>NW_012114422.1:290514-293056 GCF_000951035.1 Colobus angolensis palliatus
AAAAAAAAAAAAAAATTGTTCATAAATTGCAATTTATCTGTCTTCAGACTTAATCCCCACTAGCCTGCACCCCACCTGCAGGTCAGGGAGAGTTGTCTAAATCATCTCTATTCACAATGCATGGCACAGAGCAAGAACTCAAGAGTATAATAGTTGAATCTGTGATCTCCAAAGCCCCTCCCAGATCTAAAATTGCCTGACATCTGACCTGAAAACATGACCAAGATAGATATGACCAATAAACACCCAAAGGCCACACAGTGTCACAAATTTATAAGCCTAACTCACCTTGAGATCTTTTAGAATACTGCCAGTACAAGTTTTAAATATATTTTTGCAACTATATTACAAATACAGATCTCATTACTATATTGTCCTGAGTAACACAAAATTAGGATTTTCCACTTTTGATTTAAGAAACTTTATATTTGTAAATTTATATGAGCAAAAAAATATGGAATAAACTAGAAAGAGGAATAAGAAATATCAATTATAATCAGAAAATTATGCCTTTATATCTACAATATGTATGCTAATTGTATAACCTGCTAAAACTTGAGCTCAGAATTCGCTTCTTTCACTTCTGGTTGTAGTCAAGATCCCCAAAAAGGTAGCAAAAACACAGTAAAGAGAACTCTGTAAAGGAAAGTTTTACAAGTTGAGCATATTTTCCTATTTGCCTAGGGATTTAAAAAAAAAGAAGAAGAAGAAGAAAAAAAGGCATGTCAAAATCTAACTCAAGGAAAACTGCTTTTTTTTTTTGAGAGAAGTCTCACTCTTAACCCCTAAGTTTGAGGGCAATGGCTCAATCTCAGCTCACTGCAACCTTCGCCTCCCGGGTTCAAACGATTCTCCTGCCTCCGCCTCCCAACCAGCTGGGATTAAGTCGCCTGTCAATACGCCCGGTTAATTTTTGTATATTTTAGTAGAGACGGGGGTTTCACCATGTTGGTCAGGCTGGTCTCAAACTCCTGACCTCAGGTGATCCACCCGCCTCGGCCTCCCAAAGTGCTGGGATTACAGACGTGAGCCACTGCGCCCGGCCGTAAACTGCCCTTACAGTAACGTCCATTAAGTATTTTCTGACTACTCTTATTTATCCTTATTAAATCAACAAACCCCCATCCTGAAATCTGCAATGTTCAGCCCCATAATTTATTTTCTTTCTTTTCTTTTTCTTGAAAGACGGAGTTTCGCTCTTGTCCCCCAGGCTGGAGTGCAATGGCGCGATCTCGGCTCACTGCAACCTCTGCCTCCCGGGTTCAAGTGATTCCTCTGCCTCAGACTCCCGAGTAGCTGGGATTACAGGCACCTGCCACCACGCCTGGCTAATTTTTGTATTTTTAGTAGAGACGGGGTTTCACCATGTTGGCCAGGCTGGTCTCAAACTCCTGGCCTCAGGTGATCCACCTGCCTCGGCCTCCCAAAGTGCTGGGGATGACAGGCGCGAGCCACCGCGCCCGTACCATAATTTAATTTCAAGAATATCCTGTCAAATCACAAATACAATACCATTTTTTTTTTAAAGTTATTGGGAGAAAAAAGCGGAGGCCTATCTGGGAGATTAAGAGAAAAGACTTTCCTTAAAGCGCTAATTTGGCTTAAAAAGTTGGGATAAAATTCTAAACACCAAACTGCATTTTAATAAAGGCCACTGAAACAAATGAATAAACACTATGAAGCACAACCACTTCTAATTTCAAGAATTCCCAAACCACTTGAATGGATTTAGACTCTATGCAAACACAGCAAATAAACAGCTCTACGAAAGGACTTCCTTTTCTTTTTCACAACCACACCCGTACACACATACTGCCTCCCCCCACCCTTCAACAACCTAAATCTTTGTAGTACAATTTTTAAAAATTGGGGACGGAGATGGTTATCCGCTTTTCCAGAAAAAGCAACTGCAGATGCGGCACTAGCCAGCTGGCTGACCCTGACTGCTCAGAAGCCAGGTATGAATGGCAGGTACAGCCTCCCGCCGACAAGGCAACAGACAGACTCGCTGTTCACAAAGCTCACAACTTCTCCTATAGAAACACAAAGCCGACCCAGTTCCTCTTCCTCCAGTGACAAATCAAAGCTAAACCCTGACGAGTGCGGGGCTGGCAAGGAAGCGGCCGACCAAGCTCCGGGCTCCGGCTCCGACCCAGACCTCGGCCCTGCCCCCCGGTACCGGCCCCGCCCCAAGTCCCCACGCAGCCTGCGCCGTACCTGGCGAAGAAGTCCGCGAAGCCGCCGCTCCGTCGAGCCCGGGCCAAAGTCCCTGCAGGACCCTGCTCCGCGGCGGGCAAGGGCACCGGCGGCCCGGCCGGGGGCAGGTGATCGCTGGCGCTGTGACCGCGGCTCACCTCGAAAGTGTTCCGAGAGTTCAAGTGAATGTCAGAAAAGCCCAGGCGCGGCTCCGCACCCCCACTAGTCCTCTCAGCCGAGGTGGCAGGGGGCGAGCACTCCTCTGGACCCCCGGCGCCAACTCCCGGCTGCTCTGAGTCCTCGCTACCGCTGCAGCTGTTGGCCGGGCTGTCTCCCGAGCCGCTGC
>NW_012114422.1:293351-303765 GCF_000951035.1 Colobus angolensis palliatus
GAGGGCGGCGGGGCGCCGACTTGGCCAGCGGGGAGCGGACAGTAGCAGAGCCCCGGCTGCAGCTGCTCCCCGGCCGCCGCGAGGTAACGCTGAAGGAGCTGCCTAGGCGGCGTTTCCTCCTCCTCCTTCTCCTCAGCCTCCTCCGGCGGCTCCACAGCGCCGACGCCTCCGCCAAAGCCGCCCATGGCCCGGATTACCTTCCCGTCCTGGCCCACGGGCTCCGGCGCAGGCACCGGGAGCAACTTGGGGTTTCTTCCCGAGCAGGCTCCGGCATCCTCCGGACCCACCATCTGGGGGCGGGTGGCGGCCGCCCCAGGTGGCAAGGAAGGACTGCAGGCGCACGCTTGGCCGCAGAACAGCTCTGACTGCTGGAGCCGCGGCGACAGCCGCCGCAACGTTCCCAGACCCACCCCTCCCACCCGCGGGGTCAGACAGTTGCGGGAGGGCGGGCACGCGCCAGAACTCGCGCACGCGCAAAAGTCGGACCGGTCAAGCCCCGACCTAGAGATTCCCCGAACCATAGAGACGGTAGCTAGAGAGACGCAGGCTGCCAATCTAGGATCAGCCATCTGGATGGTGGAGGCTGGTTGGTCGGCTCCAAGAGTGACAGTTCTTACCGAAGCGTGGGTATTGCTCGCTTAGCAAAAATTCACTTGATGTATTTCATTTGTGGTAGTAAAATACTCCCATATTTGGGAGGTGTTAGCGTGGGTAAGTCCTTCCAGCTCTAATTGGTCACCAGTCGACTTTACGATTTTTACATCCTTCTCACGCATCATTGCCACAGTTCAGGGCTTCATCACTTCATCGAGGAGAGTCAACACCCTCTCTTCTTCACTTCATCTAACATAAAAAAAAAAGATAACCTAACTTATCTTGCTCACTTAGCACTATGTTTCATCACAGTCTCTAAAAGATTATCACCTAAGGAGGGAGAGGAAGTGGTCAGGCAGAGAGGAGCTAGTGAAATAATTCCAGCATTCTGCAATAGTGGATTAAAACGGGATGATTGACCATGGAGTGAAAATGAAATATATTTAAAGTAAAAGACGAAAAACTTGATAACTGATCAGAAGAAGTGACAGAAGACAGAGTAATCAATGATTACTACAAAAGTATGAGGCTGAAACTGATACGGTTTGAAGAAATAGAAAATTGGATAGGAAAAAACAATTAATAGGGGAAAAACATCTGGTAAACGACTGAAAGAGTTCTAAAACTTGAGTTGCCCGGGCGCAATGGCTCACGCCTGTAATTCCAACACTTTGAGAGGTCGAGGCGGGTGAATCACCTGAGGTCAGGAGTTCGAGACCAGCCTGGCCAACATGGTGAAACCCGGTCTCTACTAAAAATACAAAAAATTAGCCAGGCTTGGTGGTGGGCATCTGTAATCCCAGCTACTTTGGAGCCTGAGGCAGGAGAATCGCTTGAACCCCAGAGGCTGGTTGCAATGAGCCGAGATTGCACCACTGCACTCCAGCCAGGGCAACAAGAGTGAAACTCTGTTTCAAATAAATAAATAATAAAACTTGGTTTAGGGTTTAGGTTCAGAGACACAGATTAGGCATCATCTGAATAAAGCAAATAGGTGGATGAATCATGAGTAACATTGCCTAGGAAGAAAGAATAAAGATAAGGGTCGGACACAGGCCCAAATGTTTCATATTTCAGGACAAAAAAGTTGTATTGCAAGAGATTGAAGAGGCATCAGTTGTGGATAAAATGAAGCAGTAGATATAGACCACTCATTCTATAAAAGTATATGGAATATAGACCACTCATTCATTCTAAAAGTATGTTAGTGAATGCAAGAACAGAAATAAAATAGAGTCGTAGAGAAGACATTATTGTCAAGCCTTTAAATTTTTTTCATATAAAAATACCTATACATACAGATATAAGAGGGAATATAACCTTTATATAATAAAATGTCAATAAAATGGGCATGCATGTACCTAACACTCAATTTAAAAAGCATCAAGAGGCCGGGCACGGTGCCTCACATCTGTAATCCTAGCACTTTGAGAGCCGGAGGCAGGCAGATCACTTGAGGTCAGGAGTTCAAGACCAGCCTGGCCAATATAGTGAAACCCCATCTCTACTGAAAAAAAAAAATTAGCCAGGCGTGGTGGTGGGCGCCTGTAATCCCAGCTACTACCTGTACTCCCTCTAATCCTGCTGAGGCAGGAGAATCACTTGAACCCAGGAGGGGAAGTTTGCAGTGAGCCAAGATCGCACCACTGCACTCCAGCCTGGGCAACAGAGGGAGACCCTGTCTCAACAAAATAAAAACATCAATTGTCTTCGAAAATGAGCATTATTGAAGGCCCTAGGGAAGGACTAAGTGGCAAGGGCATAGTTAGCAAAGCATTTATTATCAAGGTATTTCAGAAGGAAGAAATGACTTTCAGGACACGAGTGGAAAAGTTAATATAAAAAGAGAGAAAATATTTGCAAATTGTATATCTGGTAAGAGTGCAGTATCCGGAATAAATAAAGAACTTGTATAAATCAACAACCGAAAAACAACCCAATTAAAAAATGGGCAAGGGACTTGAATATACATTTCTCCTAAGAAACATATGTTAATGGAATCTTAATAAGCATATGAAGTGATGCCCAACATCATTAGGAATTAAGGAAATGCAAATCAAAACTACAATGAGATAGCACTTCACACTTACCAGGATGTCTATAATCAAAAAAATAAAAAACAAGTGTTGAAAGGGACGTGGAAAAACTAGAACTTTCATATATTTCTGGTAGAAATGTAAAATGGTGCAGCTTCCGTGAAAAATAGTTTGGTACTTCCTCAATAAGTTAAACATACAATTACTGTATAAGCCAACAATTTTACTCCTAGGTGTATACCCAAAAGAATTGAAAACTGATGTTCAAACAAAAATGTTTTACATGGGCTGGGCATGGTGGCTCATGCCTGTAATCCCAGCACTTTGGGAGGCCGAGGCAGGTGGATCACCTGAGGTCAGGAGTTCAACACCAACCTGGCCAACATGGTGAAACCCCATCTCTACTAAAAAAATACAAAGGCTGGGCATGGTGGCTCACGCCTCTAATCCCAGCACTTTGGGAGGCCGGGGAGGGGGGATCACGAGGTCAGGAGATCGAGACCATCCTGGCTAACACGGTGAAACACCGTCTCCACTAAAAATGCAAAAAAGTAGCCAGGTGTGGTGGTGGGCGCCTGTAGTCCCATCTACTCCGGAGACTGAGGCAGGAGAATGGCGTGAAGCTGGAAGGCGGAGCTTGCAGTGAGCCGAGATCACACCAGTCCACTCCAGCCTGGGCGACAGAGCGAGATTCTGTCTCAAAAAAAAAAAAAAAAATTAGCCTGGTGCAGTGGTGCCTGCCTGTAATCCCAGCTACTTGGGAGGCTGAGGCAGGGAGAATTGCTTGAACCTGGGAGGCAGAGGTTGCAGTGAGCCAAGATCATGCCATTGCACTCCAGCCTGGGCAACAGAACGAGACTCCGTCTTTAAAAAAAAAAAAGAAAATGTTTTACATAAATGTTCCTAGCAGCATTACCAACAATAACCAAAAGGTGGAAACAACCCAAATGTCCATCATCAGAGGAACTGATAAACAAAATATGATATATCCATGTAACCAAATATTATTCAGCCGTGAAAAAGAAATGAAGCACTGATTCATGCTACAAGGTGGATGAATCTGAAAAGCATTGTGGTGGTGTGTACCTGTATAGTCCCAGCTTCTTGGGAGACTGAGGTGGGAGGATCTCTTGATTCAAGAAGTTCAAGACCATAGTGAACTCTGATTGTGCCTGTGAATAGCCACTGCGCTCCAATCTGGGCAACATGGCAAGACCCCATCTCTTTTTTAAAAAAAATAAAAGGTAACATATAATTCCATTCCTATGAAATATCCAGGATAGATAAATCCATAGAGACAGAAAGCAGATTGGTGATTATCAATGACTAAGGGAAAAGAGAAATAGAGTGTGACTATCTAATGGATATAAAGTTTTTTGGGGGTATAAAATGAATTGAATGAAAATGAGGTGAACAGGAACATATTCTGAAACTAGATAGAGGTTACAGTAGTTGTTCAACTCTGTGAATGTACTAAATGCCATTGAATTGTACACTTTAAAATGGTTAATTTTATGTTATGCAAATTTCACCTCAAGTATAGAAAAACAATATATGAGATGTCTGGACAATTTTTATTTTTATGTACACACATTTTGATACTAGCTGGACAAGATGATGCGTTCCTGTAATCCCAGCTGCTGGGGAGGCTGAGGCACAAGAACAACTTGAACCTGGGAGGCGGAGGCTGCAGTGAGCTGAGATCATGAATAACTTAGGAAATGTTTGACAGCAGAAAGAAAATTGCAGGATAAGTTCTTTAGGCAGAGGACAAAGGTTGAAAAGATAAAAGATTGAGATTAGACTCCTGCAGCTACCCTCATTTTTACCATCCTATAACAATCCTTATGTCCAGACATCTCGTATATTGTTTTTTTACACTTGAGGTAAAATTTGCATAATATAAAATTAACCATTTTAAAGTGTACAATTCAATGGCATTTAGTACATTCTGTTTTGTAAAGCAGTGAAACGTACGATTTTTATAAGACTAGGTGAATTGGTTAGCTACTGAAATATTCTTCAACTTCTGTAAATAGTTAAAATTCCACGCATGCCTGGTAAAACTCCAGCTGGTAAGAGAGGGTGACTAGACTAAGGTTGCAGATTATAGTTGGATAACAAGTATTGAAAGGATACCTACTGCAGATTGACTCAGCAGGGTGAGATATATGTGGGAAATGAATGATAGTAAGATCACAAGGCAGCAGCTGTTTGGTAAGCCATAGTGGGACAGCCACAAACCAAGAGACAGATGAATGGTCAAAAATGCACACTGATCCGGCCGGGTGCGGTGGCTCATGCCTGTAATCTCAGCACATTGTGAAGCCAAGGCAGGCGGATCACAAGGTCAACAGATCGACACCATCCTGGCCAACATGGTGAAACCCCCATCTCTACTAAAAATACAAAAAAATAGCTGCGCGTGGTGATGCATGCCTGTAGTCCCAGCTACTCAGGAGGCTGAGGCAGGAGAAATGATTGAATCTGGGAGGTGGAGGTTGCAGTAAGCCGAGATCGCGCCACTGCACTCCAGCCTGGCGACAGAGTGGGACTCCGTCTCAGAAAAATAAAAATTAAATTTAAAAAAAGATGCTGATAGCAAAAAGTTTAAGAGTTAAAAACTAGAAATTACCTAAATAATCAATAATATGAAAGTGTGGGGAAAATTAGGTATATCAATGAAACATTATGAATACAATTAAAATGACAAAATGCAGAAATATGGATTTTTTTTACCAAATAATAAGAAAAAGTAGAGATACACAATTGCACACCATAATTACAATATGAAACTGCATATCTAGCTTGATAAAGATAAAAAAAAGACGGGAAAATAAAATGATGGATTTTGGGTTTTTTTACACTTTTCCTTTTATAATTTAAATTTTTAAAAAATTGTTTTGACTTTAGAGACTGAGTCTTGTTATGTTACCCAGGTTGTTCTAAACTCCTAGGCTCAAGCAGGCCTTCTGGCTCAGCCTCCCAAATAGCTGGAATTAACAGCAGGTACCACTACACCTGGCTTGTCCTTTTATGACATTTTAAAAATTAATGGTTGGGCCAGATGCAGTGGCTCACGCCTGTAATCCCAACGTTTTGGGAGGCTGAGGCAGGCATATCGCCTGAGGTCAGGATTTCAAGACTAGCTTGACCAACATGATGAAACCCCATCTCTACTAAAAATACAAAAATCAGCTGGGCGTGCTGGCAGGCACTTGTAGACCCAGCTACTCTGGAGGCTGAGGCAGGAGAATGGTGTGAACCCGGGAGGTGGGGCTTGCAGTGAGTCAAGATCATACCACTGCACTCCAGCCTGGGGGCAACAGATTAAGACTTCATCTCAAAAAAAAAAAAAAAAAAAATTGATGGTAACTCTGAAGTGCATTTCCAAATGCATATCATAGCTATGAAGAAATAGAAGTTGCAAATATGTTTATACTGCAGGAAGGTATTAAGCTATATTTGGAGGAAAAAACACCTATAAGCCCACACTTAAAAATTATGGACTTATTTTTAAAATGATGCATTCTGCAGGTAGTTGTTACTTCTATAATCAAATGAGAGTTTTTGCATAAATTTAATGTGAGGAAAGCCTGACGTAGTGATATACCCTTTTAATCTTAGTCATGGGAGGCTGAGAAGGAAGGATTGCCAGAAGTTGGAGGCTACAGTGCACTATGATGTCTCTTGTGAATCCTGTGAATAGCTACTACACTCCAGCCTGGACAACACAGAGAGACCCTGTCTCTAAAAATATAAAAATAAAATAAAGAAAAAGAAAGCAAAATACATTCAGGATGGGAAAGATTAAAATTTATTAAATGTTACTATTTTCAGAAACAATGGGTGCTAGACCTAAATAACTCAAATATCTCTCTTTTGTTTTTTACAGTGACAGCTCATTTTTATTATTACAAAAGTATAACAGGTTAATGCAAGCCATTGTGCAATAGAACAGAATACAAAAAATTTAAAAGCAAAAAACAAAATAGCCACAATCCCATCACCCAGAAATAATCAATGTTAATATTAATTGAACATTAATAGGATAATTTTTTACACATAATTACATTTGTTGTGTTGTTTCCCATTCTATGGATGAAATAAATTATATTTAACTAATCCCCTATTATTCGCCATTTTGATTGTTATCATTGTTTTCTGTTACAAACACAGTTGCAATGAAATTCCATGTTTATACTAAATGTTGTGCATATCTTTCATTATTTTCTCAGGAAAGTTTATTAGAAATGGAATTGATAGGGGAAATTATATAAACATACATTTTTTAAAGTAGACTCAAAAGCCAAGGGCTTTGCATTGCTTTACGTGTTTTCTTCTTATGCCCAGTTAAATCTCCTTTCTATTCATTAAAATCTCATTCTTTATCCAAAACCCAGCTTTAAGTTCAATATTCAAGATAATTTCAGTGGGTCCTAGAATGCTCACTGATCTCCCACATCTCTTTTATTACTTATTTTTCATTTGGAAATAATTTCAGACTTTAAAAAACTTGCAAAACAGTACCAAGTATTTCCATGTGCCCTTCATTCAGATTCCCCAAATAATTAATGCATCTAACCTAGCTACAATACAATGACATAAATCAGGAAATTAACTTTGATGTAAAACTTTTATAATCTACCAATCTTATTAAAAGTTTTCATTTTGTTCCACTAATGTCCTCCTTCTGGTGCAGAATCGAGCATTCCATTTCATTTTCATGTCTCTTTCTACCCTGCACTGCAGGACAGTTTCCTGGTCTTTCTGCGATTTCCATGACCTCAGGGCCAGCTTTATGAACATGGTATCTGTGCAGTCACACAGGACCCTGCATATGTAGTTTAATATTGGGCTGTTGACATCTTGAAAATCTTAATCATGTTGAAGAAGAAATTCCACATTTTGAGGTTTCAATTTGAACTCATCTCTGTAATTTATCTAGCTGATACTGCATAACCTTGACACTTTTGAAGAAGATTGGCCAATTATTTTGTAAGATATCCTTCAATTTTTGTCTGCTTAATGCTTCCTCATCATTAAATTCAGGTAATGCATTTTTGGTAAGAATATTGCAGAAGTGATGTTGCATGCTACTCAATGCTTCATAGCAGGAGGCACATAATGTTCATTTATCCCAATACTGGTGATACTAACTTTAAAAATTTTTTTGTATCCCTTGTATTCCATTGGAATAACTTTGATAATTTAGTTAAGATGTTGTCTGTCAGGTTTCTGCACTGTAAATTTGCTGTTTTTGCCATTTGTAATTATCTGATGAGGAAATACTTTTATTTATTCATTTTTAATTGACAAAATTACACATATTTATTATGTACGATACGTTGTTTTGAAATATGTATACATGAGGAGATACTCTTTCTTAAAAGAAAAGTCATGTAAATTTGATTAATGTTACTATCTTGATATATAAAAAGAATGAGGGCTTAAATCTTGGCAAAACAGATTATGGGAGTAGGGAGAAGCTGAGTTCTGTTGAGGGTCAAAAAAGAATTACTAGGGAGAATGAATCTGGACTAGATGTTATCTGTAAATAGTTTTCTTTGGAATTTGAATGATCCTGGAAGAAAAAATGATTTTTATTTTGGAGAGAGGTCCGGATTTTAGGCAGATAAAGAAACTTCAGAGAAAAATTTTATCTTAGCTTTGAGAGAGTTGGTAGGAGGGAGCGGGCGAGGTCAGATAGATCTTGAGACTTCAGTTCAGTGTGTCAAGTCACCATATTTTGGGGTATTGGGGTTTCTAAGGCCCAACATTATCCTATGTGAAGGTACACACACTAAAAGCTAAGTTGGTGACTTTGAAGAAAAAAGTTGAATCAATAATTGATTTGCAAAGGATTCCATTAAACTTGTCTCCCATTTCTGGGAAGAGGCCATCCCCATTAAACATTTGTATCTCACTTTAGGAAGTAGCATGTAGATGGGCTTTTAAACAGAAGAAAAACAAAGGTTAATGTTTTGAATAATCTATAAACCAGTTTTCTAGGAGTCTGGAGGGCAGTAAGTTGAGGTATCTAGATGTTAGACTTGAAGTACATTTAGTAAAAGTGGAAGTAGGCAGTGGTTATCTGACAAATTTTTCTCACTTGTAGGTTGTATGTCCCAAGGTATGAGTGTCAGCTTGTAGGGCCTTAGGGAAAAGGTAGTAGCAATTATATTGAGTACAAGTCAGAAAAATGGAAGAAAAATGTAGAAACATTCGTTTGCAGACTTGTAGTCAGGAAATAATTTAAGAGTTAGTCTAAGTGACAGGCAAATAATATGCCTAAAAAAAATGAACAGGGTTAGAATCTAATAACACCACGCCTGGCTGTTGTAGAATCAAATATTTGAAAATACATCATTCCAGTCAAAGCTTTGGAAAAATAATCAGTGCCTCTAATTGTGTCTTGTTACAAAGGAAAACAGGTTTTTCTTGAATTTATATAAGTGACTATTTTGCCATGAATCAAGAATATTCACAAATAGTTTCTACACTCTAGAGAGATCATGTAGAGAGAAAGATAAATGTTTTAATTTCGTTTCCAAAAGTATACTTTTCTTAATTGCTAAAAGCTATAAGTAGCTCAAAAGAAAAGAAAAAAGCTTTTTAAACTCTTGGGAACAAGAAAGAATCAGTAATGTTTTAAACAAAAAAGGTCACACAAATTATTTTAGTCTTTTTTGTTTTTTGAGACTGTGTTAGTGCCTTTTCACACTGCTAATAAAGACATACCCAAGACTGGGTAATTTATACAGCAAAAAGGTTTAATGGTCTCACAGTTCCACATGGCTGGGGAGGCCTCACAATCATGGCAAAAGGCAAGGAGGAGCAAATCATGTCTTACATGGATGGCAGCAGGCAAAGAGAGGGCTCGTGCAGGGAAACCCCTGTTTATAAAACCATTAGATCAGCTGGGTGTGGTGGCTCACGCCTGTAATCCCAGCACTTTGGGAGACCAAGGTGGGCGGATCACGAGGTCGTAAGATGGAGACCATCCTGGCCAATATGGTGAAACCTCATCTCTACTAAAAATACAAAAAGTAGCTGGGCATGGTGGTGTGTGCCTGTAACCCCAGCTACTTGGAAGGCTGAGACAGGAGAATAGCTTGAACTGGGGAGGTGGAGGTTGCAGTGAGCCGAGATTGCGCCACTGCACTCCAGCCTGGTGACAGAGTGAGACTCCGTCCCCTGTGATTCAATTACCTCCCACTGGGTCCCTCCCACACCCATGGGAATTCACCACGATGAGATTTGGGTGGGGACACAGCCAAACCATATCAGAGACGGAGTCTCACCAGTGGCATCATCTTGGCTCACTGCAATGTCTGCCTCCCTGGTTCAAGCGATTCTCCTGCCTCAGACTCCTGAGTAGCTGGGATTACAGAAACCTGTCACCACATCCAGCTAATTTTTGTATTTTTTGTAGAGATGGGGTTTCACCATGTTGGCCAGGCTTGTCTCAAATTCCTGACCTCAAATGATTCACCCGCCTCTGCCTCCCAGAGGTGTGAGCCTACGCACCTAGCTAAATTATTTTAGTCTTTTAGTAGCTCAGTACCATGTAATTAATTTTTGTTCTTTCTGATGGGTTAGCAAACCTCATGAACACATTTACCTTTTTTTTTTCTTTTTTTTCTTTCTAGAGATAGGGTCTCTATGTTACTCAGGCTGGTCTCAAACATTTGGCCTCAAGCAATCTTCCTGTCTCAGCCTCCCATAGTGCTAGGATTACAGGTATGAGCCATCACACCCAGCCTACACATTGGCTTTTTTTT
>NW_012114422.1:304265-311367 GCF_000951035.1 Colobus angolensis palliatus
ATTTGCAGTAGAGATGGGGTTTCACCATGTTGGCCAGGCTGGTCTCAAACTCCTGACCTCAAGTGATCTGCCCACCTCAGCCTCCAAATGTACTGGGATTATAGGCATGAGCCACCACGTCCGGCTGTTTTTTTGTTTTTGTTTTTAACCTAGTCTAATAGTATGATCTCTAAAGTTATGAGAAACTTGTATTGAAGAGTACTTATCAGAATCCTTTCCATGACTTTTCTTGAAGAAGAAGCAAATTTTGGACTGAAGCTATCTACTTTTGAGCAAGCAAATTTGGTTATTACTGTGGCACACAACAATTTAGAGCTAAGTGCAAGTGGCTGACACCTGTAATCCCAGCAACTCAGGAGATTGAGGCAGGGGGATCACATAAGGCCAGGATTCAAGACCAGCTTGGGTAACATAGTGAGACATTTTCTCTACAAAATATTTAAAAAAAAAAATCTTAGCCAGGCATGGTGGTGCATACCTGTAGTCCCAGCTACTCAGGAGGCTAAGGCAGGAGGATCCTTGAGCCCGGTAGTTCCAGGCTGCTGTAAGCCATGATCATGCCACTGCACCCCAGCATGGATGATAGGTCAAGACCCCAACTCTAATTAAAAAAAAAAATTATAAACATCATAATTGATAACACATTCCAAGACACATCAGAATTTTAGGAATCTCATACAATTTTGCAACACATATTAATAACATATTAATACAAATATAACTCAAAGGAAGTTAAAAACCTTTTCTTCTTTGACAATGCTTTTCATATGATTTTAACATACTGATGGCAGTGGCCACTCCAAACAGCCTGCTACTGCCATCACGCCCGCAGCAGCAGAGAGGGTCAGCCAGGGCTGCATGCTCCATGGAGCCGGCAGGAGCTGGGGACAAGTGGGAGCCCTACCCCTTCTGAGCTGGGGTGGGAGTAGCTCCCCAGGTGCCCGCTGCAGCCACCAAAACCGCTGCTACAGACCCAGCCTCCTGCTCAACAACTCAAGTTATGGCTGCAGATCAGAGCCTCCCTGTGCTCTTGGCCAGGAGCAGGCAAGAGCCCTGCCCTCCTCGGCACAGCTGCAGCCACCCAAACCACAGCTGCAGGCTCAGGCATCCCTGCACTCTTGGGAGCATGAGAAGGTCCCCCCGCCCTCCCAGACTTCGAAGTGCCTGCTCCCAGCGCGCACTAGGAGCAAAGTGGGGCGGAGCCTGGGTGCCATGAATAGCAGCAGGAGGCTGACAGATTTTCTGAGAAGTGGGGAAGGGTCCTCGTTAGGCCCCACCTTAAGGCAAGGGAGGGCCTGAAGGCTGGGGCCTGAGCTGCCTAGTCCCACGGATGGGAGCAGGAACTTGTGGTGCTTTTTCCCGGCCTTCCCATGGCCGCCCATGGACCAATTGGTAAGCACTTCTTCCCCTCTTAGGCCCATAAAAGCCCCCCGACCCGGCTGGGTGCAGTGGCTCTCGCCTGTAATCCCAGCACTTTGGGAGGCCGAAGCGGGCCGATCATGAAGTCAGGAGTTTGAGAACAGCCTAGCCAATATGGTGAAACCCCATCTCTACTGAAAATACAAAAATTAGCTGGGCATGGTGGCACGTGCCTGTAGTCCCAGCTACTCAGGAGGCTGAGGGAGAAGAATCGCTTGAACCCGGGAGGCAGAGGTTGCAGTGAGCCGAGATTGTGCCACTGCACTCCAGCCTGGGCAACAGAGTTAGACTCCATCTCAGAAAAAAAAAAAAAACCCTACCTCAGAGCTGAGCAGATGACAAGATGACCAGCTGCAGAGAGGACTTACCCTCTTGGAAGGACCTGCCTGCAGAGATGAGCCACCCACTGTAGGATGCATCTCTGCTGAGGGCTGCAGAGATGACAGGGCAAGCTTTAAACCTGAGAGGAATCTGTTTATGACCCTTGAAACTCCATAAGGAAAACAGAGGACCCTCCAAAGGTGGGAGTGGTTCCTTTTTCTCTGTCCTTAAGGCGTCTGAGTCCTTAGAGGCCCCCTCTAGAGCCGTTTCTGTGATACTGAAGACAGCAAAGAGAGAGAAAGAATAGGGAGGAGGAGAAGTAAATAGAAGTGAAAAGAGAGACCAAGCGCATGCTGTTTTTTTTTTTTTTTTTCTTTAAAGAGGGCTTCTGTCAACTGAAAAGAAAGTACCAAAACAGCCGGGCGCGGTGGCTCAAGCCTGTAATCCCAGCACTTTGGGGGGCCGAGACGGGCGGATCACAAGGTCAGGAGATTGAGACCATCCTGGCTAACACAGTGAAACCCCGTCTCTACTAAAAAATACAAAAAACTAGCCGGGCGAGGTGGCAGGCGCCTGTAGTCCCAGCTACTCGGGAGGCTGAGGCAGGAGAATGGCGTAAACCCGGGAGGCGGAGCTTGCAGTGAGCCGAGATCCGGCCACTGCACTCCAGCCTGGGCGACAGAGCGAGACTCCGTCTCAAAAAAAAAAAAAGGAAGAAAGTACCAAAACAGGATCCTAAAAGAGAAAAAGCTGGAAGTCCTCTCTCTCTATATGTGTGTGTGTATATATACACACATATATACATGTACTCTCAGACACATATATATGGCTTGAATATCAGCTTTTAATTAAGCTGACTTCTAACCATAGAGCTCTTTTTAAAAAAATCTTTTAAAGTCTCATTATTAGATTTTAGCTGGGACAAATAGGTAATATTTCTGACTTTTGAATTGTTTTATTCCAAAGATACCCTCCCCAATGCCTCACAAGATCCAGAACCACCCAAAAGACAGCTGAAAGAAAGAAAAGTTTTGCTATCTGCAAATAGGGTATTACCCACATTTCTATATTCTCTAGGGTCTCAGCTTCTCAGCTGATCATTTACACACAAAGGCCCAAAAGCCTCATGTGCTTCCTATAGACAGAAGTTGACAGGAAATCATAAGCTGTCCATGGAAGGAACAAGGATCATTAATAAATGGGTTCCTCAAAAAGTCAAAACTCACACAAATTTCAAACGAAAAGAGACTGATTCCCTGACTAGGAATTGAACCTAGGCTGTGGCAGTGACCCTGTGGAATTTTAACTACTAGACTACAAGGCAGAGCAGCCCCTCTATTGTTAATCCCGCAAGAAATTACAAGTAGGCAGTCTGAGTGTACAAAGGTTTCTGGCTTTGTTTTAGGTCAGATCTGTGCTCTTTAATTTTGTCAAGAGAATGTCTTTTTCTTTTTCTTTCTTTCTTTTTTTTTTCCTTTTTCTTTTCTTTTTTTTAAATGAGACAGTCTTGCTCTGTTGCCAAGGCTGGAGTGCAGTGGCATGATCTTGGCTCACTACAACCTCTGCCTCCCAGCTTCTGAAGATTCTCCTTCTTCAGCCTCCTAAGTAGCTAGGATTACAGGCACCCACCACAACTCCTGGGTAATTTTTGTATTTTCAGTAGAGATAGGGTTTCACCATGTTGGCCAGGCTGGTCTTGAACTGCTGACCTCAAAGCGATTGATTCACTGACCTCAGCCTCCCAAACTGCTGAGATTACAGGCATGTGCCACCACACCCGGCCTGTCTAGAGAATTTCTTCTTCTTCTTCTTCTTCCTTTTCCTCTTCTTCCTCTTCCTCTTCTTCCTCTTCCTTTTCTTCCTCTTCTTCTTCTTCTCCTCCTCCTCCTCCTTTTCCTCCTCCTCCTCCTCCTCCGTCTCCTCCTCCTCCTTCTTCCTCTTCTTCTTCTTTGAGATGGAATCTCTCTCTGTTGCCAAGGCTGGAGTGCAGTGGTGTGATCTCGGCTGGCTGCAACCTCTACTTCTCGGGTTCAAGCCATTCTTCTGCCTCAGCCTCCTGACTAGCAGGGACTACAGGTGCCCGCCACTACACCCAGTTAATTTTTGTATTTTCTTAGTAGAGACAGGGTTTCACCATGTTGGTCAGGCTGGTCTCAAACTCCTGACCTCAGGTGATCCATCTGCCTCGGCCTCCCAAAGTGCTGGGATTACAGGCGTGAGCCACCGTGCCCGGCCTCTTTTTTTTTTTCTTTGAGATAGAGTCTCACTCTGTTGCCTAGGCTGGAGTGCAGTGGCACCATATCAGCTCACTGCAACCTCTGCCTCTCAGATCCAAGTGATTATCATGCCTCAGCCTCCAAAGTAGCTGAGATTACAAGCATGCACCACCACACCCGGTTAATTTGTGTATTTTTGGTAGAGACGGGGTTTCACCGTGTTGGCCAAGCTGGTCTCAAACTCCTGACCTCAAGTGATCTGCCCATCTGGGCCTCCCAAAGTGCTGCAATTACAGGTGTGAGCCACCACGCCCAGCCTGATTAATTTCTAATGTTGTATTCATTCCAATAGTGACTCAGTCCAATAGCCTTTTCGTGGAAAGTGAAGAAACAAATCCGAAGATCTCTGACAAAATATTCACTCCCAGGAACAGGCAAAGATAGACAAACTCTCCTAAGAGCTTGACACATTTGGAACAAAAAGTCTTGAGTTCCCAGCCATTTTCAGGCTGGTCACCTGATGTCCTCTGAAAAATCGCATTCCCTGGATGATGGAGATCAAGAGAGAGTGCTTGCTCACAAGTCAAACTCTCAAGGATATAAAACACAACAAGCAGAAACTCATCTGGTACCCTTCTTTATAAAAGAACAACACAGAAAGACAAATACAAAGGAGGGAAAAAACAACTATTTCTGGAGGAAAGGGATCAAACAATATGAATATTCATAACAAAAGAATCAAAAAATATACCAGAGTCACTACACCCAAGACTAGTCACACAAATCCTTTTCTCCTATTCATCAAAATTTTGCAGAGGAAAAAGAGACAGTGATTTTTACCATCCACTCAACCAAGATTCCACAGAGAGGCCTAGAGCCTGACTGGCAAGAAATTGTTACCCTTTTTTCTGGCTTGTCAAGTCCTGGGTTCCCTTCACTGTGGCTTCTGGAAGAACAGATCCGCTTTGGTGATCCCACTCACAGCGCCAAACTTTAGGGACCAAGGTAAAACTTTTCCTCTGTCTCCTGAAGTTTCACTGAAAAATCACCTCACAAAAGGCAGATTAATTGGAGAAAAGGCATATAAATTTTATTAACATGTACACAGGGAGAAACACACACAGAGTGATTATCCATCCCCCAATGGAGTTTAGAAGCTTATGTATCATCTTGAGGTTATAGAAGGAATGGGGTCTTGGATCCTGGCAAAACAGGTTATGGTAGCAGGGACATAAGGAAATACCTAAAGACAATGTAATTATGTTTCTCCTCATAATTTTTATGCTTCAAACATTTATCCCTATGATGTTTGCCAAATGGCATCTACATCCATCATTTGTTCTACATTTAATTGGAATTCTCAGGTAAGAAAGAGATTTCCTCTCTCCTCTGTTTATTTATTTTATTATTTATTTATATCAGCACAGACTAATAGATTATCATTTTATTCTACCTGCTTAAAATACAGTACTAAACTGTCCTATATTTGGCCATTGAGAGCCCCTAAAGTTTGTTCCTATGTCTTTTTTGACAGATACTCTTTTTTTTTTTTTTGAGACAGAGTCTTATTGTCACCCAGGCTGGTGTCCAATGGTGCAAACATGGCACACTGCAGCCTCGAACTCCTGGACTTAGGCAATCCTCCTGCCTCAGCCTCCCAAATAGCTAGGACCTCAGGTGCATGCCACCATGCCTGGCTAATTTTTTTATTTTTATTTTTGTACAGACGGGGTCTCACTTTGTCTCCCAGCTGGTCTTGAACTCCTGGGCTCAAGCAATCGTCTTGCCTCAGCCTCCCAAAGTTCTGGAATCACAGGAAGGAGCCATTGCACCTAGCCTCTCATCCTTTTTTTTTTTAAGGAACTTTCTGCTTTCTGGTACCACAAGATATTCCAGCTGCTTTCTGTATTTTCCCTGCGTCAGCCTTGGAAAGAGCCATTTTCCCAAAGAGCGTTGATTCCTTCTATAGGAGAATGGTATTTATAAATTCAGATTTGGAAACCAGGTGCAGTGGCTCATGCCTGTAGTCTCAGCTACTTCAGAGGCTGAAACAGGAGGACTGCTTGAGCTCAGGAGCTCAAGGTCAACCTGGGACACATAGCAAGATGTCATCTTCAAAAAAATAAAATAAAATAACGATTAAAAAAAAAATCTGGGCACTAAGTGTGCTCATTGATACTGGAGTCTCATTGCTTCTAGGCCGTCTCAGCAGATAGAGGCAAGAGATATATGTAGGCCAGGCACGGTGGCTCATGCCTGTAATCCCAGCACTTTTGGAGGCTGAAGTGGGCAGATCCCTTGAGGTCAAAAGTTCGAGGCCAGCCTGGCCAACATGGTGAAACCCCCATCTCTACTAAAAATACACACACACAAAATTTAGCCGGGCATGGTGGTGTGTGCCTATAGTCCCAGCTACTTGGAGGCTGAGACAGGAGAATCCCTTGAACCCAGGAGGCGGAGGCTGTAGTGAGCTGAGATCATGACACAGTACTCCAGCCTGGGCAGTAGAGCGAGACTCTGTCTCAAAAAATAAAAAGAGAGAGAGATGTGGAGATATGTACACAGACACATAACCACACACATTTACATCTATTTCTAAATCCATATGCCTTTCTGTATGTCTGCTTTGTGTGTGTGTATGCACGCATGTGTGGGTGTGTAGCGAGAGAGAGAGATTATACTGATAGGCCCCATTTCAATCTAATACCATGGAGTTCTAGCCTTCTCCCCTTCCTTGTCTGTAACTCCTTTCTTAAATATGCATTTTAAAGGCTTTAGTTTTTTATGATGCTGTTTCTCTGTGTGAATTAAAGGCTTCTGATACACACTGTGAAATTACTTTTCAGAAAGATCGTGTGTTCCCTCCCTGCACTGTAAGAAAGTGCCCATTTTCCTGAATCCTCACCAAAGATAAATTATATCACTTTAGAAAATTTCCCAACTTTATAAAAGGACTTCTCTTTACTATTTTAAATTACTTTTTTTTTTTTTTAAACTGCACGTGCCATCCTGGCTAACACGGTGAAACCCCGTCTCTACTAAAAATACAAAAACTAGCCGGACGAGGTGGTGGGCGCCTGTAGTCCCAGCTACTCGGGAGGCTGAGGCAGGAGAATGGCGTAAACCCAGGAGGCGGAGCTTGCAGT
>NW_012114422.1:311417-326299 GCF_000951035.1 Colobus angolensis palliatus
AGAGAGCGAGACTCCGCCTCAAAAAAAAAAAAAAAAAAAATAAACTGCACGTGAAGCTGAACCTCCTCCCTACCCTGACATTACTTTGCCATTTATATTTCTTCATTCAAGACTAAGTAAAATTTGTGGTCGGTCCAACTAGCTTCCAGTTCACCTTAGTGACTAGATAATCCTAAGAAGTATTTGAGAATTGAAAGGTGATCTTGGATAAGTGCACAAATTATAGGCTAAAATATAATCTTACAGTACTTTAGATGTTTAGCAAAAGACAACAGAAACTTCCATTAGAAGATAGTGATTATCTTTTTATTTTATTTTATTTTTATTTTTTTGAGACGGAGTCTCGCTCTGTCAACCAGGCTGGAGTGCAGTGGCAAAATCTTTGCTCATTGCACCTCCCAGGTTCAAGCAATTCTCCTGCCTTCGCCTCCCAAGCAGCTGGGATTACAGGCATGCCCCGCCACGCCCAGCTAATTTTTGTATTTTTAGTAGAGACAGGGTTTCATCATGCCTGTAATCCATGGTGGCTCATGCCTGTAATCCCAGCATTTTGGGAGGTCGAGGCAGGACGGTTGCTTGAGCCCAGGAGTTAGAGACCAGCTTGGGCAACACAGCAAAACCTAGTCTCTACTAAAAATAATTTTTAAAAGTTAGCCAAGCATGGTGGTGCACCCCTATAGTCCCAGCTACTTAGTAGGCTGAGGTAGGAGGATTGCTAGAATCCAGGAGTTCAAGGCTGCAGTGAGCCATGATCATATAGCTTCACTCCAACTTGGGTGACAGAGTGAGACCCTGTCTCCAAAACAAACAAACAAATAAACAAAAACAGGACCTGGCTTATCTTAACGTGTACAGGACAAGAGGAGGCTAGAAGTGGTCCCACTGCCAACCCCAAGATGAATGCATATTTGACTTCTTCCTCTACTATATGTTTACTTTATCTTACATAAACTGCAGATTTACTGAGCATGAGACAAATACAGAATTGGCTGTTCCTCCACTCCATCCTTTTCACATACAACATGTGGATTCAGTGAGGAATAATCAAAGCCTTAAAAGACTGTAACCCCACTTACCTAATTTTTTCTACTCTCCCCTTTTGTTTTGTTTCCTCCTTCCCCATCCAACCTGCTTTCTCCTTTTTAAAAACTGAATCCCTCAAAACCCTTTTTAGAAAAAGTGCAAGCCACAGATTCTACTGCGGGTTGTATTTTTTTTTTTCCCAGACACTTTCTCAACCTTGACAAAACAAACCTCTAAATTGATGGAGACTTTTCCCAGATACTCTTTTTGGTTTATAAGGCCCAGTTGGCATGATTTAGTCAAGTGCATGCATAAACTATCATCCAGCAGTTGTGCTCCTGGTTATACCCTTTAAGAATTTTCTCACAGGTCCCTGTGAGGACATGTTGGAGGATGTTCATTAAAGTGTGTGAGTGAAGTTCTTGTTTGAGGTGAAAAGGAAATGGAGACAATCCAAAACTGGAGTAAATACATACTAAGTGGCAGATGAACCACCCTGGAGCACTAAGGAGCAACTAGAAACAACAGATTAGAGCCGGGCGCGGTGGCTCAAGCCTGTAATCCCAGCACTTTGGGAGGCTGAGGCAGGAGAATGGCCTCGACCCGGGAGGCGGAGCTTGCAGTGCTCCAGCCTGGGTGACAGAGCGAGACTCCGTCTCAAAAAAAAAAAAAAAAAAAGAAACAACAGATTAGATATACGAAGAGCAGCTTGGACGAATATTAAAAACATAGTGCCAAGCGAAAAAAGAAATGAAACTAATAAAACAATATCATAGACATAAATTAATAATATATATACAAAACAGTCATTTTTTTTTACAAGAACATGTTTCAAAATGTATATTAAATGCATTAAAATGGTTGCCTATGAAAGAGAGGAGAATGGAATTGCTGAAAGGAGATAAAACTGAATATACAGATAAATTTCAAAAAGCAAAAGAGAGTCTTTGCATTGATGATAATGTGTCAGAAACTGAGAAAATTGTTAACTTTTTGAAATCAAGGTGGAAGGAGAAAGGAACGAAGGAAGGAAGGAAAGAAGGAAGGAAGGAAGAGGTGGGGGAGGGAGGGAGGGAGGGAGGAAGAAAGCAGGAAGCAAACCCTGAGCTGTGCTTCCTTTAATAAAACTGTGCTTCCTTTAATAAAACTGTGCTTCCTTTAATCATAGGGCTTTGAACAAGCTGTTTTATCTATTAGAAATTTCTAATCACCACCACCACACACACACACACACACACTGTTGACTCCTATTTTTCTCAATCTCAGTTCAATCATTATTTTTCTGGAAAAGTGGAAAAACCTACTGTAACCTCCTTGACCAGGCCATTTTTCCTTATTATAATATGTCATAACACTATATACTGTCTTTTTTGGACATTAATTACAACTAAAACTTTTAAAAATGTTATATCTATTGATGTGGTTCTTTGATTTATATCTGCTTCCTACTAACAGACCATGAGCTCAACAAGAGCAGGAATGGCTCTTTTCTTTTTCTCAGACCCTGACAGAGTGGCTGATATAGAGTAAGTGGTCAATTCATAATTGTTGCATAAATGACTTCATAAAAGTATAAATAAATGAACTGAGAAGGGTAAACATAGGAAAATACAGTGGTGTTGCACAGAGAATGGGGGTAGGGGTGTGAGTTCAACTGTTTCTCCACCACAAGATATAAGGCTTGTGGTGCTGGACCTGGCCAGGTTATAGCAGCCAAGAAAGTTCCATAAAAATATATTATCAACTCCAACCTGATAGTTGACCTAGCCACGGAAGACCTCATTGGATCCTTGGTAGATCAGACCATAACTGGCACTCTTAAAAACTCTTCCTATCCTCCTATAGTTCCATCTACTCAGCAGGCTGAGGTGAAAGGATCGCTTGAGCCTCGGAGGTTGAGACTACAGTGAGTTAGGATGGTGCCACTGCACTCCAGGCTGGGTGACACAGCAAGACCCTGTCTCAAAAAATAAAAAATTAAAAAATAATTTAAAAAACCTCTTCCCATCAAAAAGCATCAGGAATGAAACTCTAAGATGTATTCCTCCCGGTTCAAGAAGTTCCTGTACAAGCCATCAGTCTAGCAGATCAAGTACTTTCTTTCCTTATCAAGCAGACATACTCAAGTCACCAACACAACAGAGGACACAAAATGTCTCTATATCAATGTTTATCACACTATGCGTGTGACCCATTAGTGAGTCATGAAATCAATTCCATGAGTCACAATGAACATTAAAAAACAATCAAACAAAATAATTTTTTAAAAAGATAGGAAAAGAAATTCAAGATGGAAAGGCTGTGCAAATAGCCTCACAGGTCTTGAAATTATTAGCCAGAAAGAAGAGGAAAATGATTATCAGGTTTACCACACCTTTTTGTGTGCCAGGTACTTTGCATACATTATCTCTACTCACTTGTAGCATTGTTGCCCACATATTTATTTATTTATTTATTTATTTATTTAGAGACAGAGTTTTGCTCTTGTTGCCCAGGCTGGAGTGCAATGGCGCAATCTTGGCTCACTGCAACCTCCGCCTCCCGGGTTCAGGCGATTCTCCTGCCTCAGCCTCCTGAGTAGCTGGGATTACAGATGTGAGCCACTGTGCCTGGCCATTTTCCCCATCTTTTAAATGAGTAGAAGCTGAGTCTTTGTCCGTGCTTTTCGTCAGAAACCATTTAGGATGCAGACATTGAGAAAAGTAGGAAAGGGGGAAAATTCACCAGGAGTGCTAAGTAGGAGGGAAAGGAAAGAAGAGAGAGAAAACTATAGCAGAATGCAAGAAGATATTGGCTAAACTGAAAAGGGAGATGACTATGAAAATATGAAAACAGTACTTTTTTTTTTTTCTTTGAGATAGAGTCTTGCTCTGTCACCCAGGCTGTAGTGTAGTGGCACAATCTTGGCTCACTGCAACCTCCTCCTCCTGACTTCAAGCAATTCTTGTGCGTCAGCCACTCAATTCCCTGGGATTACAGGCATGCACCACAATGCCTAACTAATTTATTTATTTATTTATTTATTTATTTATTTATTATTTTTCTTTTTTCTTGAGATGGAGTCTCACTCTGTCGTCCAGGCTAGAGTGCAAGAGCTCAGCTCATTGCAACCTCCTCCTCCCGGGTTCAAGCGATTCTCCTGCCTCAGCCTCCTAAGTAGCTGGGATCACAGGTGCACACCACCATGCCCGTCTAATTTTTGTATTTTTAGGACAGACAGGGTTTCACCATGTTGGTCAGGCTGGTCTCGAACTCCTAACCTCGTGATCCACCCGCCTCAGCCTCCCAAAGTGCTGGGATTACAGGCATAAGCCACTGCATCCAGCCATTTATTTACTTTTAGTAGAGACGGGTTTTCGCCATGTTGGCCAGGCTGGTCTCAAACTCCTGACCTCAAGTGATCCGTCCCTCTCAGCCTTCCAAAGTCCTGAGATTGCAGGTGTGAGCCACCATGCCTGGCCTTGAAAACAGTACTTTTGACCTAAAGCTACAAGTAAATCTACAGGAAACAACTCACCCATAGAATGGAGAGTAAGAATAGGCTGGACCAATAATACATACTGTCATCCTGAGGTTTAAACTCTAGATGCGTGGGTCTCACAGTCAAGTGCCCTTAGGGACTAAAAAGGCAGATAGATACTAGAGAACAGAAAATAGCAGGGCCTATGGGGAACTACAGAGTGTATACGGTGCATATGCTCCAACCAAAGGCGTTCAAAAATCAGTTAAAAAATCACACACACACAGGGTTTTAACCAAATAAACAATTTCACTGACAGAGTTTAGTCCATGGTCCTCCAGTTTATGCCTCTTTGATTGCGTTAAACTCTAGAGAAAAGAGCTGACCATGTCAAAGAAACGAGTAACAGAAAACACCCAGAACAATCATAGTCCTTGAAATTTGCAACAATCTAATAGGGATACATGGGTCTATACTTAGGATTCATCTTAATTCATTAGTTAAATTCAATTAAACAAACCATTAAATATTTATTGATTCTTCTTAGGTACAAAGTACTAACCTAGGTTTGGGGGTTATAAAATAGAGTAAGTCACCATCTCTATACTTTGGTATTTAGTTCTCAGTTCAGGTCCTATGAAGTTTTATGAATGGGCAGTCATAGAGGGTATAAAATAATCTTTCTCTTCTCCTCCGCAGAAAACTAATTCCTTACGGTATACACGATTTAAATCTCATCGTCATGATCCTTTGGCTTTAAACCTATTATAGCATTATAATGTTATGGGTTTTTTTTTTTTTTATTTTTTTTGAGACAGAGTCTTGCTCTTGTTGCCCAGGTTGGAATGCAATGGCACGAACTTGGCTCACTGCAACCTCTACCTCCCAGGTTCAAGCCATTCTCCCGCCTCAGCCTCCCGAGTAGCTGGGATTACACGTGTTCTCCACCACATCTGGCTAATTTTTGTATTTTTAGTAGAGACGGGGTTTCACCATCTTGACCAGGCTGGTCTTGAACTCCTGACCTGTTGATCCATCCACCTCAGCCTCCCAAAGTGCTGGGATTATAGACGTGAGCCACCGCACCCAACTGTAATGTCATGTATTCTAAAACTGGCCCTCTTGTCTACCTACATAAAAACTCCTATTTATTTGGTGATAGGAAAATAGTTTATTTTTAAATTCCAGTGCTTACCCAGGTCCCAATATAGATGCTCAGTAAATATTCATTGAACCCCACTCTGGTGGTTTTAAAATATGTCCACAGTTCTTTGATACTCCTTCTTTCAAGAGGTGAAGCCCAATTCCACTACAATCGAGTGTGGTTTAGACTAAGTGACTTACTTGTGACAAATAGAACAGCAGAAATGATGACTTTCAAGACTAGGTCTTAAAAGGTATTAGAGCCCTCCTCTTGCTCTCTCTTGGATAACGTGCTCTAGGGGAAGCCTGCTGCTTTGTCATGAAGACACCCAATTAGTCCTGTGGAGAGGTTCACATAGTGAGAAGCTGAAGCTTTTTTTCTTTTTTTTCTTTTTTTGAGACGGAGCTCTATCGCCCAGGCTGGAGTGCAGTGGCCGGATCTCAGCTCACTGCAAGCTCCGCCTCCCGGGTTTACGCCATTCTCCTGCCTCAGCCTCCCGAGTAGCTGGGACTACAGGCGCCCGCCACCTCGCCCGGCTAGTTTTTTGTATTTTTTTAGTAGAGACGGGGTTTCACGGTATTAGCCAGGATGGTCTCGATCTCCTGACCTCGTGATCCACCCGTCTCGGCCTCCCAAAGTGCTGGGATTACAGGCTTGAGCCACCGCGCCCGGCCTGAAGCTTTTTTTCTAATAGACATATGAAGGAAGCATCTTGGAGGTTAATCCTTGAGCCTTGGTAAGTCTTCAGGTGACTGCAGCCTTGACCAACATCTATATTGTAAAACATCCAGAACCAGAACAAACCTGCTAAGCCATTCCTAAAATCCAGATCCACAGAAAAAGTAATAATGTTTAGATAACTCATATACCTACTAGAACTGACATGCTAAATCATTTTATGTTTTGGAGCCTATCTTTTTCACTTCCTTTCCTCCACTTCCCATTTTTTGCCACCTCCAGAAACTGGCAATTCCCTTTCTTCTTCCCTGGATGTTAAAAAGTCCTAACTAGGATATTTGATTGTCTTTTCCCCCCAGTGGGCTCAAGAAAGAGATTCCTTAGGGGCAGATCCTTTTCTTCTTCTTCTTCTTTTTTTGAGATGGAGTCTTGCTCTGTTGCCCAGGTTGGAGTGTAGTGGCACGATCTCCTGGGTTCATGCCGTTCTCCTGCCTCAGCCTCCGGAGTAGCTGGGCCTACAGGCGCCCGTCACCATGCCTGGCTAATTTTTTGTATTTTTAGTAGAGATGGGGTTTCACCGTGTTAGCCAGGATGGTCTCAAATCTCCTGACCTTGTGATCCACCTGCCTCAGCCTCCCAAAGTGCTAGGATTACAGGCGTGAGCCACCACACCCGGCCCCCTTATCTTCTTTTTGGTGTAACAGATGCTGGAGTAGATATTCTGGATCAATTAGACTTCTCATCCATCTCATGGATATCCCCTGATTTTACTTACCTATCCATTTATTCGCCCAAGTGAATTTTAAGTAAGATCAGCAGTAGCAGCTTGGAAAATGAAGGAAAGAAATTAGAAGCATAAATGCCACCCAAGCAGGTCTTTGGAGTATATGCACAAGTATTTCCAAATTTGTAACCAAAGGCAGGCAGGACTTGAACTTTGGTGATAGGTGGAGTACAGAGTCTTTGTTTGTTTGTTTGTTTGTTTGTTTGAGATGGGGTCTTGCTCTGTTGCCTAGGCTGGAGAGCAGGGGCACGATCTTGGTTCACTGCAACCTTCACCTCCCAGGTTCAAGTGATTCTCCTGCCTCAGCCACCTGAGTAGCTGGGATTATAGGTGTGTGCCATCATGCCTGGCTAATTTTTGTGTTTTTAGTAGAGATGGGGTTTTGGCACATTGGCCAGGCTGGTCTCGAATACCTGACCTCAGGTGATCCACTTCCCTTGGCCTCCCAAAGTGCTGGGATTATAGGTGTGAGCCACCAAGCCCGGCCTGGAGCACAGAGTATTATTAATAAAATAAGTAGGTAAACAATTAGCACGGTATGGTGGTGTGTACCTATGGTCCCAGCTACTCTGGAGGCTGAAGTAAGAGGATCACTTGAGCCCAGGAAGTCAAGGCTGCAGTGAATCATGATTGAGCCGCTACAGTCCAGCCTGGGCAACAGAGCAAGCGCTTGTCTCAAAATAAAAATAATAAATAATAGTAAATTTAAAAAATAAAATAAGTAGGATTGGCATTGTGGGAGGTGTGAGGATGACATACATGATACCTTAGATGTTAGTTTATTTGATAGTTTCCTTCCCATTCAGTTATACTTCCCAGCAGCTTTGGAATGGAGACCTAGAGACAATACATCCTTGTTTTACAGAACGTTCTTTCACAGCGAGCTCCTAGCAGAGTCTGGTACAGAGTGGAGGGTGAGAAACCATTGCTGCTCAAAGGACTATCAGAAACTGTACATGACTTTGTGCAGGGAATCCACTTTTCCTTCTCTAGGGATTTTGAAAGACAATGAATAAATAAAGAATGGCTCTGAATAATCAATGTAAGTAAAGAAACAGGAAATGTCATTTCTTAGCTTAATTTATCAACAAACATCTTAAATAGGAAAGAATGTGTATCACAACCCTAGGAAAATCCCTCTTTAATTTTTCCCTGACTATAATACTGCACATTAGGAAAACAGCTTAAGGTATTTGATCCCTTTTGTCGGAAAACTACTCCCACTAGTGGGACTGGCATCTTGTTACATTTCCCACCTGGTATAAACACAAACTTGGCTACACTATAATATGTAATCCTGCAAGTCATTAATTAAATAAAAACAAATTAAACACAGCTAATATTTATATCATAAGATTATTGAGAATTAAATGAAATGATTTATATCTAGGGAAACATAAAAAATACCTAAGTAAGTGGTACACTGGGGTCCTCTGAATTTGATCTTGAGTTGAATCGTGTCCCCCCTCCAAAAAAAAAGATATGTTGAAATCCCAATCCCTGGTAACTATGAATATGATCTTATTTGGAAAGGTCTTTGCAGATGTAATAAAGTTAAGATGAGGTCATTAGGGTGGGCCCTTAATCCAATATGACTAGTATCCTTATAAGAGGGGAAGACAGACATGTGAAGATACAGGGACACAGGAAGAATAATATGTAAAGATGGGGGCAGAGATTGGATTGATGCATCTACAAGCCAAAGATTGCCAAGGATTGCCAGCTGTCACCAGAATCCAGGACAGAGGCATGGAACAGATTCTTCCTCAGAGACCTAAACATAAACAAACAATGCCAACATCTTGATTTTAGATACCTTGCCTCCAGAGCTGTGAGAGAATAAATTTTGGTTGTTTTAACCCACCCAATTTTTGGTTCTTTTTTTATGGCAGCTCAAGGAAACAGATACACAAGGACTTGAGTGTAAAAGTGGTTTATTTTGAAGGTGAGTCCAGGTACCATTGCTAGCAGATGGGGTTGTGAGACCGGGAAGCAAAGGACACTAACAGAGTGTGCTGATGAATAGGATAACTCAATCTTTGGGAGACAAAGTGGAAGATGTCTTAGAGCAGGGGTCCCCAACCCCCGGACCACAGACCTATACCAGTCCGTGGCCTGTTAGGAACTGGGCTGTACAGCAGGAGGTGAATGGCAGGTGAGTGACATTACTGCCTGAGCTTCGCCTCCTGTCCGATCAGTGGAGGCATTAGATTCTCATAGGAGCTTGAAACCAATTGTGAATTGCACATTCGAGGGATCTAGGTGGGACGCTCCTTATGAGACTCTAACTAATGCCTGATGATGTGAAGTGGAACAGTTTCTTCCTGAAACCATCCCCCACCCTGATCTGTGGAAAAATTTTTTCCTCAAAACCCATCCCTGGTGCCAAAAAGGTTGGGGAGTGCTGCCTTAGAGGTGTTCTACCTCTGAGGATTAAGGACATTGTTATGTGTTTGTTATATTTGATTGGTATATTAGTTTTCTATGGCTGCTATAACAAATTATCACAAATTCGTGGCTTAAAACACAGAAATTTATTCTCTCACATTTCTAGAGGCTACAAGTCTGAACATAGTATCACTGGACTGAGCTCTAGGGGAAAGTTTGTTCCTTGTCTCTTCCCCCTTCTGGTGGCTGCCAGAGTTCCTTGACTTCTCTACATCACTTCAATCTCTGCCTATGTGGTCACATTGCCTTCTTGTCTGTCTGTGTGAAATCTCCTGTCTATCTCTTAAAAGGATCCATGTGATTGCCCACCTGGATAATCTCTTCATCTCAAAATCTTTAACTTATGTAATCCCAGCACTTTGGGAGGCCGAGACGGGCGGATTACAAGGTCAGGAGATCGAGACCATCCTGGCTAACATGGTGAAACCCTGTCTCTACTAAAAAAATACAAAAAACTAGCTGGGCGAGGTGGAGGGTGCCTGTAGTCCCAGCTACTCGGGAGGCTGAGGCAGGAGAATGGCGTAAACCCGGGAGGTGGAGCTTACAGTGAGCTGAGATCTGGCCACTGCACTCCAGCCTGGGTGACAGAGCGAGACTCCGTCTCAAAAAAAAAAAAAAAAAAAAAAATCTTTAACTTAATCACACCTTTGCCTGTATAAGTTAATAGTCACGTTTCCAGGGACTTGGCCTTCATATATTTGGAAGTCACTTTTCAGCCTACCACAATTGGTATAGTCATCCTTCAATTCCCATTTGTTGTCGGTTGAAGGATGCTTCCAGTGGAAAAATCTGTGGCACTTCAGACCTGCCCTACAGGGGTCCAGAAAAAGTTCTTAAGTGAAAATTTGCAAGTGCTCAGAGGACTTTTTCAGCATGTATGGAACAGGAAGTGCTGAGGATATGTAGAGGGGACACCAACATTTGTGTAGGGCCCCAGGAGACCTCCCCCACAGCCCCTTGCGGCTTTCTTTCTGTGTCCTGAACAAAAAATCAGAGTGCCTTGACTGCTCTGTGACCTAGCCAGCTGCAAGTTCATCCCAGCAGGCTTCAACACAAAGTGGGGCCTTGAACAGTCCCAGGCACTGATAAAAGTAGCTAGGTTGTTGCCCAAATCACTGAAAGTACTGGCCCAGGCCCTGAGTCAAATATCTTAAACCCTTGTATAAACTCCTTACCCTGATCCCCTCACTGTGGACATACCTAGGTCCACACCCCTTTTCTCTTGCTGTCCATCATGAGGATTGCTATAGCACTCTGTAGGTAAGTTCTCGTAACAATTGTTTTGGGTTGATTACCCTGGCATTTAATGCTTCTTTCTACGGAATCCCAAATGGGGGCCTTATCTCCAGACAGTTTAGGATACACCCTTGTGGGAACTTCTCTGCTTTTGTTTGTTTTTGAGATAGGGTCTTGCTCTGTTGCCCAGGCTGGAGTGCAGTGGTGAGATCATAATTCACTGTAGCCACAAATTCCTGGCCTGCCACTGCTTTTGGGGTGATTCAAGCTGTGGGTTCAGTGGGACAAAAATTCTGCTACATCATTATTCTAATGTTTGTTATTATTTTGGTTTTTGGTTAATAATTTTAATTTAATAATTAATTATAATTATTAGCTATCTTAACCTAATTTTCTGATGCACCACAATATAAATTATTTGTACTACCTGAGTGACCTTGCTTAGAACAAATTATCCCATGTACTTAAACTTTGTCTTTTCTGCCGGTCTCATTTAGGTATACATTGCTCTATGACTTCCTCTAAAGCAGCTTTTCTTTATTTTTTAGCACCTATGTGATCTTTTCTATTATTCTCTATTTGATCATTCATAATTATCTTCTTAAGTATACACACACACACACACACACACACACACACACTATTTCTCAACAATATTTTAACATTTTCAAAGGTAGAGACCATGATACATGTATTTTCAAATTCTTTTTTTTCTTTTTCTTTTTTTTTTTCTTTGCAATAGCCTCACTCTGTTGCCCAGGCTGGAGTGCAGTGGCACCCTCATAGCTCACAGTAACCTTGAACACCTGGCCTCAAACAGTCTTCCTGCCTTAGCCTCCCAAAGTGCTGGGATTACAGGCAGGAGCCACAATGCCTGGACAGTAATATCTAAATATTACTAAAATATTACAGTGACTTTTTTTTAGCTCTCTGATCTTAATTTTTTTTTTTCCATTAATTGTCGCATTATCTCAAAGGTCTAAACAGAGATTCTAGACTCCTTCCCTCCCCTGGATTTTATTTTATTTTATTTTATTTTTGTTTTGTTTTTGTTTCCCCTGGATTTTAGGAAGGGAAACAGAAGGAGGCCTAGGCAGAGCCAAGCACTTCGATATAAGGGAAGACTGTATATTGTACAATTCTAGGGGCATCATTCACAGTTTATCTGTAAAGATAGCAAACTTTTTTTTTTTGGCCTGTGACAGTGAAGTGTCTTAAGGAAATGGAAGCTTTTTCTAATTTCCACAGGTCCCCTTTGGGTGAGCTATAGGGCAGCCTGCCTGACTCTTTCATGTCTAAGATGACTGACAGTGATAACATCCAATTACAACGTTTATTTTCTAATTTGTGATACTGAAGTGTGGGCTTCTTCTGTTGCCAAACACTTATTACAAAGTGGCAAACATTCACATAGTCCCTTATTATGACTTATGTAAATTATCTTGTGGTACTGGGAAAAAAGAAGCCTTATTATTGCATGTCCACTTAGTGACAGTTTTCAAAACTGCTTTTTATAGAAAATGGATTAATTATAATATGGCAAATGGCCAAGAAAGTCCTGGCTTGTTGACAAAGATCTCCAGAGTATTTGGGATTCTAGCTGTGGGTAAAAGAAATAGGGAATGTTAGAAGAGGTACAAGTGAAAAAAGAACAGTTCTTTTGAACATGGTAATGTGAAGTCCCATGGTTAGCAGGTAGAGCTGTCCAGGAGGCAGGTGGCTACAAGAATGAAGCTTGGGGAAGAAGTATGGGCTGGACAAAATCTCTTTGTAACAGGTAGATGGATGAAATCATGCTGGAAGAGCAAGTAGAGCAAGAAGAGTAGTAGACAAGTGGGCCAAGAGTAGAACCCTGAGAGTCACCTACATTGAAGAGGCCTAAGGAGGAAGAAATGGAGGTAGGAGGAGAACTTGGGGAACAGGCTAATAGGAAAGCCAAGGGAATCAACATTCTAATGTGTGAAGGGAGATATGCGTAGCATCAAAGGCAGCAGAGAGATCTAGTGAGGTTAAATGAGAAAGAAGTAATGTAATTCTGTACACAATTAGAAAAAACTCACAACAATTTGGAGGTTCTTGGTGACTTTAATTAGATCAGTTTCAGTGGAATGTTATGGGCAAAGCCATGTAAGTTCTTAGCAGACTTCCCAAAAGTGCTAACAGGAATCTCCAGGTACCATCCCTATGATACTGGTTTGGGAAAGCCCAGTGACCCTTATCAGCTCAAGTGTTCAGGAAAGCTCTAAGGGATCTAAGAGGATCTGGAGTCCAAATAGGGCTTGGCAGTGGATTGAGTGAAGAAGAGATGACACAAAGGTGGACACAGAATTAAGAAACCAGCAAGATTGCCGGGAGCAGTGGCTCAGGCCTGTAATCCCAGCACTTTGGGAGGCCGAGGCGGGCGGATCACAAGGGCAGGAGATTGAGACCACGGTGAAACCCCGTCCGTACTAAAAATACAAAAAATTAGCCGGGCGCGGTGGCGGGCGCCTGTAGTCCCAGCTACTCAGGAGGCTGAGGCAGGAGAATGGTGTGAACCTGGGAGGCAGAGCTTGCAGTGAGCCGAGATCGCGCCACTGCACTCCAGCCTGGGGGACAGAGTGAGACTCTGTCTCAAAAACAAACAAACAAACAAAAAAACCAAAAAAGAAACCAGCAAGATTAAATGGAATGAAAAGGAATCATATAAACTTCCATTTTTGAGTATTTTCAAATAACAGGCTGCTCAAATTCACGATGGGAGAGATTTAGCTTGGCAACAATTGCTTTAAAATGATCCAGACATTTTAGTTGATTGTAAACTTAAAATGGGCCAAGAGTATGACACAGTTCTTAAAAAAGCTAGCACATTGCTGGGCATGGTGGCTCATGCCTGTAATCCCAGCACTTTGGGAGGTTGTGGTGGGAGGACTGTTTGAGCTCAGGAGTTTGAGACCAGTCTAGGCAGTATAGCTAAGCTCTACAAATAATGTAAATTAGCCGGGCATGGTGGTGCGTGCTTGTAGTTTCAGCTACCCAGGAAGGTGAGGTTGAGGATCCCTTGAGCCTGGGAGGTTGAGGCTGTAGTGAGCTGAGAGATGCCACTGCACTCCAGCCTGGGCAACAGAAAAAAAAAAAAAAAAGGCAATCTTTATATTGAAAAAAAAAAGTACACAGCACAGGATTGGGCTATGACAAAAGAGAAGATAAAGTGGAGATGCAAAAAGAGTACCTTTTTTTGCAAGTAGGGACAAGTAGGAAAAGAGGCATATAAAAGAGCAATTAAAGGGAGATAAGTTTATTAGAAAAAAATCTTAAAAATGGAAGATATTTGAATATGTTTATAAGCTGAGGGGAAGGATCTATTAGAGAGGGAAATAACACAGGAAAGAAGGGATAATTAATGATACAAGAATCTGATGAAGCTAGGAGGAGTTGGTTTTGAACTGGAATGGGAATGCCTCATCCTTGGAGAGACTAGAAGGAAGGCTGAAAGGATGGGAGTGACTGTAGATATGTTGATATGCTTGGGAGGGAATTCAGGCACTTGGGAAGGGCACAGGCTGATGTTTTCCACTTGTTTGATGAAGTAATACACCAGATGGACAGGCTCTGCTGTTTCTGACACCGTGTGAAAGGAGACAGAGCAAGGAAGACGTTGGAAGGAAGGTTGAAAGAAGAGTGCCAGATGGACCTCTTGGTCTTTGTGGTGGGATCAGGAAATTGGTACTTTTTTTCTCTGTCTCTCTAAGAGGAACACTATCCAAGGGGCTCAGAACCCTTTAGTTGCACTGCCGGCTTTTCCTACCTGCTCAGGACTGCGAGGCCAGACTGTGTCAGGGTCATGCTCAAAAATCATAGACTTAAAAAAACCCACAAAAAACTTGAAGTGGAATGCTTAAATTTATTGAGAAAAAAAAAAGTCTTTGAGAGACAAGCATTTTGATACTCTTATTCTTGCAATCCATAAAACTTCCTGTAAAAATGAACGACTTTAGGCTGGGCGCAGTGGCTCACGCCTGTAATCCCAGCATTTTGGGAGGCCGAGGTGGGCGGATCACGAGGTCAGGAGATTGAGACCATCCTGGCTAACACGGTGAAACCTCGTCTCTACTAAAAATACAAAAAAA
>NW_012114422.1:326674-339331 GCF_000951035.1 Colobus angolensis palliatus
TTCACCATGTTGGCCAGGCTGGTCTCGAACTCCTGACCTCAGGTGATCCACCCGCCTCGGCCTCCCAAAGTGCTGGGATTACAAGCGTGAACCACCGCACCCAGCCACGGATACAGTTCTTTATCAGACTAGTTAAAATTAAAGCAAAAAAATTGCAAAATAAAACACTAAGAATCACACACTTTTAAGTGACCGAGGCTGATGAGAAATCATTTGCCATTCTACAAACACGGCCAGAAGGTCCGTCGAGAGGCAGGCATTACACAAAAGAAATAAGCTTCTTTCTGCCCTCAGGACTGTATGGAGGAAAAAGACCACGAAAATCAGTATCTATAACAGGATAAGCAACGTGAGGAGAGGCACAAAATGCCGTGAGGTGACTGAAAAAACCAAGTCCTCTCATTCTGAGAGGAGGAGCCCGATTTTCCCAAGGTTTTAAAAGAAATAAATAGGACAAGAGTCAAAGAATCATACTCAGAGAACCTTGTAAAGCGCTCCCCTCCGGCCCAACTTCCCGCCGTTGGCACCGATGACCCTAGGGCCTTCACTCGTTCCAGTCCGCGCGCGCACGCCAGGGCGCAACACGCCTAAAGCCGCAAGACCGTCACCGCTAGAGGGCGCGAGCCCGAACCTGCCTACGGAAGTCCCGCCCTCACTTCCGGCGGCGGAGGCTTGGGAGGGACCGAAGGTCGCTTCCGGCTTGGGAAGTGCGGGGCCTTCGGCACGTGTGTCATTTCTCGGATTTCTGTATTAACCCTGCTTCTGGTGAACTTGTGTGGCCGGTATTCCTTTAAGGCGTAAGGATGAAGGCGGTAAGTGTCCTTAGAAGCCGGGTCCCCGCGGCCTAGGGCCCCTCCGGGTGATAGGGTCACTGCCTGAGTTAACTTTTAGGCAGGTTTTCACCCGTGTCTATGGGGCGGTGGTTCATAGACTGGGGGCTTTCTGGTCCTTACACCGAGCTCAACCTTGGTTACCCGCTGTGTGCGCGCACGACTTCAGGGTATCACAAAGAGACAGGCACGGAGTTTTGCATCCGTGGGATTTCAGACTTCGAAGGAATTTTTCAAGACTGTCTTTCGAACTCGTTTTTCACAAATGAGAGGCAGGTTCCTGCCCTCAGTAAGTTTATGATGTCAGTCACGGTACCCATAAAGGGTAAAGAGACAGAAAAGCAAGTGATTTGCCCTGGTTCTAACAGAAAATAAGAGGTAGTCCTGGGGTTCAGGACTAGCTTTGGGATTTCTGAATGAGGAGTCACGGGCAAGAGAAGTGGAATCCAAAGATCCGAATTCAGTTTTGCCGTCCTTAGTTTATGCGTCTTTTAGCAGCTTCATCAATAATGTGAGGATAACAGCAGTCAGTAGTCAACTAGGCTGTTGGAGGTGATTTGTTGGAGCGCTTTGTAAATGACAAAATCGTAAATTAAGTTTTATTAAAGACAGCCAGCATTTTGCTTTGAATGTATTAAACTACAGTTGTTGAACTAGCCTTGAATAGCCACTTACCACTACTAGATCAGTGGTTCTTAACCTGCTTGGCGGTCGTAGAGCCCTTTAAGTTGCTGTGGATTGGGGTCACAGAAAGACCTCAGGTTGAATAACTGATGCTGTAGCGCTCTTCTGTACGATTAAAGCCATCGTTTGGTTTTAGCTCTTACGTGCAAGACCATGGCTGTGGGATGTTAAAATTGTGGAATTGGTCTGATGAAATTTGTAATCAGTTCTCTTTAACCTGATTTAAAAAATAAGTTTCTGGGTATGCAGTGTTTTTTCTGTTGTTTTCTAGAGAAGAAATAAAAAACAGATCCCAAGCTTTCGCAAGTTAATAAAAACTAGTAAAGTCAAACTTGAAAACAAGCTAAAAAATAAGCAATTTAAACAACAAAGCACTCTCAAGAAGTACCGAAAAGAACAGAGGAAACTAAGGCAAGCGGTGAAAGATGCTGTGTCTAAGAAACCCATTCCATTGGAGAACCCAAAGGAAAAGCGACCAGGTAATTGTGAAAACATCATGTGCTGTGGTTTCCATTGATTTATTCTGAAGTGTTCTTCATGGAAATAACTTTGCTTCCTAATAATCGCTTTTCTTGTTCTCAGATCTTCCTAGAGTGGGTAAGGATAGTAGTAGTATAGGACTGCTATAAAGCATGTATGCTTTATCACAGTCAGTATGAGAAAACATTTCAATACAGTATTCATTCAAGTTTCTACTTTTAGTTTGTCTGGAAAGCAGATCTGAAGATGCAGTACTTGGGAAAACAAACTGAAAGTACTGTTGTGTATAAATGTTAGGCAGTGTGCCAGTGCCCCACTTTCCCATTCACTAGCAGTTAGATAAGAACATTGCTGTCTCTGGTTCATTCTTCACAGTATTGCCAAGGCACACTTCTTTTCTAAACTTCTGACTTTCTTTTCATGTGGAAACGTGGGGTGAAATTGAGTTGTAATTGTCATGGTTATTTTGTAAAACTAAAAACTTTTAAGTACTCAAAACATGTAAGGAATATGACTTTTGAGTCAGGCTAGTTCTACAACTTTACTGGTACTTTTAGGGTATTCTTATTTGACTGTATCAGATTATTAGGCAACTATTCAGTCTTCCCAGGTCCATCTTTTTAAAATAAATTTTTTTTTTTTTTTAATAGGGTCTTGTTCTGTCACTGAGGCTGGAGTGCAGTGTGCAAAAATAGCTCACTACATCCTCCTGCTTCAGCCTCTCAAAGTGCTGGGATTGCAAGGGTGAGCCTCTGCATCCAGCTAAAGTTTTTTTTTCTTTCTAATTTTGTGGGTACGTAGTAGGTGTATATATTTATGGGATACCTGAGATACTGTGATACAGGCATACAGTGCATAATCATCACATCAGAGTAAATGTGGTATCCATCACCTTAAGCATTTATCTTTGTGTTACAAACAATTCAGTTATACTTTTTTAGTTATTTTAAAACATACAGTAAATTATTGTTGACTATAGTCACCCTATCTATCAAATACTAGATCTTATTCTATCTAAGTGTATTTTGGTACCCATTAACAATCCCTACTCCTATCTCCTCCAGCTGCCTTTCCCAGCCAATGGTAACCATCATTCTTCTCTCTTCATGAGTTCAGTTGTTTTAATTTTTAGCCACCACAAATAAGTGAGAACATGTGAAATTTGTCTTTCTGTGCCTGGCTTATTTAACTTGGCATAATGGCCTTCAGTTTCATCCCTGTTGTTGCACGCAGGATCTCATTCTTTTTTGTGGCTGAATAAGACTACGTTGTGTACGTGTACCATACTTTCTTTTTTTGTTGTTGTTTGAGATGGAGTCTCTCTCGCCAGGCTGGAGTGTAGTGGCTTGATTCCGGCTCACTGCAACCTCCGACTCCCCGATTCAAGTGTTTCTCCTGCCTTAGTCTCCCAAGTAGCTGGGATTACAGGCATGCGCCACCATGCCCAGCTAATTTTTGTATTTTTAGTAGAGCTGGGGTTCCACCATGTTGGCCAGGATTGTCTCGATCTCCTGACCTCGTGATCCACCCGCTTCGGCCTCACAAAGTGCTGGGATTACAGGCTTGAGCCACCGCGCCCGGCCCCATGTTTTTTTTATCCATTCATCTGTTCATGAACACTTAGGTTGTTTCCAAATCTTGGCTCTTGTGGATAGTGCTGAATGAACATGGGAGTGCAGATATCTGTTCGGTATACTGATTTCTTTTTTTGGATACATGCCTAGCAGTGGGTGGGATCGTAGGATTATATAGTAGTTCTATTTTTAGTTGTAGTTTTTTGAGGAACTTCCAAACTTTTCTCTATAGTGGTTGTGCTAATTTACATTCCCACCAACAGTGTATGAGGGTTCCCTTTTCTCTATATCCTTGCCATCATTGTTACTGCCTGTCTTTGGATAAAAGCCTTTTAACTAGGATGAGGTGGTATCTCATTGTAATTTTGATTTGCGTTTCGCTGATCATCAGTGACGTCGAGCACCTTTTCATATACCTGTTTGCCATTTGTATGTCTTCTTTTGAGAAATGTCTATTCATATCTTTTGCCCATTTTTTAATGGGATTATTAAATTTGGAAGGCTCATTTAAAGTAGACAGGAGTGCCATTCTGTGCAGTGTGTACCTTTATGTAGCAAGATTTACTAGATTTTTTTTTTTTTGGAGACGGAGTTTTGCTTTTGTTGCCCAGGCTGGAGTTCAGTGGCATGATCTCTGCTCACTGCAATCTCTGCCTACTGGGTTCAAGTGATTCTCCTGCCTCAGCTTCCCAAGTAGCTAGGATTATAGGCATGCGCCACCACGCCTGGCTAATATTTTGTATTTTTAGTAGAGATGGGGTTTCACCATGTTGGCCAAGCTGGTTTTGAACCCCTCGCCTCAAGCAGTCCACCCGTCTCAGCCTCCCAGAGTGCTAAGATTACAGGTGTGAGCCACTGCACGCGGCCAAGATTTGTGAGTTTTAATGGGTCAGGAAGAATTGTAAGTTCTACTAGGAAAGACGCTAAGATTGTTTTATTCATACTTGAATCCTCAGCACTTCAAACAGTGCCTGGCACTTAGCTTTTTTTTTTTTTAAATAAAAAATAAAAGGAGATGGAGAAAGAGAGCAAGACACAGAGAGTGAGCAGAAAGAGAAATTTAGAATGATCTGTAGTTGGGATTTTGTTAGATGTGAGTGCCTGAAGTGTTGAAAGAAAAATAGTTGAGGATATTGGCAAGGGCGTGGTTGAAGTGATAATCTTGCAATCCAGGTGAGGGAGTGAAGACAGAACACACTGGTAGATAGAAAGTGAAGTGGTCAGTGGATTGAAAGGTTATATAGTTGGTTAAGGAAGAAGTAGTGTGGAAGTAACTGAAGGGGAGCTGGAAGGACAAAAGCTTGTGGTCAGAGAGAGCGGTGAGCACCAGGGTTTGGAATGTGGCCATTGGAGAGGCTGGCTGAAATGGAGTACGAAGTGAAAGTAATTGGAGATGAGGAGGAGCTGAGGGGCTAAGTCATTGGCTCTCGACACCCTGAAAGGCATTTCAGAGTATGTGGAGACATTTAGTTTTTGGTTGTTACAATAACCTGGGAATGCTATTGGCATTTAGATTGCAGGAGTCAGAGATGCTAGCATTTTTCCAGATTCAGAACACCCCAGTACGATAAATAATTGTTTGCCTAGCATGTCAGCAGTGCTTCCATTTAGAAACACTGGGCTCAGCTGGGAGCCATGGCCCATGCCTGTAATCCCAGCATTTTGGGAGGCTGGAGTGGGAGGATTGCTTCAGAAAACAAAAACTTTTCCTGTTTAAACCCAATAGGCAGGGAGTTCTACATCTCTGATACTTGCTTCTAATTTTTGTTTGTGCGTGTGTGGTACAGGTAAAAGGATTGAGAGGGAAGAAGAGGAAGAAGAAGAAGCCCTTCCTTTAGATATGATGGATGAAGATGACTTACAGTTAATGAAGGATTTAGGACAAAGAGCATCTTTTCTAACAAGAGATCTTTCTTCTAGGTAATACTTCATGTGGGTTATAATCATTCATATCCATATACTGTTAAAAACTTCGTTCTGAATTTCACTTAGGTGGTTCGAGGTGTTCACCTTTGAGCACAATGTTTACAAAGAATAAACTATTATTTAGCTTATTTCCTACATAAAGGAGGTTCATGTATAAGACAAGCTGATTTCATTTAATGTACATCTTTCTTTTGCGTCTGAATAGTGAAGTAGAGTGAATGGGGGAAGAATGCTGTTCTCGTTTTGAGGTATTGGCAGAATAGTTCTGAGTTCTTTATGGCTATGATCTCACTTAATCCTCATTACCCTGCTAGGTCGTTCTTATTCCCATTTCCAGAGAGGAAACTGATGGTTCCTTGCAGTCACAAGTATCTGGAATTTAAACTTGGACCTTTTTAACTCCAAAGTCTGTGCTATACTCTTGGGAAAGTGAGAGTCACACTTGGTGCTATGGACTGTTCTTCAGAAAGAATCTGCTGTAACTTTCACCTTTATTTTGCATCTAGAGGGAAAACTAGATGTAGCCAGAGTTAGAGTCTGTGTGGTAGGCTGTTTACCCATTTCATTTATTCGTTGGCTGTTTGAGTGCCTGCTATGTGCCAGACACTGGCCTAAGTGCTAATATCCATATACCTATTGAAAGTTGGCTGGTGGTTTATTTTTCTGTACTTTTGAAGTGATAGGTCTCTAGATACCTTTTTAGATCTATTAAGACTGAAAATTGATCTTTTTTTCCCCTGCAGTGAGCCTGTTCATGCGAAGAAGCGGAAGCATGAACACATTATAGATAAATATGAAAAAATACCAAGAACTCTGCAAACTGCACCAGAGAAGGAACTGATTCATTTGCTTCCTATCAAAGATAAAAGTGGTATAATCCCACAGACTAGGGAGAAGCCAGGTGAATTTAATAAGCTGGTAATATTAGTTGAACTTTTACCACCTTACTGATATAACGTGTTTTTTTTCACTCAAAATTTAATTTTACTTTGATTTTACCCATATCTGCAAAATATTCAATTAGTCTTATAGCAAGCTAGATGATTTGGGCCAGAATTATAGATGATTATCTCAGGTATCAATTTGTACTGTGAGGACAACTTAAGCTACAAGGTTCAGGTGATTTTCTTTTCACTAAATTTTGTTGTTTCTGAAACTAGAGCATATTAACTGTTCTTGGTTAGCTTTCTTTTTTAATGTGTCTTTCATATGTGAAATAAAACAGAAAAGTTCAGATAACAAAGATGTGAAGTTACATGGTTTATAACAAAGTGCATACCTATAAAACTACCATCCAGACAAGAAAAAAAAAATACTGCTAGCTTCTAGAAACCTCCTTTGTGCTCACCTCAATCACTAATTGCTCTCTTCCCATAAAAGTAATTGCTATCCTGAGTTTTATCGTAATCACCTCCTAGCATTTCTTTACAGTTTTACCACTTAAGTATATATCACAGTTTTAATACACATGTTTTCCATATAGTTACTGATAGTAACAAAGATGAAGAGGATCAAGAAGAAGAGAGGGAACTTGAGGAAGGTAATATGTCTTTACAGTTACTAAATTGTTAATTGAGAAGTAATTTTTTTGCTTAATAGTGAATGTGAGTTAATTTTAGATAAAATCTGGAAGGTACATTTTGGAGTACTGCTCATTTCAAGGTCATTTTGAACATTTTTCCACATTTGAAAGCTTCACCTTGTGGAATTATGAATAGATTCTTTTTTTTAATTATGGAAAATTTTACACAATCATATTTGTAGTATCTAGGCATACATGAAGTGTGTCTTGTTAATTATTACTGTTCTGAATTCCTTTTAATTGTAAGAGAAAGACCAACTTACAAATGACTGTTAACTTTTTAGCCTTAAATTACAAAAGCGATTCTGTAGTATGAAGTCATTTTGGTTTGTTTTTAGCGCAGTTGTGCTTGTGTATGTTTGATATAATTGAATGTCAGTTTCTGTTATCTAGGACAGTTTAATCAAAGTTGAACTGAAACAATGCATTTTATTGTTTGAAATTATATTAGTTTGGAATTTGTGACAGAACAATCTAGTTAAATTTTACTTTTGCTTAGCAGACCTCATTAATAGCAAAAATGAATTACAGATCAACTGTTTAACTGTTTGCAGTCACCCATCATAAAACCATTACAGATTATGCTAGTGTTGATTAAATCTAGTTCCCTATGAATTTCTTAAGGCGGACATGTTTTTCTGTAGCCCAAAACTACGAAGTACTAGTTTGTGTAAAGTAATATATAGTGTTGAAAACAAGGAAGAATATTCTGTACTTAAAAAGAGACTAAATCAGATTATCCTATTCGTTAGTTAATAAGAATTATTTTGGGCTTATTAGCGTAGAAGCTAAGAATATGAGATCTAGGCTGGTTGCACTGGCTCATGCCTGTAATCCCAGCACTTTGGGAGGCTGAGGCAGGAGGATCACCTGAGCCCAGGAGTTCGAGACCAGTCTGGGCCACATGGTGAAACCCCATCTCCACAAAAAATACAAAAATTAGCTGGATATAGTGGCTCACAGCTATGGTCTCAGCTACTGGGGAGGCTGAGGTGGGAGGATCATTTGAGCCTGGGAGGTGGAGGCTGCAGTGAGCTGTGATAGTGCCACTGTATTCCAGCCTAGGTGACAAGTGAGACCCTCTCTTTTAAATTAAAAAACAAAACAAAACAAAACTCTAGAATCAGACTGCCTGAGTTTGAATCCTTTTTCCCTTTGGTTTATGAGCTTAGCCAAGTTATTTTCTCTTCCTTTGCTTCAGTTTTCTTATCTATAAAAGGGGGCTAATGATAGTACCTGTATTGTTGAGGAGATGATGTGTAGTAATAAAGGCAAAATTCTTGGCTATCATCATTACTATAAAATATTTTGTTGAGATTCTTGGACACTTGTAAGTAGAGGAATATGTAAGGGAACATCTAATCTGTTTTAGAGATCATTGAAGATCCTATTCAAGAGCTGACCATAGAAGAACATTTGATTGAGAGAAAGAAGAAATTACAGGAGAAGAAGATGCATATTGCAGCCTTGGCATCTGCCATATTATCAGATCCAGAAAGTAATGTAGGTGGCATTAATTTCTTTAGGCTCTTTATATTAGGTATGGTGTAAATGCCTAATATGTTAAGATTCCCTTGTTACCTATAAGCATACGCTAAAAGGAAAAGCATTAACTAAACATAGTAGCTGGGTTAGAGTAAGAGAGTTGACAGAATCTTAGCTCAATGCTGTGTCTGGACTTAATTTCTTTTGTAATCCTAGAAAAGTTACTTAAATTCTCTGAATCTTATTCTCTTCATCTTCTTCTATGAAAATATTGGACATGTTATAACTCTAAAAATGTTTAAGTCTGTAAAATTGTATTGGGGAGGAGGAACCTGTTTGCAAATTTGCTTGACTAACCTGTGGAGTTTTTAAACGAGCGCGCTACAGGGAAGTGTATGGAATTAGTTCAGGAATATTTGTAAGTTGAAAATATTTTAAGTGAACTAGAGCCAAAGGAAAGTGTTATTGTGCCATGTGTATAGTGGTGAGTTAGTGATGGTTATAACACATGAACTAGAGAAATCTGAGGTTTAATCTTGGCCCTGATAAGTACTATCTGTAAGACTTTGGGTAAGTTATTTATCCAAGACTCTTTCATCTCTAAAAAAGGACAGTATCTTTTTCAAAACTTTGTGGTGAGGGTTATATGATGAAATATACATGAAGTCATATAAAATGATACTATTATTATTATGTTGGTGTCCCCGGCATACTATTATAACAAGTATTTGTTTATCAAATGATTTACATTTATGGAAACAAATTTCATGTGGGAATGCTTTAGAATAGTATTTGTCCTTTTCTAATAAAGTGAGGGGAAGATCTAGAGCAGAATTAGGGAAGAGGGATTTGGAATATTTCTTATTTGTATTCTCTCAATCATTACAAAACCATAGGCATAAGAGATTGATCTAATTTTACAGCTGGAAAATTGAACATTAAAAAACCCAAGTGATTTGTTCCAGATTTTAACAGCCACTGAGTAGGAACCCAGATCTTCTACTCAGGAACCTGTGCTCACAGGCAATAGTAGTTTATCAAAGCAATCAAAACCACCTTTTGCATTATGCCATAGAAATTATCTTTGAAGCTAAAGTTAATGTGGCTATATTATATGTAATTCCTGATTAATTCATGTGTATGATTGATATATTTGGTTAATGTATATAACATTTTAGTATATTTTGAAAAGTGTTTTTAGGAAAATAGGAGACATGTACTTTAGGAAAATCCAGCTAAAAAGAATTTCCCAAAATAGCTAAATAATAAATTTAAACTAGTTTTTTAAGGTCTGTATTTTTCTAACTATATAACAAAAATATAATTACTGATATAGTTTGGATGTGTGTCCCCTCCAAGTCTTATGTTGAAATGTGATGTTGGAAGTGGGCTTGGTGGGAGGTGTTTAGATCATAGGGGTGGATCCCTCATGAATGGCTTGGTGCCATCCTTGTGGTAACAAGTGACTTCTCACTCTGGTAGTTCATGTGAGAGCTGGTTGTTTAAAAGAGCCTAGCACCTCCCCTATCTTTCCTGTGACATGCTGGCTCCCCCTTTGCCTTCTACCTTGATCGTAAGTTTCCTGAGGCCTCAGCAGGAGTAGAGGCTGGCACCAGGCTTCCTCTACAGCCTGCAGAACTATGAGCCATAATAAACCTCTTTTCTTTGTAAATTACCCAGCCTCAGGCATTTCTTTCTAGCAACACAAGAATGGAATAATACAATTACCTTGTAACTTTATCAACTTATCTCTTGGTAAAATGAGCAGTGTCTGGAGTTTGGTGTGGCTTGACTAGACTTGGAGTCATTGTGTGAATTCCGCTTATTTTGCTGGATGTGGGGCTGTTTTTTGTTCATAATTGTTTCGCCATGATTTCTCCAGCTTTATAAGCTATTTCTTTAACAGATTAAAAAATTGAAAGAATTACGTTCTATGCTGATGGAACAAGATCCTGATGTGGCTGTTACTGTTCGAAAGCTGGTAATTGTTTCTCTGATGGAGTTATTTAAAGATATTACTCCTTCATATAAAATCCGGCCCCTCACAGAAGCAGAAAAATCTACTAAGGTAATGCTAGATTGCTAGATATAATTACTATCTAAAATAACTGAACATTTTGGAGAGATAGACTCTTTTTTTTGAGTTTTACTCTGTCGCCCAGACTGGAGTGCAGTGGCGTGATCTTGGCTTACTGCAACCTCTGTCTTCCCGGTTCAAGCGATTCTCCTGCCTCAGCCTCCTGAGTAGCTGGGATCACAGGCATGCGCCACCAGGCCCAGCTAATTTTTGTGTTTGTAGTAGAGACGGGGTTTTTCCACGTTGGCCAGGCTGGTCTCAAACTCCTGACCTCAGGTGATCCACCTGCCTCTGCCTCACAAAGTGCTGAGATTACAGGCATGAGCTGCTGCACCCGACCTAAGTGACTGCTGTGTTTTTTTTTAATAGTACTGGATGTATACTAGACAACCATATTTTATACTAATTTTGGGGTTTTAATATTCTGATTTTAAAAAATGATTGACCTTTTTGGTCTTTTCAGACCCGAAAAGAAACACAGAAGTTAAGAGAATTTGAAGAAGGCCTGGTTAGCCAGTACAAATTTTATTTGGAAAATCTGGAACAAATGGTTAAAGGTATATTAAATGTATCTTAAAAGTATGTAACGTACATAGCCTTGATCATGAAGGTGAATTCTGTACAGTGTTCTGTGTTGTGTAGTGAGAGGCAGGTATAGTCAGGAACAGAGTCTAGAGTCAGACTTCCAGGGGTCAAAGCCTGGCTCCACCACTTACTACCTATGTGATGGGAAAATTACATAGTCTTTCTGTGTCTCAGTTTTTGTCTATAAAATGGAAATAATTAAATTATAGTACTCACCTTCCAGGATTATTGTAAGAAGTAACTGAGTTTGTAGATATGAGGTGCTTAAAACAGTGCCTAGCATGTGGTATATACTATATTTTATCAACTATTAGTATTATTGCTGCAGTTTTTAGTAAGTAGTTGTATTTTTATTGACAATGCTTTTAACAAAATATATTGTTATGAACAATTGGGATTTATTCTGCTGTTTTCTATTTGGAGGCATGGTAGTCAGGGAAGAAGGATAACTAGAGGCCAGGTGTGGTGGGTCACACCTGTAACCCCAGTGCTTTTGAAGGCCGAGGCAAGAGGATTGCTCCAAGCCAGGAGTTTGAGACCAGCCTGAGGAATGTAGTGAGACTCCTGTCTCTAAAAAAAAAAAAAAAAAATTAGGCATGATGGCCCAGGCCTATAGAGCCCCAGCTACTGGAGATCTGAGCTGAGAGGATGACTTGAGTCCAGAAGTTTGAGCCTGCAGTGAGCTGTGATTATGCCACTGCCCTGTAGTCTGGGCAATAGAGTGAGACCCTGTCTCAAAAGAAATGAATAAATAAATAGAAGGATAACTAGAAATGGATATTTGCATGCCTTGAAAATGGATTTATGAGTCAATTATTAGGCATCCCAAATAAACTCTTAAACTCTTTTTCTTCAGAAAAGGAAGGACATAGAAAAAATAGGAGTAGAAATAGGGAAGAGAGTTGGTTGCCTAGGCCAGGTGCTTTCATTTGGCCTAATTGGCTCATTTACCTAGTTTATTTACTAAGGATCACCCATTGCTGTCAGCTGGAACAGGACCGCTGAATCCTGTTGGCCTAATAAGGGCATAAACGCAGTGGAGTATAGTGGGGTGGGGGTGGGTAGTATGGCTATTGCTTGTACGTTCTGGTGTTCCAGCTGGCACCCTATTAGCATTTGTTTTTCCAGTGAGAGGGCCTGGGAGTTTTTCTTTTGTTTTTGAATTTCTGAACTGTTTGGAAAGCTGGGAGCTTTGTGTAACCATCTCTGATAGATTACATGAGCCACATATGTCCTTTAAAAAAATGCAGACACACTAAAAAGCAACGACATTAATTTTAACAGTACATTATATATATTCAGATTATCATTTCAACATGTAATCAGTTTTAAAAATTAGTGTCTTGGCCGGGCGCGGTGGCTCAAGCCTGTAATCCCAGCACTTTGGGAGGCCGAGACAGGCGGATCACGAGGTCAGGAGATCGAGACCATCCT
>NW_012114422.1:339436-344884 GCF_000951035.1 Colobus angolensis palliatus
GGCGGAGCTTGCAGTGAGCTGAGATCCGGCCATTGCACTCCAGCCTGGGTGACAGAGTGAGACTCCGTCTCCAAAAAAAAAAAAAAGTGTCTTACATTCTCAGTTTTTTTTGGTACTAAGTTCAAATCTGGTTTGTATTTTATAATTAGAGTATATCTTAATTTGGACTAGCTGCATTTCAAATGCTCAGTTGCACCCTATATGTGGCAATTAGTAGCCTCCGTATTGCATATTGGACCTTTCCTAAGCTGATCGAGCCATTATGAAGTCTTTTTTTTTTTTTTTGAGATGGTGTCTTGCTTTGTTGCCAGGCTGGAGTGTGGTGGTACAATCTCAGCTCACTGCAACCTCTGCCTCCCAGGTTCAAGTGATTCCCTTGCCTCAGCCTCCTGAATAGTTGGGACTACAGGCACGTGCCACCCACCATGCCCGGCTAATTTTTTTGTTTTGGATTTTAGTAGTGATGGGGTTTCACCCTGTTGGTCAAGATGGTCTCAATCTCCTGACCTCGTGATCTGCGTGCCTTGGCCTCCCAAAGTGCTGGGATCACAGGTGTGAGTCACCATGCCTGGCGTATGAAGTCTTTTTTTAAGGGGTGTGGATGTGTGTGTGTTTATGTGTGTTAAAATGTACATTGTTTGTAAAAGAAAGCCAGTTAGTTTTAACTTTTGACCAATGAGTAAAGTAACTACAGTTATCTTTTGATTAGATTGGAAGCAGAGGAAGCTGAAGAAAAGTAATGTAGTTTCTTTAAAGGCATACAAAGGACTGGCAGAAGTTGCTGTGAAGAGCTTGTGTGAGCTGTTGGTGGCACTACCTCATTTTAACTTTCACAACAACATTATCGTATTGATTGTCCCTCTCATGAATGACATGTCAAAATCGGTGAGTTGCTGTAAATGGTTATTGCTGTCCTCCTTAAAAAATTATATACCATGTGGGCCGGGTACGTTGGCTCATGCCTGTAATCCCAGCACTTTGGGAGGCCGAAGCAGGCAGATCACGAGGTCAGGAGATCGAGACCATCCCGGCTAACATGGTAAAACCCCATCTCTACTATAAATACGAAAAATTAGCAGGGCATGGTGGCGTGTGCCTGTAGTCCCAGCTGCTTGGGAGGCTGAGGCAGGAGAATGGTGTGAACCCAGGAGACGGAGCTTGCGGTGAGCTGAGATTGCGCCACCGCACTCCAACTTGGGCAATAGAGCGAGACTCCGTCTCAAAAAAAAAAAAAAAAAAATTACGCACCATGTGATTTTTCTCCCCCTACAAAATTCTTCTGAAGTTGTTTGTTGCTAAAATAATATCAATTTATTAAACACTCTCTGAAGAAATTTATCTGAACATAAGTTTAGTGGTTCACAACAGGAAGCAGTTTTGTCCCCCAGGGAACATTAGGCGATGTCTGCATACATTTTTGATTGTGATGACTGTGGTGAAGATAGAGTCTTAACTACTGGCATCTAATGAAGAAAGTCCACGGGGCTGTTAAACATCCTAGGACAGCCCCCTACAACAAAGAATTCTGTTACCCAAAACGTCAGTAGTGCTAAGGTTGAGAAACGCTGGTTAAGTGTGACATTTTATTTTTCAGATATCTGAAATGTGTTGTGAAGCTGTAAAGAAACTCTTTAAGCAAGATAAATTAGGCCAAGCTTCTCTTGGTGTAATTAAAGTGATTTCTGGTTTTGTGAAGGGCAGAAATTATGAAGTTAGGCCAGAGGTAAGCCTTTCTTTTTTTACTTTGCGTTTTGTTTTTAAATTACGAAGTTGACTTTCAGTTGTTATGAGGAATTTATTCCTTATAAGCGTATGAAGTAAAAAGTATTCAAGCTCTTTAAGTGTTTAACATGTTAACTCCTGAAATGTTTGATACTATTAACAGTTGGGTATTTATCCTTCTAGGTGTTTTTCTATGCAGCTATAGTCATATATACTTGCTTATATTTTAAGATAAAAGATGGGCTTATACTTTGAAAACTGTTCCAGAACAGTTTTCATTTTCTATATTGTGAACTTACATATAGGGTTATCCCATTCTTTCTAATGCCTACCAGAGTATTCCATTGTGTGCCCTAATTGATGAACAGCTGAGTTTTTTCTAGATTTTTGCTGCCACAGTCAGTGCTGAGAACATTTTGGCCTTATTATTTTTTAATATTGTGTGAGTATTCTGTGAATTAAACTTATAAAATGTAGATGCTGGATCCAACAGTAATCACGTTTACAAACTCAAACTGTTGTACAAAAACATTTAATCACTGTGTTCCTGCTAGGAGTGTCATTTCCCTCCTACCTGCTCAGAATGTTACTATTTAATCTTTGTTAGTCTGGTAGTTTATATATATATAAACTTTTCACCTACCAGACTGCTTATTATTCGTTAATTTTTCTCTTAAATTGTCTTAATGACTTGTGATGAGTTTTTAGTACATATTCATTTTAATAAATATCTGCTATGTGCCAGGCACTTTTTTTAGGTCCTGGGAATAAAATAGTAACAAAAGAAACAAAACTTTCTGTTTGTGGAGCTTGTATTACATAATAAGAATATTAACTCTTTGTTACATAGGTTGCAGATTTTTTTCTTTTTTACTCTGCCTTTTACCTCTGTATTGAGCCTTATATATGAAGCTATATTTTTTGTTATGCACGTAGTCTCCTCAATCCCAATTTATGGAGTTTCTCCAAGATTTTTAATTATAATTTTTATATTTAAATATTTAAGCCATTTGACATCTTTATATGTGTGGTATGAGTACAGATTTAATAGCTGTATTTAATGTATGTAATGAATATATATTTTATATAGTTTAATGTATTTTAAATATTTATATTATGTATATATTTGAAATAATTTGACAGCCAGTTATTTCATCACCGTTTTTTTCTGCTGATATAAAATGCTGCTTATTGTTTTATATCTATAGTATATTTGGGTATCTGGTACAGTAATACTAATCAGAAAGGGTGTGATTGATAAAAGACATGACTATTCTTTTTTCTCCAAAATATTCTTATTTATTTCAGTATATTACTCCAGGCAATTTAAAATCCATTTTTCACTTCCTTCCCTCAAAATAGTCCACATAGAGAATCTGATTAGAATTGATTCAATGTATTGATTAGTTTGGATGAATTAAAATATTTACAGAATTTATTTTTTTCTGTTCAACAGTATTGTATCTTGCCATTTATTTAAGACTTTTATGTTCTTAAGTGAAATTTTACAGTTTTCTTCATTGGGGTCTTAGATATTTTAATTTGTTTTTAGTAATACAGTTTTGGGTGTTAAGCTGTTCTACCGTTTTATTTCTGGATTTCACAGTTTTCCTTTGGCATCAGATCCCTTTTTATTTTCTTAAAACTGATTTCAGTTGAATTGCTAAAAGTATAAACATTGAATGAAAGCAACAGAACATATTTAGCATCTTTACTCAGAGCTGTAGAGCAATCAGATAAGGCTTGAACATGAAACTCAGCCATAGGAAAACTCTTTTACTTTCGTGATGCTAGAATAAATGGAGTTATTTGACTTGGAGTTATTTTTCCTTGGTAGGTGATATTTTGAGCACCTACAGTACCTACAGAATATTCAGAGTTGATCTTTCTGATACCTAGAATGACTTCAGGTTCACTCTTTGTGCCTTTAGTTATTCCTTGTTTCGTTCTGTGCTTTTAGCCCTCTAATCTCAGATACTCAGCTTTCTTCCAGATGTGCATATTGGAACATCAAAATAATACAAACCTGTATTTCTCAAGGTTTTTTCCAGGAATGCTTCTGTGCCTGTAGGAGGTCAGTAGGGTGATTTCATCCAGAGAAAGTGTAGCATTTTAAACCCCTTTTGTTCTTAGTGTTTGAGTATGAGAAGTTTGCTGTATCACACAAAACACCAGTTTCTAAATTAGTTTCTGAATTTTTGAATGGCATAAAGCAATAATTTTTATTTTTGTCCCCGAACCAGCATCAGCTGGGAATTAGAATGAAAATTCTGGGGCTCAACTCAGACCTACTGAATCAGAAACTCTAGGGACAGGGCCCAGCAATTTGTGTATCTTCTTCTCCCATAGTGGTCCAAACCTTTTTCTGGCCTATTTTCTCTTTGTCATCCTGTTGGCATGCTTTCTCTCTTCCTCATACTCAATGAACTGCAAAGAAAGTTTTGTATATTTAGCTAGTATTTGCTAGTGTCCTTTTTGTATATTTGCTCCTGTCCTTCCATAGACACAAGTTATTGAATATAGCATACAGATAAAAGAACTTGGTGTAAAATGTTACAAGATGCTTAAAGGTTTTTTTTCTTAAATGAGGGAAATAACACTGTTAAGTACTTTTCTATGTAAAGTTTTTGAGGGCAATATAAATATTAAGCTGTATATTTGTGTTTTTTTTTCAATATTAGATGTTAAAAACATTTTTATGCCTAAGAATCAAGGAAGTAGAAGTGAAAAAAGATACAGAAGACATTAATAAACCAAAAAAATTTATGACTTTCAAAGAAAAGAGAAAATCTCTCTCAAGAATGCAGAGAAAGGTTTGACTTATTTCCCTTTTTGTTTCATTTAAATTTTTCTGTTTATTTGATCTTAAACTTATAGTCACAAGTAAAAAGCAGTTAAATCATAAATATACAAGTTTTGAAATACATCATTTAGAGAATTTTATCTTTCCCAGTTACTGCAAAAAAATGTTTTCTTAAATCAATTTTAACTCATAATGATTGGCAAGGAGAGCAATAGATGAAAAGATATTTTTGCCATGCTGGCTTTTATCCTTTGGCTTTTTAGATCAATTTAGAGTTGTGATACACAGATTCCTTACTTAACAGAAAAGATGCATTCACATGAAGTTGGCCGCAAAGTGAGTTTCTGTTAATTGAATCTTGTTTCTTTGTTGGTTTGTATTTTAAACTTGGGTTGAAATTTCAGCCCCTTGTTTGTTTACTGAAAGTTTGGAAACTTTTTTTTTTTTTTTTTTTTGGAGAAATGGGGCTAATAATAGTACCTACCTTGCAGGGTAATTGTGCAGTTTAAATGAGATGATGCTTATAAAACACTTGGCAGGCTTTATAAACATTAGTTTTTACTACCACCACCATCATCACTATTACTGTTATCACAGCTCAGAACATTTCTAAACAGTTTATTAGAGTGATCAAGTTGCTTTTAAAAACAAAAGTAATCTCGGGATATTCATGTTTGAATGGGTCTAAGTTTGAAAACGTGATGGAAGTGTCAAAATAGACTTAGTAATTGTGAACAAAAGAAGATAAATATTTTAACTACTTATATCATACTATCCTAATGCAGGTTGGATAGCTCTGTTAGGAACATGGCAGCTTTTTTTTTTTTTGGAGACGGAGTCTAGCTCTGTCGCCCAGGCTGGAGTGCAGTGGCGCGATCTCGGCTCACTGCAAGCTCCGCCTCCCGGGTTTACGCCATTCTCCT
>NW_012114422.1:344934-365382 GCF_000951035.1 Colobus angolensis palliatus
GCCATTCTCCTGCCTCAGCCTCCCGAGTAGCTGGGACTACAGGCGCCCGCCATCTCACCCGGCTAGTTTTTTGTATTTTTTTTTAGTAGAGACGGGGTTTCACCGTGTAGCTCAGGATGGTCTCGATCTCCTGACCTCGTGATCCACCCATCTCGGCCTCCCAAAGTGCTGGGATTACAGGCTTGAGCCACCGCGCCCGGCCAAACATGGCAGCTCTTTAACAACTTCTCATGAGAGAAGGAAACAATTTCTCAGTTCCCTGTGCCTCAGGCAGCTTAGAAATTATCATTTACTGCTCTTACAGCATTAGGAAGTAGAAGAAAAAGGATATTTTATTGAATTTCTTTATAGTATCTGGTTTGATGCATTGTATGTAAATATGTTAGGGAAGTATTGTTGGTGACTGGCTTCCAAGTTATAGGTGATTTAACTATTTTGGGCTCAACATGTTCTTTCCTTTTGTTTGAAGAACTTTAATTATAGAAAATGATAGCATATCCCAGATATCTACTATTTAGAGTGAGCAAATATTAATAGATTTACTTTAGTTTTTTTCCTGGAAAAGAGAGAAACCATACGTGAGAGAGTAGGAATTTCTTTTCTGTCTCCAATTTCATTCTTCTGCTTTCCTCCCAGGAGACACCATCTTTAATTTGGTTTGTATATACTTCCCGTCCATGTTTCTCTACTTTTGTTTATATTTGCATTCATAGACAATATGTGGCATTACTGTATGTGTTTTATGACATTTACGTATTCTGCCTCTGCTTTTTTCACTCTGGTATATACTCTTAGATTTTTTTTTTCAATCTATTTTCAGTGGAAGAAAGCAGAAGAGAAACTAGAGCGAGAGCTTCGAGAGGCAGAAGCTTCAGAGAGTACTGAGAAAAAACTTAAACTGGTAGGCAGTTTCATATTCTGTTATGTTTTTAAAATGCATTAAATTGTTTAAACTAGAAATTTATTGTTTCAGCTTGTAGCTGTGTAATTTTAGTTTCTTTCATGAGGCTTAGATGTGTGACTTTTGTGGTGTGTGGGAAACTATGATGTGATTAGTGCTAGTTTTATGAAATCACAGGATGTATGTCTTTGTTCTGTTTCGTTAAAAATTTCAAAGATTGCATTGTGGGGAGGCATGGGTGGGGAAAAAGAAGTTTAACCTGTTGAAGTCGTAGTTATGCTCACTCAGTAGAAACCATACCAGGTTATCCTAAAGTCATTTTGTCTGTCTCCTCTGCCAGCACACAGAGACTCTGAATATTGTGTTTGTAACCTACTTCAGAATATTGAAGAAGGCCCAGAGGTCACCTCTCCTGCCAGCAGTTCTAGAAGGTCTTGCCAAGTAAGGGCTGTGTAGGTTGAAATCTTTTAGATTCTTTCTAAACAGGAAAGACCAAAGAATTTTAGAGGGTTCCCTAATGATGGCCCATTATCCTCAGTTCTCATTCCTTTCTGTTTGTCACCAGCCTTTCCTTGAAGCTATTCATAACAGTGGGCTTTTTTGATTTTCTCATCTCAAACCTTTTATTTTTAAAATCTCCTTTACCAACTCCTTCTTTCTGCCTACTAAATTCGAGGTGTTCCTAAGGTTAAATCTCTCCGTTCTTGACTCTTTCTGCACTGTGTAGTCAATTGCCTATCGTCATAATTTGAGTGGATCATGTAGATGACTCTTAAGTCTATTTTAACCCAGCTGTACATCATTTCTCTAGTTCTGTGTAATCTGTTTCTGCTAAGATAAATCTTTTTATGTATTCACTCAACACTAATGGCCTTGTCAGGATGTGAGCTAGAGTAAGGTTTGTGGTTGTCATGATAGCGTTCCACAATTTTTTGAGGTGGTATCCTATAGAACATTGCTATTTGGTAAAAATATAATGTGAACTTACATGTATAATTTAAAATTTTCTATTAGCCACATTAAAAAGGTAAAAAACACGTGAAATTAATTTTTATATATTTTACTGGATTTATCTAAAGTCTTTTAACACAATATTAAACATTAATGGGATGTTTGGTGTTTTTTCATCATGTGTTTTTGAACACATATTTTATGCTTGTGTCTTAATTTGGACTAGCTACATTTTAAGTGTCTAATAGCCACATGTGGCTAGTGGCTACCATTGTTGGGCAGCATAGCTTTAGGAATAGAGTTGGAAATAGGACCGATGGCTAGAAGATATAGAAAAGGCAAGCTCTGTTCATCGTAAGAAATCACTTTCTAATAACTGGAGCTATTTGGCAATGGTATGCATTTCCTTATATGGTGATATGGTCCTTGTGGTTGAAAATCTTCAAAGAGGTTGATCAGAGAAGGGATTATTCCTACATTGTGTAGGACCTGCTGTTTTTGTTTTTAAATAGAGACAAGCTCTCACCATATTGCCCAGGCTGATCTTGAACTCCTGAGTGAGTCATCCTCCAGCCCTGGCCTTACAGAGTGCTAGGATTATAGGTGTGAGCCACCATGCTCAACCCCGCTATTTGTTTTTTAATGACTAATTCCTTTATTTAAAAAAGTTTAAAAAATAATATATGCTCATTTAAAATGTTTGAAATTTAAAAATGCAAAAGAATATACAATTTAAAATTGCAAGCTCCCCCTCCTATATATGTATGTAGTCTGTCTGCGTGCCTTCTGCCATCATTTTTTTTTTTTTTTGGAGATAGTGTCTTGCTCTGTTGCCCTTGCTGGAGTTCAGTGATGTAATCTGAGCTGACTGCAGCCTCCACATCCCAGGTTCAAGCAGTCACTTGCCTCAGCCTCCCGAGTAGCTGAGACTACAGACGTGTGCCATCACACCTGGCTAATTTCTGTAGTTTTAGTAAAGATGGGGTTTCCTCAGGTTGGCCAGGCTGGTCTCGATCTCCTGACCTCGGGTGATCCATCCGCCTTGGCCTCCCAAAGTACTGGGATTACAGGCATGAGCCATCGCACCCCACCTGCCTGCCATCTTTCATGCAAATGGAATCATGCTATGGTTAGTGTCCTGCAACCTGCTTTTTTTTTTGATTTTGTAAACAGTTACTTTTGGTACCTCTCCCTTATCACATATATATCACTTAATTTAAATAAAATTTATAATACTAGGCCGAGGCGGGTGGATCACAAGGTCAGGAGATTGAGACCATCCTGGCTAACACGGTGAAACCCCATCTCTACTAAAAAAATACGAAAAATTAGCTGGGCGTGGTGGTGGTCGCCTGTAGTCCCAGCTACTTGGGAGGCTGAGGCAGGAGAATGGCATGAACCCAGGAGGCGGAGCTTACAGTGAGCCGAGATGGTGCCACTGCACTCCAGCCTGGGCGACAGAGCAATACTCCATCTCAAAAAAAAAAAATTTATAATACTCCATTTTATAGATATATTGTACTTTATTTGGTCAGTCCCCTATTTGCACTGGAAATACTTGCGCGCGCACGCGCGCGTGTGTGTGTATCTTCATGCACGTGTGTGCATGTATTGCCAGATCAGAGGGTATGCTCATTTTAAATTTTGATAAATAATTGCCAAATTGCTTCTCCAAAAAGTTGTACCAATACGCATGGAATATATCACTCATAAGGTCTTTTATTCTTCTAAGATTTACATAGATCAAAGACTCCTCACTAATATTGAAGAGATATCCTGACTTTAACCTACTTCAGTGTCTAATATAGTATATGGAGTAACTCTCAAATTTAGCAGCTCATATGATTCCTTTTTACCCTATTGTGTGGTCTCAGTTATTTCTACAAATAGAGGCCCGGGACAGTTAACTGAGTTACCCAGGATCATGCAGGTAATTAAGGGTCCAGTATTCTTTCCATTTTATCCTTAAAGCTGTCATAAGGTCCATATTCTTGTAAGCAGCAGAATCTTTCCTCGTCTCTCTTCCCACCACCTGTTGTCTTAGAGCTGATCCTGCTGGATACCTAGTAAACTTTTCCTCAGGAAGTTGTTTGCTTCTGGTAATTTCTTTCTCAGTGCAGAAGGATTTTTGAAATATTTTTGGTTTGTTCAATGCCTTATATGTTTCTACTGAGTTTAGTGTTCAGTGGTGCATGAATTGTTGACTAGGCCAGTCTGAATTAATGAAAAGTATCAATAATTGCCATCTCTTTCATAGCTAACCTTTTGAAATAAATAATATTAAAAATACAGTTTTAGAGTCAAGCTTAATTTCTGCCAGCTTTATTTCTGCTTTTAGTTCATTGATTAAGTTTTGTTTGATTCCAGATTTGCTCACCTTATAAATGTGGAATTTTTTGATGATCTGTTAGTAGTTCTTCATACTCTCATCGAGTCTGGTGTAAGTAGTAATAAATTACTTTTTAAAAGATATAAATGGTAATTACTATTTTAAAAATTTGTCAGGTTTATTGAGATATATTTTGTATACAGTAAAACTCACCCCTTTTAGATGTACAGTTTATGAATTTTGACAAAGGCCTATGGTCATATGATTACCACCACAATCAAGATGTAGAACGTTTTCAAGCATTGGAGAGTTTTAAACAGGAGGGTTGCCTGACCTGTTTTCTTTTTTTTTTAATTGATGCATAATAGATGTACATGGTTTCAGGGTGTATGTGATAATTAAATATATTCGTATAATATAGTTTGTAAAGATTTTACTTGGGATATCAGTCACCTTAAATATGTGTCTTTATGTGACAACCATTCAAATTCTTCCCTCCTAGCTATTTTGAAATAGATTATAGATTATTGTAAACTATAGTCACCTTGTCAATCTGCCTCATACTTGCAGACCTCATACATGCAGGTCTTTTTTCTTCTTTTTTGAGATAGGGTCTCACTCAGTTGCCCAGGCTGGAGTGCAGTGGTGCAACCACAACTCACTGCAGCCTCGACCTCCCAGGGCTCAGGCATTCCTCCCACTTCAGCCTCTTGAGTAGCTGGGACTACAGGTGTGTGGCACCATACCTGGCTGATTTTTCTGTTTTTTGTAGAGATGGGTTTTTGTCATGTTGCTCAAGCTGGTCTTGAACTCCTGGGCTCAAATGATCTGCTTGCCTCAGCCTCCCAAATTGTTGGGATTACAGTCATGAGTCATTGCTCCTGGCCTTAAAGGCCTTTTTAAAAGATATAAATGGTAATTATCATTCTTAATATTCCATCCCCCCCTCACCCCCCCCCCCCCTTTTTTTTAAGGACCTAAGCTATCAAGAAAGTCTTCACTGTGTCCAGACTGCTTTTCATATTCTTTCTGGACAAGGTAAGATATTTTCTTAATCTCAAGTTTCGTTTGCCTTACCTTTGAATGCTACAACATACCTAATTGGTGTTTGTTGTCATTTCAAAGGTGATGTTCTGAATATTGATCCAATGAAATTCTACACACACCTCTACAAAACGCTATTCAAATTACATGCAGGTATGTATGTTTAGATAATGTTTCTTTTATATGTATTTATGTTTTAAGAATATGTTACGATCAGTCATTGTAGACAAATGAGAAATAGGAACAGGTACATAAAATGCTGCTGACTTGCCAGTGCCATGCATCTGTATTTAATCTCATGTAAGACTTGGAGAAAGAGCTTCTGGAATTGACTGGAGATGCAGTAAGTATAGCCCGCTGTATTTCCTTAGCAGTATAGCACTACCGCATCGATTAGAGAAATGGTTTGGGACAGGTACAAAAGTTTATCTTGGGTTTATCTGAAGTTCAGTCCAGTTGCATAATGAAAAAGTAATGAGAACAGCTCTGAAGGATATGTCTGCTGTTTTAGGTGCTACCAATGAAGGTGTTGAGATTGTACTCCAGTGCCTTGATGTCATGCTGACTAAGCGCAGGAAGCAAGTTTCTCAGCAGCGAGCTCTTGCCTTCATCAAACGCCTTTGTACCCTTGCTCTTCATGTTCTTCCAAATTCAAGTATTGGCATTTTAGCAACTACCAGAATATTAATGCATGTAAGTAGTGACACAAATGAACAGAGCTAAATTCTTATAATGCAGTGATTTTTTTTTGTTTGATGCATGTCTTTCCCCCTTTTTATACTATTTCAATTACAGAAGTAATTCACACTTGTAACAAAATCAGGTGACAAAAGAATTATATGAAATTGAAAAAAAGCATTTTGTACCTATTGACGCTTCTCAGGGTGTCATTAGGTGGGTGTCCATTTATCATTTGGTGGGTATTTTTCCAGCAGTCTTTTAAAGTTCATATATAAACACATACACATAGAAACAACACAACTTTGTATTTTAATGGAAAGAGGATTATGCTATATATTCTACCACTTTTTTAATCTTAGCATTTTAATCGTGGTAAACACATAATGTCACTACTGTTATCTCTTTAATGTCTATGTAAGGTTTATTTAGTTCTTTGCTTAACGAACACATAGTTTTTTTTTTTTTGAGGCGGAGTCTCGCTCTGTCGCCGGGACTGGAGTGCAGTGGCCGGATCTCAGCTCACTGCAAGCTCCGCCTCCCGGGTTTACGCCATTCTCCTGCCTGAGCCTCCGGAGTAGCTGGGACTACAGGCGCCCGCCACCTCGCCCGGCTGGTTTTTGTATTTTTAGTAGAGACGGGGTTTCACCGTGTTAGCCAGGATGGTCTCGATCTCCTGACCTCGTGATCCGCCCGTCTCGGCCTCCCAAAGTGCTGGGATTACAGGCTTGAGCCACCGCGCCCGGCCAAACACATAGTTTTGACTATGTGCCTTCCACTGTTATGCCTTACAAAAATTTAATTTTCGTAACTCTGAGGTAGCTACTATTCTTCTTCCTGTTTTACATGTGGGAAAACTGAGGTCTGGAGAGGTTAAGTGTCTTGTCTTGAGTAGCAGTGCCAGTCAGTGGTAGAAGTGATACTCAAATGTAGGCAGTCTGGTTTTTCTATTTCTCTTGATATAGGTTATTTCTTTTTTTGCTATTACAAATGATGCTATAGTGAATATCTTTTTGTATTTATCTGATGTAGTTATTTCTATCAGATTTCTAAAAGTGGGATTGCAAGGTGAAAAGAATAGTGTTTTCTTTTGCAAGATAACATTTTCAAGGCAAGCAAAGATAAAATTTTTTTTGCAACTCTTGTTCTTACGATATAAACTTAAATTGTTTGTTATTAAAACTAGGTGTAAAGACTTTATGCTAAAGCTCTTATACAACCATAAATTTAAATACACATACAACTACAAACCAGTAACACCTTTTACATTAACAATGTTAATTTAACCAATTCTTTTTATGTGACATTTTTGCAGACTTTCCCCAAAACAGATCTACTGCTTGACAGTGAATCTCAGGGAAGTGGAGTTTTCCTCCCTGAACTGGATGAGCCTGAGTACTGCAATGCTCAGAACAGTGCTCTGTGGGAACTACATGCTCTGCGGGTAAGAGTGGCCCTGTTTTTTTTTCTTTTGGGGGATGTGTGTGAACAACTGTTTTCCAGTTTTTCTTCAAATAGTTGTTATTGCCAGAGTACTTAATTATATTTTGTTCTGGGGCTGCTTTTTTTAGAATTCCTGTGTTAGTATGCTACATTTTACTTTGCTCTTACTATTTTTTAAGCTGTTGAGGTACATTTTCTAAGGAAGCAGAAAACTGTCAGTTCTGTAGGGTGAGGTTGTGGAAGATTTACTGAAATCTTTACCTTTATTGAAATCTTTCCCTAACACTCTTCAGAGGATTCGTTATCAGGTACATTTCTGTTGAGTCCTATCCTAGGAGGCTTTAGTAAGCCCTCTTTCAAGATGGTTTCACCTATACAGTGATCCTACAGTCTGGACAACATTAGAGTGAGACTTGTAGAAAACAGAAGTGGCAGGTAACCTGTTGTAAATTAACTTTTTTCACTCGGAAAGAGGAATTGCTTTTTGATTTTTCTATTTATATTGTAAAAGCAAGATAAACTACTTCACTGGTAACTTGATTTGTGTTTTAATCCTATGAGCAAAGAATATTCCTGTGGCTATGTGCTTCTAATGAATTACATATACTATACATAGGTGATGAAAAAAAATTTTGTGTAATTTTATTTAAGAAAATCTTTGCTGTGGCTAGTGTTTTTTTGTTTGTAAAGGACTGACCTGTGCAAAATGTGATTGTCCTGTTTCCCCTTCAGAGGCATTATCATCCCATAGTGCAGAGATTTGCAGCCCACCTGATCGCTGGAGCACCTTCTGAAGGCTCTGGAGCACTCAAACCAGAGTTGAGTCGAAGGTAATATTTAGCATTGCCTTATTCTAAAACTACAAAATTCAGCTGATAACCACTTACTATGAGACGTCTGTTTTATAAAGTAATATATTACAAAATGTAAACTGCCAGTTGGGTATCTGGATTGGTCTTGCTTCATATTCCTGAATTGTTCTGAAAGAAAACATGCTATGATTTTGTTAATCACTTAAAACATTTTTTTTCTTCTTCTGTCATTCAACTTGAAAAACTTGTTTAATCATGAAAAGTTTCACACATACAGGATAGTAGAATGGCATAGTGAATGTCCATATGCCCCCCATCACTCAGGTTCAACAATGAATAATCTGTGGCTATAGGTGCTTCATGTGAAGATAAAACACAGGTCAACCAAATTAAGTTTCCTTGCTTTCTTGCTCTCTCTCTCTTTTTTTTTTTTGAATGGTCCTGTTAGGGCAAGAAGAGGAGAAAAAAAAAATGAAGAGAGGGAAGAAAAGAGGTGCTTTGGAACACTGCCATCCAGAAGGGCAGCTGTTTCTTTTTCTGGCCCTTGCAGACTACCTTCTGACCTGTAAGCAGCTTGGATGGGTACTTCCAGTACCCACCTCACACCCAGATGAGGAAAAGTTCCTGTTAAAAGAATCTTCTTTTCCCTGGACTGTTGACTTAGAAAATTTTCACAAGTACAGAAAGGTGAAAAATAATAGTTACTTTTTTTTTTTTTTTTGAGACTAAGTCTCGCTCTGTCACCCAGGCTGGAGTGCAATGGCGCGATCTTGGCTCACTGCAACCTCCGCCTCCCGGGTTCAAGTGATTCTCCTGCCTCAGCTTCCCGAGTAGCTGGGATTACAGGCACCCGCCACCATGCCCGGCTAATTTTTGTAATTTTTGTAGAGATGGGATTTCACCATGCTGGCCAGGCTGGTCTCGAACTCCTGACCTCAGGTAATCCACCTGCCTTGGCCTCCTATAGTGCTGGGATTATAGACGTGAGCTACTGCGCCCAGCCAGTAATTACCTTTTTTTGCATACAGACAGGAAATACTTCAGTAATACAGAGAAAGAGAGAAAATGGTATAAAAAATCCCTCAGTCCATTTATGGTGCCATAAAAAATGCCTAGGCCTGGGTAATTTATAAACAACAGAGGGCCAGGCTCGGTGGTTCACACCTGTAATCCCAGCACTTTGGGAGGGCGAGGCAGGTGGATCACCTGAGGTCAGGAGTTTAGGACTAGCCTCGCCAACATGGTGAAACCCCATCTCTACTAAAAATACAAAAATTAGCCAGGCGTGGTGGTGGGTTCCTGTAGTCCCAGCTACTTGGGAAGCTGAGGCAGGAGAATCGCTTGAACCCGGGAGGCGGAGGTTGCAGTGAGTCGAGATCTCGCCATTGCACTCCAGCTTGGGCGACAAGAGTGAAACTCTGTCTGAAAAAAAAGAACAGAAATTTATTTCTCACAATTTTGGAGGCTGGAAGTTGAAGATCAGGGTGCTGGTAGGTTTGGTTGACTGACGAGGGTGCCTCTCTGCTTCTGAGGTGGCATCTTGTTGCTGCATCTTCTGGAGGGGAGGAACCCCATACCCTCACATGGCAGACAGGACAGAAGGGGAGCAGGGCCACAGCTTAAGTTCATGAAGCCTCTTCTATAAAGACTTCAACCCATTTATGCCAGAGGTGGCAAATTTTTTTGTGTGTGAAAAATCAGACCTTGGTGATGACCTTGAGCAGTAGGATATAAATAACTCCTAAAAGCTTAGGACAGTAGTAGGCATAAATGGGTTAATCCCATTCATGGCTTAATCACCTTTTAAAGCTTTCACCTCTTAATACCATCACATTGACTGTTAAGTTTCCATGTCTGAATTTTGGAGGGGACACATTCAAACTATAGCACCTTACAGTGTACTTACTACCCGGAATTAATACTTTGCTGTAGGGTTTTTCCTTTTGCAAGCCCATTGGTTTCTATAATTCAGAGATCACAGATTGGTGACCTTTGGGCCAGGCTGATTTTTCTGGCCTCAAGAGTTTGATAAAAATTGAATTAGTTGGCCGGGCGCGGTGGCTCAAGCCTGTAATCCCAGCACTTTGGGAGGCCGAGACGGGCGGATCACGAGGTCAGGAGATCGAGACCATCCTGGTCTACATGGTGAAACCCCGTCTCTACTAAAAATACAAAAAACTACCGGGCGAGATGGCGGGCGCCTGTAGTCCCAGCTACTCGGGAGGCTGAGGCAGGAGAATGGCGTAAACCCGGGAGGCGGAGCTTGTAGTGAGCTGAGATCGCGCCACTGCACTCCAGCCTGGGCGACAGAGCGAGACTCTGTCTCAAAAAAAAAAAAAAAAAAAAAAAATTGAATTAGTTGCTGTCTTTTAAATATTGAAAGAATTCATCTGAAATTCACATTTCCTGCTTTTCTTGAAATACTGGGAGGTTTGGTGACATTGGCTTGTATTTTACATGACAGTAGTCAGTCATTTGCTGCCTCCTCTACATGAGGCAAGAGCTCTTCAGTTTTCCATGAACCCTTCTGAGTAGGGTGGAGATAACTTTTGTCCTTATTAAATAAAATGTCCATTTACTTTTTCTTCCCTCACACTTCTCACGTGTCCCCAGTCTTCACCCCAGCAGCCTTGTTTTTTAAAAGAGGAAAAAAGGAGAAAACAATTCTTTGTCACTCTTCATAATGATCATTTTATGACATGTTTTCTTTAGCAGTTTTGCTAAGGAAAGATGTTTCCTTTGTGGAGAAGCATGAGGAATGGGCTTATCCCAAAGGCTTAAGAAAGAAAGGAGACTCATAGTGGGCTTCTGGAGAATGAGTATTGGGATGTGAGCCTAATTGCTACCCTCGTAGGCCCTTACCTATCTGTTTTGGAGAGTGTGACCTAATTCCAAATCATTAAGGATTCATTTACACACCATGGGTATAGACATGTATTCTGTCCTGAATGGCCTTTCCTTGTTTTTTATCCAGGCCAGTAGCAAAGAGTTGAGCTGTGTTCTAAGTCTGTGGAGAATGACTCCATGCTTCAGTCCTCTGGCTCCCATGACTAAGATAGACTCAGTTGCATTATCAGTGGGTTGGGATTTGATCACACCGAACTGAACTTCTTCAGCTTAGCTTTCTCTCTGGAGTCTATGCCTGTATTGCTAAATGTATACCAAACCTCTGTGAGGTGGATTTAGTTAGATAATGTTGACATTACGTGGGAATTTAGAATTTGTTAAGTGACTGGGTTGGTTGGTTAGTTTCAAAAGCAGGACTATCTTATACCTTAATATATGGGTTAAGAATGAATCATTCTCTGAGTATAATCTAATTATTTTTGAGTTACACAGATGTGGTGGTATCTTTGCATTTGTGTTTGTGATTTAGATCTGCTGCTGAACTTTTTGAAGCGTATAGCATGGCAGAAATGACATTCAATCCTCCTGTTGAATCTTCAAACCCCAAAATAAAGGTATGGGATATTTTTCATTTTTTTAAAAGAAGAGATAGAAACCAATGTATCTCAATAACTCTAACTCCAGTTTGCTTAATTATTTTATAGGCAGGTTTTTTTTTTTTTTAATGTTTAGTAGTTCATCATAGGATGGATATTTGAGGTTGAAATTCTACAGAGATGGTCATGAAACTGTTTCATTCAATATGGGATATGTCTAAGACCTTACCAAGCATGTGTCATTGTGTTCCATGTGTTGGTGTCAGCTGTTGCCGTTTTCAACTTTGTTCACAGGTTGACTTTAGCTTATAGCATAAGTAACTTCTAACTCATACTTTAAATATTTTCCCAGGGTAAAGTTTTACAAGGGGATTCATTTTTGAATGAAGATTTAAATCAGCTCATCAAAAGATACTCCAGTGAAGTTGCTACTGAATCGCCTCTGGATTTCACAAAATATTTGAAAACATCACTACACCAGTAGAGGAATGAAGTCAGTGGACTTTCTTGTATATTTGTATGTGCAGATGTACATAAAGATGAGTTGTTAACTTAGGACCTTTTCTTTTTATACAAGGAACGCTTCCTAAGAATGGCTAGGAAGAGGAGGAAGAATGACCCTTTGCATAGCACGGGGTTCTGCCCCTATTCTGAATATGGCATTTCATCAAGGAGGTCAAAGCCTTTTTTTTTCTTCCCAGTATTTAAAAATTACTTTCTTAATGATGTTGCCTTTTAAAAGCTTCACGTACATTATAGTTTTTTAAAAAAATCTTTGGACTGGATCTTACTGAAGCGCAGTTGCTATATTAAAATTAGGGCATAGAGCACAGAAAAATCAAGACCATGAGAAGACATTTAGCTACTTTTTATAACTAAATACTCTTTAAATGTTTTTATTGCAATACTGTGGATGGAGATGAGAAGCACTCTAAATTTGAGTTAATATATTTTTATGAAGATTTTTGAGAAAAGAAAAAAATAGCTTGTAGTCAGGTTCATTGGCTTTTGCTGGATGATTCACTTAAAGAAGTTACCTAATTTGGCCTTTTAAAAAAGGTATTAGTGTTCATTATAGCTACTTTCAAGGAAAGTTTGAATATGATTCTAGTCTCTGAAGTTCTTCACATTTTCTGTCATTCCCTGGAGGGCGACTGGGGAAGAATTGCTCTACGGTAGAAGAACCAGGCCCAAGACTTTACCATTCTGTTCTAGGGACAAAGGATACTCAATGAGGAGCTTTTTTCCCCTCTTGGAACAGGTAAAATGCTTTTTCTTATTAACATAATTATAAACAGTATTTTATGTAACACCTATTCCCATATTCTAGGAGTGGCCTAAGAAATGCGTGTTTCAGTGACTAAGTTATAAATATTCTGTATTGTGAATAGTTGAATTAAACAGCTGTTTGTTTCTGCTTCCTGTTCTTGTGATATGAGAATTTTTTTAAAAAAGCACAGCAGTCCAACTAAAGAGATCTCTTACTGTTTCAAAGTCATAGCAGCCAGTTATTTTACTCTGGAGCTTAGAGCTCTTTTTTCGCATGAAGTAAACTAAAGTAGAAAATTCCTTTACCATTCTAGCAGAGTGAGAGGATATGAGCTTAACAGTGTATGTTAGTCTTTTAGCATATTATATATGATTTTTAAAAGTGGTTCTGAGGTCACATTTTTTAAGGCTTGATTATTTAATGAGAAAGGTATGATTCAGCATATGAATATTTGCTTTTAGTCCACCTTTTAGATATAAAACAAAGTCCAGGAATGTGATAAATATTTATGTGGATAACCAAAGGGTCTATCCCCATCAGAGCACAAGTGACCAATACATGTCACAAATCATTTATTTTCCAAACATATACAAATACATTTATACTTTACTTTGGCAGCAGAAACTATACTTCTGGTTAAAAATCAGCTTAAAATAGAAACTCATCAGCTATTTCACAGCTGTATTATGCCTTTTATTTTCTTGTTACACATATGGAGAATCACAGTGGGACCACAAATTGATACATCTATATTTGAGTATCCTATGTGAATTTGAGGAAATATATTTGTGCATTAACTTACATAAGCTTATATTGATTAATTTTATTTTTAGAACTAAATGTAGTTATGAGTAATCACACACACACATACGCACACACAAACACACAGGCATGCACATATCCTGAGGCTATATTAAGCTACAGCCTTAATTTTTTTTTTAATTAGACAAATAATGAGCACCTACTGTGTGCTTAGCACTATGCTGGCACTTAAGAGTGGGGTGGAAAATAATGAGTGTAAGACATAGCCTCAGTCTTCCATGTTGAGTCAAATCATCCACATAGTGCTTTTGAAAAATGCGACAGTACCCAATTCAGTGTTAGAATTACTTGTGTCAAAAGTTTAGAGACCTGTGTCATCTGTGATAGGGAAGGTTTCAGAGGACTGTTTGGTGGCAGGCTTGTGCATAGTATGTTTTGAATCTAAGAGATGTATAAGAATAGGTAGGTGAGGTGCAGTGGCTCACGCCTGTAATCCCAGCACTTTGGGAGGCTGAGGCAGATGGATCATAAGGTCAGGAGTTCAAGACCAGCCTTGCCAACATAGTGAAACCCCATCTCTACTAAAAAAAAAAAAATTAACTGGACATGGTGGTGCATGTCTGTAGTCCCAGCTACTTGGGAGGCTGAGGCAGGAGAATCGCTTGAACCCGGGAGGTGGAGGTTGTGGTGAGCCGAGATCGTACCACTGCACTCCAGCCTGGGCAACAGAGTGAGACTCTGCCTCAAAAAAAAAGAATAACTTGGTAATCATGGAGACTCAGTATGTGTTTCAAAGGGACTCATTTCAGGTATTCCTATGTCAGAATCCATAGCCATCAGCTAAGGATTGCTTTTGGGAAGCTGATACATAGAGATGGCAGAGAACACATAAATTATTAACAGTGGATCATGGGGAATATTGACCTAAGTCTAGACTCTGTGTAAGAGGCAATCTCCCTTTTCTTTCTAACTTTTTTGGGGTCCCAGGTACATCTTTTCTGGCCTCACTACTGATATATAAGCAACTGAAAAGGGGTCAGAGACTTTCACCGTGAGAGCACTTTCCCTGTAGGCTGCCAATATAAGATCGAAGACACCAGCCAGGAAAATCCTACTCTTCTTTATTGGCATGGGAGCATAGATGTGGGGCTTTGTGTTTTAGAGTTAATTCAATTTTACTGGGCCAGTAAGCAAGCCCTGATTACTTTTCAGAATTAAGCAAGGCCTGTGGGTCTCTGGGCAGAGGACAGAAGTCTATAGAGATATTGGAAGAGGAGAGAAGAAAGGAAGGGGAAGATGTAGTTAGCAAAAGGTAAATTGGTACATATCATAGAAGGCCCACTTTCATTAATGAGCTTCCAATGTCTCCAGAGCCATTGAGATGGGAGGCTTTTATGAAAGCAAGTTTGATTAAAAACAAGTAACTTGTAACTCAACTTTTGTTGAGTCTAGACTTCATATTTACTCCCAACTGGAGAATCTGTAAATAACTTTTACTTGCTAACGATGACATGAAAAGAAGCTTTACCCCTCAAAGGGCACTTTCTACCCAGATAGGATCGTTACTTCCTACACATTTGGCATCACTGAACAGAGTGACAGAATTCATGCTCCTTTCTCTTCACTTTTAGTGATGTGTCTTAAAATATTGTAATGAACCCAACTTGCATATTTAGATTCTTGTGCACATCAACTTTAATGATAAGAGTTAGCTACCCAGATTTCTGGTAGCCTAAAAAGTGTGAAATGGTAATCAGTATAGTCATAGTGGCTATTTAGGATAATTTCTTTTACTTGGCATACTAATATAGCTGTGTAATTCAGATAAAGCTTTAAATAAAACCTTAATATTTTTGGCCAACATCAGGTTGTGCTGGCCATTTGTGTGTAATAGTAGACTAGACTCTTTTTTTTTTTTGAGATGGAGTCTGCTCTTTCACCCAGGCTGGAGTGTAGTAGTGCAGTCTCCACTCACTGCAACCTCTGCCTCTTGAGTTCAGGCAGTTCTCTCTTGCCTCACCCTCCCCAATAGCTGGGATTATAGGTGCCCACCACTACGCCCAGCTAATTTTTGTATTTTTAGTAGAGACAGGGTTTCAACATGTTGACCTCGAACTCCTGACCTCAGGTGATCCCACCCACCTCAACCTCCCAAAGTGTTAGGATTACAGGCATGAGCCACCGTGCCCGGCCAACTCTTTACATTTTAAAACAGTGTGTTTTTTCTATAATCCCAAAGACTCAAATACAATGAAGTATGTACTTTCACCTCAAAATGTGATAAGCAACTAAGTTGGGATGCAACCTAGGCAGTAGGCTGGATTCTCTCACTTGCTAAACAGTCTGGTCTCAACTTCAGTCTCAGATTTATGTTGTAAAATATAAATTTTATATTTATATTTAAATAAATATACCTGTGTTAAAGGTCATGGAGGAGGAGTGGGGCAGTGCTTAGAAAGCATCAGAACCAAATGATAAACCTAGAGACCAGTCTTTTCATCTTGTTACTCTGCACAGTTTTCATTTGACCTCTAGCCACTTAGACCAGTAACTCAGTTTTCAACACATGGTAGGGCAAACTGGTATGTTTACTTATAGAGGCTTGATAAAAAGTGTTTCCGGAATATTTTTTAAATGGAGCAGCATTGTGCATTTGTTACAGACTTATTTGACTTAAACCTGTATTATTGTATACATTACATCAAACTGGAATAACCTGCATTCTGTTGACAAGAAAATGGTAGTTCTAGCCTTAAGGCTTTGACCCAGTAAGAACTTTCAATGACGTGAAAGCTGTGTGGTGTTTTTTTTTTTTTTTTTTTTTTTTTTGAGACAGTCTTGCTCTGTTGCCAGGCTGGAGTTAGTGGTGCTATGTTGGCTCACTGCAATCTCCACCTCCCAGGTTCAAGTGATTCTCCTGCCTCAGCCTCCCGAGTAGCTGGGATTACAGGCACGCGCCACCATGCCCAGCTAATTTTTGTATTTTTAGTCGAGATCGGGATTCACCATGTTGGCCAGGATGGCCTCGTTCTCTGTCCTGATCCGCCCGCCTTGGCTTCCCAAAGTGCTAGAGTTACAGGCGTGAGCCACTGTGCCCAGCCTGTGTGGTGTATTTTTAACACTTCTGTTTTTAGAATATGCAAGAAACACATGGGGATGGTTTTATTTTTATAATTGGTTAAAAAAATTCCTCAAAGTGAAGTTTAGGCGTTTTAGTGTTTTGTAATTTGAAGAAAAGTCTTAAAATTCAGAGGTACCAATGGAAAGATAAAAGTTTGGGTTTTACTTTGGAGGAATACATATTTCATTTTTAAAATTCATAATTTGCTTCATACCAAGAATATGAAGAATCCGTTACGCTTACTTGATGGTTTTGTACAGCAAAGTTTAAAATAATTTACATTAAATGGCAAGTATGACTTGGATCAATAGCTCTTCAGTTAATCAGAGATGAAGCGATTTTACTTGAAAGTCTAGCCCATTTCAGATGTTCAGAGCATATATTTTCTTTTTAGAAGTTTGTCTTCAAGTACTGAGAACTACTAATGCTTCTAATCCATGGCAATATCAAGAGCGATGTATAATAAATATATAAGTACAGTGTCAGTACAACCCTTGTAAAATAAATAAATTTACCTTAAACACCAACTCAATCTACTTTTGCTTTAAAAAATTGTTAGGTTTCTTGTTAAGACATTGCAATTCAGCAGATATTAAATTATACATCATTCTAATTTTGAAAACCAAAAATGAGTAATCTGTGATTAAGCAATAACCTTTTTTAAAGCAACCCTATTAACTGAATAAGCAATAACCTTAAAAAAAAACCCCAATATTATTTCTATATGTAAAAAATCCTAAAGAAGAGTGCACTGTGGTATACAATATGGGAACTAAATTGAATTTTAATGACTCTTACGTTATAGGACATATTTACACTTGAAATGCTCCAAAGCTTCTAATTCTCAGCCATAAAATGTATGGCTAAACTTCCTTTCTTGTTTTCAGATCTTTGTGCCCCTTGTTCCCAGTTCTCCTAGTTGTGTTGGCAAATTAAGGTCCTTAGGCCAAATCTAGCCTGCCACCTGTTTTTGTATGGCCCCTGAACTAATAGTTTTGACGTTTTTAAATGGTTGAAAAAAAGTCAAAACAAGAATATTTGTGACATGTGAAAAATATATGAAATTCCAATTTCAGTGTCCATAAATAAAGTTTTATTGGAATACAGCCACGTTCCTTCATGTATGTGTTGTCTGTGGCTGCTTTTGCACTACAACGGCAGAATTGGGTGGTTGTAACATATTTTATGGCCCCCAGCCCTGAAATATTTACTATTTGGCCCTTTACAGACAAGCTTGCTGACGCTTGCTCTAAGTCAATTCGTGATGATTTTTCCAACTGCTGACATTTATAAAATGGCAGTCCCCTCATCCGTAAATTGGTTGGTGGCAACTAGCCCTGTGCCATTTTGCTTCTCCTCAGCATGGATCTCACATGTGTGAAGACTTCAGTTCAGAAATCATCAATTTCCAGTTTAAGTCTGATGAAAATAAGTAAATTATATTTTTTTCCACCATGTTCACTCTTTAACTTCTTGCTGAAAGATCTTCACCTGTAATGTTGAATACAGAGGCTTATTAGAATATTGAAAATGGAGAAACAGAAACACTTACGGTATAGCAAGGGTTCAGAGTTTTCCAGCCACAGCTCTAGTGGCTAGGTTTGGGGAAGAGACTGTTTCCTCTGTACTCACAATGTTAGAACATGATGTTTCTAGGAAGTAGAACATTAGGTTATTTCTGCCTTAGACATATTTCACATTCTTTAGAAAGTTTTCTTTTTTTAAAAAAATCACATTCAAATAAACTGTTCAACTTTAAGGTGGAATTCCTTCAACTAACTACTACTTCAGATAATAAGATGAATACATTCTTATTTAAAAATTGGTCGATTATTGAAACTTTAAAAGGGATCATTTTAGAACAAATATGAAATACTATGTTCCTAGAAAGTGGCAAAAATACTAAACTTTTATTTTCGCTCGCTCTCTGCCTCTCGTCTAGGTCCAAAGTTCAAGTGATTCTTCTGCCTCAGCCTCCTGCATAGCTGGGACTACAGGAATTTTATATTTTTTGGTAGAGACAGGGCTGACAGGGCTTCACCATGTTGGTCAGGCTGGTCCCGAACTCCTGACCTCAAGTGATCCACATACCTCAGCCTCCCACAGTGCTAGGATTACAGACATGAGCCACTGCGCCTGGCCCTAAACCCTAAACTTGTTTTCTTATGAGCCCTTATTTTCTTTTACAAGTGCTCTTTCTTGAAAAGACCATTGTAAAGGAGGTCATAACGTGGGATGTCAATTCACATAGATGCACCAGTGACTTACAAGAGAAGCCTCCCTAGCTTTTGTTTTGTCTTGAGACGAAGTCTCGGTCTGTCGCTAGGCTGGAGTGCAGTGGCGCAATCTCAGCTCACTGTAACCTCTGCCTCTCAGGTTCAAGCGATTCTCCTGCCTCAGCTTCCCAAGTAGCTGGGACTACCAGCACGCACTACCACGCCCAGCTAATTGTTGTATTTTTAGTAGAGACGGGGTTTCACCATGTTGGCCAGGATGGTCTCAATCTCTTGACCTCGTGATTCGCCTGCCTCGGCCTCCCAAAGTGCTGGGATTACAGGCGTGAGCCACTGCGCCCGGCCCAGCCTTCCCCAGCTTTAAGCAAAGTTGTGAAGTCAACAGAATGATTCTAAATATCTGCTTGCTTAGAAGAAGAAAAAAGAATGTCATGTGAGTCCGTTGGTCAGAAAAAATAAATACTTGCTACAGGACAATAGAATCTAAAGGCAATCATCTAAATCACTATCAATCACCCTCCCCTAGTCTCCTAAAATATAAGCAGTTAGCAATGTTCATTACAGTAGGCATATTATTTTTAAGTCAAATTTCTAATGGAGTTGTATTTTTCTGTACTTAAGAAGTAATCTTGTAGCACATAGAGGGCTCTTTATATGTAGACCAGCATATGACCAATTTGCCAGCTTTGGTGTAATTTCACCTCATTACAGAAGTTACAGAGGTTTATATAATATCACACCTATGATTGATTTGATACTAACTGCTGGATATGGAAAACAATATTTAAAATTTTGACCACTGCAGAGTGTAATATAGGACACCAGTTATTTTAGGAGTTGCTCTTTAAATGTGGAAACATGGTCTCGATGTATTGGGCCTTCTTTTGGGCTGTTGCAGGTCAAATCTGGCTCTGTCAAGAGGCATCACTGAGTTCTTTAATAGTGAGTTTCTGCAGTTTGGCAGTTTTGTATGAGAAGGTCCTCATTGTCATAAAGGCAGATGGTGAAGCTCTGTGACGTAAGCAGCAATGCTTTCACTGTGCTGTTGATCTTGGGAATTTTAAATCTGTGAACTACCATGGAACAGGTGAAAAGCTGGCTTTAATGAACCCTTAGGTTCATTAGGAAACTAAGCGAAAAGGAGAAACCATTGGTTCCCTCGCATGCTTTTATTCAGGTCTCATGTAAATAATTTGTTTTAAGATAAAATGAAGTTTATGTGAATATCAAGCAGTAAATTTACTGCATTTTCAAGATTGAGGCTGTTATGTTATTTTGCTTTCTTTTTAACCATATCCTGGATGCCAGATTATTGTTTAATTGAGGCAGAAGGAAATGAGGTTGTTGAGGCTACATCAAACCTAAATTAGAACAGCAATAAAACTAGAAATCCAAAAGAATAAAAGCTGGATGATCCATAGAGGCCTTGAAGAATGTTCCTGTCAGTTTTTTTTTTTTTT
>NW_012114422.1:365997-368389 GCF_000951035.1 Colobus angolensis palliatus
GGTCAGGCTGGTCTTGAACTGACCTCAGGTGATCCACCTGCCTCGGCCTCCCAAAGTGCTGGGATTACAGGCGTGAGCCACCGCGCCCGGCCTCTTTCCTGTTTTCTTTGTAGGCAGTGCTCAGTAGAACATCACGTTACACATATCTTCAGAGCCCTTTTCCTGTTTTAAGGTCCCATGCCTACCTGCCTTCGAGGGGCATCCTCCTGTTGGAAAAGATAAATGACATCGTACTAATTATACCTTACAAAGTAGTTTAAGTTAAGCCCTGTTCCAGGATGGTGCAATGACTTACTATACCTGGGTTAAACATGCTGCCGTTAGTCACTGTCGGTAGTCCATTGTGTCACTGGAGGACAGGCCACCGACAGGTTTCTCCTCCTTGGTTTGGTTACTTTCTGAGGTCAAGAGCTGAGAAGGTGATGTAAGTCCTCGGGGCTGTTTAGTTGACTTGGTGAGCTTCTTGAGTTCACTTGCAAAAGAGATGCCTTTCTTTTTATCTTCTCGAGATGCCTGTGGGAACAAAGAACTTTCCATTGGTATTAGGTTAAACTCAGGTTCCTCAGTCACATGACCCTATTTCAGAAGAAGACCTTCCTCTTCTCTCTAGAGCTTTGGAGAGTAGGGCTGAGGAGCTCCCTTCTAGGACTGCTTAACCGCAAGTTCGGCCACATGTTTTTCCATACAGTGAAAACAAAGCCAAACAGTTTTCTCCTAACTCCATTCCTTGACTCAGGAACTTTCTCTTAAATTTCACCAGCTTCCAGATCTGGCTACAGTGTGATGATGAGTATCAGATAACTTATGAACAGAGACAAATAACTTTAAACTTTACCTGCACCTGCTCCTTTAGCTTAAGGATGAATTTTCCTGCACCTTTCCACTTGCTTTGGGCTTGAAACACACACTCCTGATCCAGAAGGACCCGCTGAGAGGACTTGGGTGTGGTAGACTTCTTGTTGGTAGTGTCTTTCACCACCTCTTCCAGAAGCACATAGTCACTCGGATTGGGGTTGCTCAGGATGCTGTAGGAATATTTGGCTTTGCATAAGGTCTGAAAGGTAAGTTATGATCAACTGAATAAAGACACAGAATCTCCAACATTGGCATTCATTCTATATGAAACTTTAAGGTGGAAAAATGGCCCAGACTAGAGATGAAGGGAATCTTCCAGATCATCTCATCCAGCTCATTTTGCAGTTGTATACTTGTAGCTTATAATGTAGTTTCCCACATCACTTCATTTAGCTTCCCAACAGTCTATGATTTAGGTGTTATCCCGAATTTCAGACGAGGAAGCTTAAACTTAACACAGGTTAAGCAGATTCCAGGATATACACAGCTATAATAGTAACAGTAAAGGTCTGAATCAGATTTTCTGCATGTACCAAAGCTCATAGACATGAAAGTCAGCCTGTGAGGAATAGAATCTTGCTCTTCAGGAGCCTCTCTGTCCCGCTGGGCTATCTCTATCACAGAGTCTTGGATGTTGAAAGAATTTTAGAAGTCAACTGATCTCTCTTTTCATTTAATATAAGAATGTCTTTCATTGATGCATTTATTAATTCATTAAATGTTTAGTGAGGGCCAACTATGCCCCGGATACTGTGCAGTCCTTTTAGGGGAGACAAAGATAAAGAAACGTAAGTCTGGGCCCTTTGGAATTCAAAGTCAACTGAATAAGAAGGCTAATATTAACCGAGTTATCCTACAATAAGAACAGCAAGTAACCCTTAAGTAATGTTTACCATTTGCTAGGCATTGTATTAAACATCTTACATATACTTAATCTTCAAGGAAAGTACTATTGTCTCCATATTGTCTATGTGGTGACTTAACCATGTAGTGTTTCGATGGAGCCAACGAGAATAGGCTGATCAAATCAGATATGGTAGGGGCATTTACACAAAAGAAATAAGGGCTTTTCTTTTACTTTTACATTACAAAGAGCTAGTTTACCAGCACACTAATGAAGGCACAGATCTGAGCTCTTACTCCAAGTCTCAGAAGTAGAGCTGGGATTTGAACCTAACACAGCTTGATCTAGGGTCTGTGCTCTTAATCGTGTTGTACACCTTCAAATAGGTGTTTGATGAATGCCTACCCTAACAAGGCTATGAAGGAAGCAAACTTCTCTGAAACCATGTAAACTCTCAGAGAAGCATGCTTTACAGGAGGGGAGAGGATCAGAGTAGGCCTCCCACTTGACATTGTCACTGCAGAGCCACTTCCTAAATCCATTATTATCAATGCTCTATAGAGATCCAGACTCACTATAGACACTAAGTGTCTGCTGAAGGACTGAATGAATATTTCCAAGCTTTAAACATTTTTAAATTTGTTTTTATTTTAAGACCAGGTTGGAGTAAAGTGGCACGATTTCGGCTCATTG
>NW_012114422.1:368659-418860 GCF_000951035.1 Colobus angolensis palliatus
TTTTTGTATTTTTAGTAGAGATGGGGTTTCACCATGTTGGCCAGGCTGGTCTCGAACTCCTGACCTCAGGTGGTCCACTCGCCTCAGCCTCCCAAAGTGTTGGGATTATAGGCGTGAGCCACCGTGCCCAGCAATTTTTGTACTTTTTGTAAAGACAGGGTTTTGCCATGTTGGCCATGCTGGTCTCAAATTCATGAGCTCAAGTGATCTGCTCACCTCAGCCTCCCAAACTGCCGGGATTACAGTTGTGAGCCACTGGGTGGGTCATTTTTTTAAATTAGAGACAGGGCATGACTCTATCATCCAGGCTGCATAGCTCACTACAGCCTCCAACTCCTGTGCCCAAGTGATCCTCCTGCCTCAGCCTCCTAAAACTGGGATTACAGGCATGAGCCACCACATGAGGCAATTTCCCAGCCTTAAGAGGCACACACTCCCCTTTGAGGTCCCTGTTGTTCAGGAACTTCACTCATAAAATGAGCCGTCAGTGCACAGACATTTGTTCCAGTAATTTATGCTGAGGAAAGGACTGAGTTGAGGAAGGGAGAGGCTTTTACCTGCTGAATGACATCCTGTGCGGTGCTGACGCGGGGTGCTTTGATGACTGTTCGAGGTTGCTCTGGAGAAACATCATGCACTTGGACAAAGAAACTCTCCTCCTCAGAGCTCAAGATCACTTCTTTGTCATCTTGAACAATGTTTTTCTCTTCTAGGTTCTATGTTTAAAAAGACAAATATGAATAAATAATAGGTTTATGCAGAATAAAGAAAAATCTAGCAAAAATCTGAGCTTGTATCTTGGTGATGTAGAAACTTCTTAGCTTAGTATCTCATATACTATGTTATTATTTCACAAACTGTTCTAAAAGGATATAGGTGTCTTCTGAGAGGAAGAAACTACTGTGCTTCTGATGATGTTGACAGATCCATAACAAGCCAATTTATCTGCTCCTATTAGCTGTGGATTTTTATTTTTTATTTTTTTGAGATGGAGTCTTGCTCTGTCGCCCTGGCTGGAGTACAGTGGCATGATCTTGGCTCACTGCAGCCTCCGCCTCCTGGGTTCAAGCAGTTCTCCTGCCTCAGCCTCCTGAGTAGCTGGGATTACAGGCATGCGCCACCATGCCTGACTAACTTTTGTGTTTTTGATAGAGACAGGGTTTCACCATGCTGGCCAGGCTGGTCTTGAACTCCTGACCTTCTGTTCTGCCCACCTCGGCCTCCCAAAGTGCTGGGATTACAGGTATGAGCCACTGTGCCCAGCCTATCTGTGGATTTTGAGAGTCCAAGTTGACTGTAGATAAATTTGTAGAAAGACAATATACCATTTTGCCAAGTAGCAAAAGCCAAATAACACAGTAAATTGCATTTAAAAGAAAGCCCACCCATTTCCACAGATGTTGAACACTTAAGAAATGCTAGACATCTGAAATGTAAACCATGAAATTGACAGGTTGGGTGAAGAAAACCGCAGTGACAAGGCTGAATGAATGGCTGGAGGTAAGCCACATTGAAACAAATTTTGACAAAATTCACAGTAATTATGAGAATTACATTAATTGGCTTTTGGTGAATTATGTATCTACAGATAGATGTATCTTATTAAAAATTTTCAAACAATACGGAAGTGTATCAAGAAAAACCAAATTTTTCCCATTCTCATCTTTTCTCCTTCTCCCACCTTAATCTCCACAAAATACTCCACTGTCATTAGGTAATACATCCTTTTAAACATTTGCTGTGGATGTTCAAATGTATTTTTGTGTATGTGACTGTGTAAAGCAACACCCTTGAATTATGTGAATTTAGATACAATGTGATTGTCAAGCAGCTGCTGTTCTTTGTCTGCCCCATTTTCAAATGAGGATAGCTTAGTGAACTTTTGCAAGAGGGAGACTTAATAAAGGGGAAGGAGAGGCAAAGTAAGTCAACAGTAGTCAACCTCATCTCAGCAAGTGAGGACTTGGCAGGAAAACCTCCTTATCCCCAGAATTGTAGCCTCATCCCTCCAGACTGGGCTACTGCAATGGTGCTAACTAACCAGAAGAATCCATGAGTTGCCGTCACTATCCTGGAAGTTTCAACTAGAATTGTACCCATTGATTAAATTAAAGTCGGAATAGATAACTGCCACCAGGTGGCGCCAAAACTGTAACCAGGGCCAGAAAGGACTGGCTCTTGAAGCTTGCCCCAATCATTTAATTAACTTTGCAATCATGACGCTTTAATTACATGATTTTTTGTTAAATAAAGATATATAATCTATTTTAACTTTTTTCAATGAGTGAAAAAATCCATTTGAATTTTTTCCAATGAATGAATACTCCATTATATAATGGAGGAGAGGGAAGAGACGAGCTATTGGCTCTTTTTGCATAAAATGAGATTGTATCCTATGTATACTGTGTTACAACTTGCTTAACAATATGTCATTGCATTGATCATAATATATTTAACCAGCCAGAGGGCAAGATTTAGAGGTAATTCACATGACATAATTTATAATCTGTGTCCCCCAAACCAGGAGGCAAGAAATCAGAGAAAACCAAAAAGTTGCCACATAAAATGTCCCAGCAATGATGCATTAAGCTTTACTTTTAAGAGAGCACCTTTAAGCCTCCCTCAGAGCTTATTTTAAGGTGTTTCTAGGCACATTAGTTGGAAGCCACAGGTTATGAACGAAATAACAATAGCCCTCGCTTATATCCCTTTTTACTAAGCATTGTTGTAGACATTGTCTGTCTACATGTTTGACATGAGTCTCATAATTTCTTTGAGTCAAGTAGTGTAGTTTCTATATAGATTGTACAAATTAGGGCAGTGTGCTTTACAGAAGTTAGGTGGCCTGTTCATTGTGACAGAGTCCTGGTTTACCCAATTTCAAACCCAGTAACAGAAGAAGACACATTGACCACAGGAAGATTTGGTACCTGACAGCCTGAAAGCCCAGGAGACAAAAAAATTATAAAAGGCAGGCAGGAGAGATCAGAAGTCACAGATAGCAAATGAAGAATTTTCATATATGGGCAAACTGCTTATATGTCTTATTATAAGCATGGGATAAAATAAATGGAAATACTTATAGCCCAAATCTATCTCCTCTAGTAGTACCCTCTTGCATTCAGTAAGTACTGAATTCATTTATTCAATCGGCAGGTATTATTTGGGTATCACTATGCACCAGGTAAACCTAGATACACTAAATTTATTATCTTTTGAGATACAATATTTCAGTCATTTCAAAAATTTCCTAACAAAGGCATATAAAGGTGAATTTGCCATATTTTGCTCATCAGAAAAAGCTTCTTAGCTTTCCCTTCTGACTTATGCCCTTTTTCTTCAAAATGCTTTCTTTTACCAGCTTTTTGGAAGCATATTCCTGAGGTCTCTACTGCCTGTTGTCATACACTTTTTTTTTTTTTTTTTTTTTTTTTTAAAGATGAAGTCTCGCTCTGTCACCCAGGCTGGAATGCAGTGGTGTAATCTTGGCTCATTGCAACCTCTGCCTCCTGGGTTCAAGTGATTCTCCTGCCTCAGCCTCCTGACTAGCTGGGACTACAGGTGCCTGCCACCATGCCTTGCTAAGTTTTGTACTTTTAGTAGTGATGGGGTTTCACCACGTTGGCCAGGCTGGTCTCAAACTCCTGACCTCAGGTGATCCACCCGCCTCGGCTTCCCAAAGTACTGGGATTACAGGCGTGAGCTACCACGCCCAGCTTGTTGTCATACACATTTAAATTACATTTGGGTGTCCCTCCCCTCCCCAGTTCCTCTGAGCATATAATGAAGCTTCCTGTGACACTCAGCAGCCAGCCCATCTTCTCTCTAGCCCACCCACTGCCTCCTGCTCCTCCCAAGGTGCTGAGTAGGGGTGATCCACAAGGATGGACACAATTTCAGCCTGGGTAGCACAGGATGGCGGAGAGAACACTGACCTGGAAGCCATAGACTTGAATTCTTTCTACTTCTAACGCTGTCATGATTTCACCTCTCTGAATCTATTTAAGTGTAAAATGCTTTCTGTTATATCATTCAACATACTGTTTGAGGGCTTTCAACACTAAGTCATATGCAAATATGAGGTTTAAAAATTTACTGATTCACTGGCACCACTTAGAGGATACTTTTTACATGTAGCTAATTAATAAGGCAAGACAATTTAAGAACAGGAAGAAAATTTAGACATTAAAGATGGCTTCAAAAGTATAGCTAAGCCTTCTGATATTTTATCATAAAGCAATTATTATTAGGATTGCCTGGTCTCTATCTTAGCAATTAGTGTATCTTAATAGAGACCGCTGGGGAGACAATTACATTTTTTGCTTAAATGAAGTGTCCTTTCATCGTCTTAGGCAAGGTCAGGGAAAGAAGGCAGTGGCTCTGGGCTCTCGAGGTGATGCTAGAGCTCTGTAGAGCTTCAGGTCACGTTCACTGTGACTAGAAAGTGAAAAGTAACACATAATGGTGAACATTGGCTATTATCTTCACTGTGCCCTAGCAAGCATGGGCTTGAGGGACCTTCTATCAGGCAAGCACTATCACATGCCCCAAAGGAGCAGATCATGTGCCCAGAACAGGGCTTGGCACATATTAGGTGCTCAATAAATATTTATGTAATCACATTGTTGAATAGACCCAACTGCTTGATTATCAACACGTCACGAGGCATGATTGTCTATGCTAGAGAAATGACCTTATATGTCATTTTTAAGTTAGTAGCGTTTTCTCTGCTAATTCAGAAAAAAAAAGTGCTTCATCAATTAAGTCAAATAGGAGCCAATCAGTTTGGAGTCAGCATGGCATTGGTGCATCCTTTCCTTCCTGGGAATGATCATGGGGATTTTAGCACATGTAATACAAATGGTTACTAATTCTGACTCAGGCCAAGAGATTATTCTTACTTTGTATGAAGTTCTGGAATATTTTCAAGGAAATATTACTGTTTTACTTATAAGCACGGAAGCTTCTATTAGCTAAAACTTCAGCAGGCACCAACTGGAAATCAATCAACCCCAAAACAGAAAATACCTGCAGGTTTTGCATTATACAGTAATGTGACCCTTACAACAATCTCTTTCCACACGTATAAATAAAATACTGGATCCATAGCTGATGACATGCATAAGGAATCTTTGCTTCCTTTATCTTATAAGGGATGTTTTCATTTATTTTTAAAATGGAATAGTTGCTTTGCATGAGAATACATTTTTTTTTTTTTTAGATGGAGTCTTGTTCTGTCACCCAGGCTGGAGCACAATGGCACGATCTCAGCTCTCTGCAACCTCCACCTCCCGGGTTCAAGCAATTCTCCTGCCTCAGCCTCCCTCATGAGCAGCTGGGATTACAGGAGCCTGCCACCACGCCTGGCTAAGTTTTGTATTTTTAGTAGAGATGGGGTTTCACCATGTTGGCCAGGCTGGTCTCCAACTCCTGACCTCTAGTGATCCGCCCACCTCGGCCTCCCAGAGTGCTGGGATTACAGGCGTGAGCCACTCTGCCTGGCCTAAGGGATGTTTCTTAGATTGAATTACTGTACCTTAGAGATAATATTCTGAATATGTGCAGAAGAAGAAAACTGTTCATCCACATTTACTTAAGAATATAAACCAAGTTGCAATTACAAGAAATTCTGAAGTTCAGGGAAGCGGTGAGTGGTAAATGGCTAATCACATAATGAGTTGTTACTGTATAGGCTGCACCAGACACACTTACTTCCTGCTGGGTTTTTAAGACAATCCTGCCCACATATCCCTCTTCTGGAAACCAGCTGCTTAAAATTTGCATGATCTCCTCTTCTGGACCAATGGCTCTCTGGAATGGTTGTTTCCTACATTCATTCTTTTCTTTAGATATAAAATATTTTTCTTCCATCAAAAAATAATCTGTGGTAACAGGTTTGATGTCTTGTTCAGTTGTCAGAATCTAAAGAAAAAGTGAAGGCAAACTGAGGAGTGAGGAAAAAACTTGAATTCAAAACAAATCGACTTTCATGGTGTTCAGATAGGTTTGCTATGCAATTTATAAGTGAAATTTAGAGTATTGCATAATTCTTTTTGGAAGATCTAAGAATTCTCTTATGTTCAGAATGGATTGTTTATGTTCACTCTGGGCAACGGCACAACTTATTCATAATCCCCAGACAGCATAACTATTTTTCCCACTGCTGGAATGAGGGCTCCTAGTGAATTAAAAATTTTAGGTTTCTCATTCCATGAACTTAGCCCTTTGTAATCTTGCAACACAGGACAGAGGGCAAATAACCTAGTTTAGTATTTACTAAGACAATCTCTTTTTCTCACATTGGAAATACTTGGTCATCTTCTCATGGAAGGTTTGTAGGGCGAGGTTCTCGTGTGGTCTAAGTTCCTGGGAATTCTTCTTTAAATAAACTTCTGACAGCGTGCTTAATGCGCTTGTTTTCTTTGTTGGCTATGTGCAGTCAAACAGGACAGCTGAGACAAAGCTCTGGAACCAGACAGACCTGAGTCTGAGGTCGGCCTTTAATACTTGTTAGCTATGAATTATGGGGTAAAATACTTAATCCCTTGGAGGCCGTTTTCCGATCTACACAATGGAAATAGTAGTAGTAGCAATCTTAATTTTGTTTTATGGTTGAAGCATAAATCATAACATGGGTATGTTATGAGAACTCAATAAAGATGAGCCATCATTATAGTTACTTTTTTTTTTTGAGACAGTCTCCCTCTGTCGCCCAGGCTGGAGTGCAGTGGCACAACCTCCACCTCCAGGCTCAAGTGACTCTCGTGCCTCAGCCTCCTGAGTAGCTGGGATTACAGGCGTGCACCGTCATGCCTGGCTAATTTTTGTATTTTTAGTGGAGACAGGGTTTCACCATGTTGGCCAGGCTGGTCTCAAATTCCTGACCTCAAGTGATCTGCCTGCCTCAGTCTCCCAAAGTGCTGGGATTACAGGCATTATAGTTTTACCAATGTATTCTTTCTCACTCATATTGTACAGGTTACTACAGAAGGCTGAACTTGAAGGGAGTAAAGGTCAGTCGCAGCAAAGAAACTCCCTTTGTTGCCTTCTTGTGAGAAGTAGCTTGGTAATGAGAGAAAGCTGCCACCATCTGGCCTGGATTAAGCAAACACCCTTCTCCTCAGGCCCCTGCCAATAAGGCAAAGCCCAGAGTGAACACATCTCGCCAGGAAGAAAAGCAGAATGTGATGGACTGGGGGCGGTGGAAGTGAAGGTTCTCAGGAAGACTCAAATCTCTCCGCCCCAGCCCTTGGTCTATAATTGATGCAATGCTGTTGACTCAAAAGGGGGCCAAGGCAAATACTGCAGGGATAATTCGGGATGTGAAGCTTCTGGACCACCTCCACAAGAGGGCCAGCATCACCCCCTGCTCAGTCCTGCTTTCCATCTGTGTGCTGATTTGCATGGGTGACAATAAAGCAATGGACTGCTATGGGTGGCTCTTGGAAAGTTTTCTTTTACTTTACAAAACTTCAGCAGTGCTTTGTGATAGTGGACACTGAAGTACATGGACTGATGTATTAAAACAAAACCAAAACCGTTGCCAATAGCTTGTTTGATAATCTATGAAATGTGACACCTGAGCTGTTTTCTCTAAGTCAGTTATAAAATGTTGGACAGAACGTTAGCCTGTCTATAGAGATGTGCCCTTAAAGGACAGAGCCATTTATTAATACTTAATTATTTGTAATTGTTCAGTTGGTTTTTAATTCCTCCAAACGTTATGATCTCAGCTACATTTCATCATACATGCTAACTTCAGAGGGAGCTCAAGGGCCATTCCCTTGGTCATTGCTTCCTTTAGTCTACCCCTATTCAGGAGAATGAATTCTTTTTCATTTTTTTGAGACAGAGTCTCGCTCTGTCACCCAGGCTGGAATGCCGTGATATGATCTTGGCTCACTGCAACCTCTGCCTCCCGGGTTCAAATGATTCTCCTGCCTCAGCTTCCCAAGTAGCTGGGACAACAGATGTGCGCCACCACACCTAGTATTTGTATTTTTAGTAGAGATGGGGTTTCACCATGTTGGCCAGGATGGTCTCCATCTCTTGACCTCGTGATCTGCCTGCCTCAGCCTCCCAAAGTGCTGGGATTATAGGTGTGAGCCACTGCGCCCGGCAGCACCGAGAAGGAATTCTGAAATGGGTTAAGGATAAAATCGTCTGCAAGGGTTTTAGGCCACTGTACCAAGCAAGGGTAGCGCTTCTAGTGTGGAAAAAAAAAGGAATTACACATGGGCCCTATCTCGCCCTTTGGAGGACATGCCTCTCCCTCTTTAGATGCTGCTCCGTGTCCCTGGCTCTCACTCTTAGAAGTCCCCCCCATGGATGGGGACCTGTCTGCAGAAGGCCCCAAAGATCCTTTGGAGGGGGATCTAGGGCAGAGGTGGCACAGCGTAAGGAGGCTTAGGCCAATTCTGTTACAGGGCTTGGGGTAACAGGCTTCAGGGTCTCCATGCCTCTTGCTACCACCAAAAGGAGAAGACCTCAAATGCCAAGATCAGGTGCCAGGGGAGGGGAGCAAGGGGGCTGCTCAACATGCAAAGGAAGGCCTTAGGCTGGAGGGGCAGGAAATACCTTCTTGGCCCATATGGCCCATCCTGAAGCTCTAAGAATTTGATTCAGCTCCTCGGATGGCAAGAAGATTCCATTCACCTAATGTGCAGATTCTCACTGATTACTAATCTCTGCGTGAAGAAGGAAGATTAGGCCATGTCCAGGCTTAGGGAGAAAGCGTATATATGGCTGGAAGGCCACTCATTCTGGTCTTTATCATTCTAGAGTCTAGTATTTTATATAGTTTAAGAATAATTAAAAAATCTTCTCTATAGGTTAAGGTAGTTTGTCAGATGATTCTTGGATGATACTTGGAGTGGATCTCAATGTTGAATAACACATTTCCAATCAAAAGGCATATCTTCAACATGGACTTTTGCACATTTATGTGCATCTGTATGTGTTTACACATACAGGCATTTATACACACACGTACATCCATACATCTTAGATTTTAGATTCTTCCAACCATGGCTCAGGGGACTTACTTGCTGCAGAAGCTGCTTTGCCTTGGTGCCTCCATTAATAGTGAAAACAGTAAAGGGCTCTGGCCCTGGGACCCCATGCACCGTGACTCTGTGAGTCTGCAAACATTTTCTTTCTTCTGTATTAAACATCTGTCAAGAAGACCACATGGCTGATCATTTATCCTTAATCACATATTTCTAAGCTCTATTTGATACAGAAGTGCTAGTACTTAGAAGTATGGATGGGAACATGTAAATGCAAAAGATGAGAGTCCATTTGTAGCCCAGTGCATCTTAATGTGGTAGAAGGGACAATGCTACCTCTTCCTCAATCATTTAGTGAGGGTATTTCATAAGCACATCACCAAAATATTAATTTATTTTAAATTACGGTGTCTCCATCACAATTAGAGGCTGATATTATCTGAAATGTACATTAGTTCTTACTTATTAACTGATGTTCCACAGTATCTATTGAGTTCCATCTCTCTTCAGGGTACTGGATTAGAAATTTGGATGGTAATAATAAAATGTTCTGCCCTTATAGAGTATACCATTCAGGCACATGAATCATTATAATGCAAAAATATATCTGTTAGAAAGAGCTGGGTAAGTATGTAACTCAATTCTTCGGGTATTTTGTGTATTAAGATATATTCATTCATTCGAAATAAATAATTTATGGAAGGCTTATAGTGAATCAGACATTATGCCTGTCCCTAGAAAATCAGTGGCAAATGGGACACTATCCCTGCCAAGGGCTTCCAGTTGAATGAGATAGCTAGAGGGAAATGTAGGCAGTTGTAAGGAGCATGGTACGTTCCTTGGGAACCCAGAGGAAGTGGCCTAGAAGAGGTTTGGGAGAAACCAGGGAGGGCTTTCTGAAAATGGTATCTGAACCAAATCTTGAAAGACATAGTGTAATTTAGCAGATGAAGAATGAAACAAGAGAACCCCAAATCGATGTAACGTGTACAAAGACTTAGAAGTGACCTACAGCAGGGCATTCTGGGAACATCAAGTTCTACAACTAACTTGTTGGAGGGAGAAAGGCTAGGGATGCACGCAAAAGCACAGCCACTCAGGGCTTCACCTAACTGGCTAAAATTTAGACTGAAACTGGCAAAATGAGGATCTGAGGGCTGAAGTGTATTTTTAGCATGTACTTTATTTTTATTTGGGGTGGGGAGGAGAGGTTAGCTTTGTTATGCTTGCACAATGTGATTTTTTAAAAAATCAGTTTTACTGAAGTATAATTGTCATACTATAAAATGCACACATTCTAATTGTATCATTTAGCTTGCACTATATTATTAATTAAAAAGATTAAATCGTTGCCAACATTTACAAAACCCCAGATGTCCTGATTCTCTTGAAAAACCAAAAGCTCTGATGACATCACAAGGCAACAAGCAGCTGGAGCTGAGAGCTAGGTGACAGCTGCCCCTCTAAATGACCCAAGGGCTCTCTGCTTTCTAAGAGTCTGTGCTCAGCCCAGGTCCATGCCTGCACATCATCTTCTTGGGACCCTCCTGGCATGTGAATTTGTGACTTCTGGTATAAACTATACCCTGAAAGCAACAGAGAACTGATGGAGGGTTTTTCACAGAGGAGAGACACGATCATATTTAGATAGATCTGTTTGGGAGGCCCTAGATGCAGACAGACAGAGGGGCAAACCTGGAGGAAATGAGACCAATTAGGAAGACTCTACCACAAGCCAGGTGAGAATGAACCAGGGCCAAGGCAATAAGGACAGACCAAGATGAATGGATGTGAAAGATACTAAGGAAATAGAATGATCAAGTCTTACACGGGGAAGAAGGCCAGGATGACCTACAGTTATTGGCTTCAGCAATGGAGAGTGATGCTCTCCATGGTCAAATGCATATTTACCAAGCACATATCCATATATGGCTGCCCAGGAACCCCAAGGATGGCAAGGTGTGGTATAACAAAAAAATACATATTTGGTCTTTGTCCCCAGTTCTTGGCACACAGCTCCTAAAACCTTTGAAATCTCTGGAGTGAAGAGTGTCTTTTGTTGCTACTGAGATGACTGGTGGCTGAGAAAGACCAAGGCATGATTAGAGGGGTGGAACCCTCAGCCCTGCTGCCAGACCTCAAGGAGGGGAGGGGGCTGAAGACTGAACTAATCGCCAGTGGCCGGTGATTGAACCAATCATGCCTAGGTCATGAAACCTCCATAAAAACCGTAAATGATGGGGTTCCGAGAGCTTCCAGGTTGCTGAACGCATCAAGGTTCTGGGAGGGTGGCCTGAAGGGGACACGGAAGCTCTGCACTCCTCCTCCCATACCTTGTTCCGCGCATCCTTCCATGAGGCTGCTCCTGAGGTGCATCTGTTCTGATCAACTGGTAATAAGCAAAGCACTCTCGTGAGTTCTGTGTCATTCTAGCCAATTATTGAATCTGAGCATTTATAGGGATCCTCTGAATTTATAGCTGTTTGGTCAGAAGTCCTGGTGACAACCTGGGACTTGTGACTGGCATCTGAAGTAGGAGTAGTCTTGTGGGACTGAGCCCTCAACGTGTGGGATCTGACACCAACTCTAGATGGATAGTGTTAGAATTGAACTGAAATGTAGGACAGCCAGCTGTTGTCAGAGAGTTGGAAAAGACACCACATTTTTGGTGTCAGAAGTGTTGTGAGTAAAAACAGCTCATCTGTGGCATCTGTGGAATCTTCAGCTGTAACAGATATTGAGGTCACCCAGCTTAGAACTGGGTATTTGGCCCTGCTCTGCCTTTCTGAAAGCATCTGATTCCTGCTCTTTGTACCAAGTGGCCCTGCCCTTCTTATCAATCCTCTGCACAAGGTGGAAGCCACACCTTCCTCCATGTTGGCCAAAGTGCTGTTGTAAACCTTGGACACATGGTGCAATCACCTGATGATCCTTAAAAAAACTGATGCCTGGGGCCCACCTGCAGAGACGCTGGTTTAACTGGTGCGGGGCGTGGCCTGTGCACGTGGAGTTTTTAAAGCTCCCCAGGTGATACAAATATACAGTCAAGGTTGCTGTGGAGTGATGAAGGGAAACAGGAGAAACAACGAAGCAAACAAGGGCAGGGACAGCAGGAGTCAAAACTGATAGTGGTGAGGGCAAGAGAAGGGCAGAGAAGAAAGCAGAAAGTGGCAGTGAAGCTGTCATGGCCAGTGCCATTGTGAGCACAGAAGGTGCCTTTCCAAAGATTGTTAGGACTATGCTGAGTCTGAGATTGACACAAAAGTAATCACATTGTTAAACATGTAATGGGGGTAACCAATGGACACACTTTTAAAATGTATGTTTAATTTAAAGAAGCAGCATAATAGAATTAGCCAGCTAATTAAAGTTGTTGTTTTAGACATACCTTTTTAGAGATAGGATCTCATTCTTTTGTCCATGCTGGAGTGCAGTGGTATGGTCATAGCTCACTGTAGCCTCAAACTCCTGGGCTCAAGCAGTCCTCCTGCCTCAGCCTCCCAGGTAACTGGGACTACAGGTGCTTGACACTATGCCCAATTGAAACACTTTTTTTTTTTTTTTTTTAAATAGAGATGGGGTCTTTCCCAAGCTGATCCTGAACTCCTGGACTCAAGTTATCCTTCTGCCTTGGCCTCCCAAAGTGTTGGGATTAGAGGCATGAGCCGCTGCACTCAGCCCGGTTTCTTATCTAACTAAACCATCCTTCATTAGTGAGGGGGCCCTGGTCCAAGTGTCCTCAAACTTTAGTGGGCACTGAGTTTCCGTGGGGCACTTGTTAAAATGCAGATTCTGGTCAGGTGCGGTAGCTCACGCCTGTAATCCCAGCATTTTGGGAGGCCAAGGCGGGAGGATCACTTGAGTCCAGGAGTTTAAAACCAACCTGGGCAATACAGTGAGACCCCATCTCTAAAGAAAAAGAAATTAGCTAGGCATAGTGGCACACGCCTGTAGTCCCACCTACTCAGGAGGCTGAGGTGGGAGAATAGATTGAGGCAGGAAGGTCGAGGCTGCAGTGAGCTAGGATGGCACCACTGCACTCCAACCTGGGTGACAGAGTGACACTGGGCGACAGAGACACACTGCCTCTGGAAAAAAAAAAAAAAAAAAGCAGATTCTGCAACTGTGGCACTTTCTACAGTGTCCTTCTTCCATTCTCAAGGGTGCAGATTCTGCATCCCCCAAGCACTGAGGTGCAAGTTATGCATCGCCAGCGGAGCCTATTGCTCTCTCCAGCCTTGCTCTGCCTGTGACATTTGCCCCTGGACTGCTGAAGGAGCAAAAGATTTTCCTGGTTTAACCTAAAGTTTCTAGAAGTATTGGAAATGCTTCCTACTAGGCTTTGCTTAATAAACCTCTTCCCCACTTTATTATATTTGGCTCACTTCCCTGATAGACACTATAATACATGGGCTTTGTTACTAGAACTTGAGTGTAAATCCTGGACTGCTGCTTGCTAGCTGTGTGACCTCAGATGTACTGAGCTCTACCTTCCTCATCTGTAAAATGGAGATGATACTAATAGCTACTGCCTGACGTTATTGAGAGGACTGAGTTAGTATATATATAAAGCGCTTGCTAAGTGTCAAGTGTCAGCCATTACTGTTATTAATTTCCATAGCTACCTAATTAATAACTCACACCAACCACTTTGCTGAGTCACAAAAAGCCCACCTTCAGTGTAGCAATCCCCATAAATATGCTGAGTGAAACGGAACTTCATTACCGAAGAGGCTGACATGGTACTGCCAGAGGAATTTTCTTCCATCCTTCTGCTGTTAATGAATAAACTAGAGATTTCCAAGACTTCATTGTGAAGGTTTCGCAGCTGAAGATGTCGATATCCTGGAGTAATACAGAATTGGCAAAAGCTTGTTAACCATGCGCTACTGAAAATAAGATGCTCCTGGAGGTCAGTAAATGACAGGTAGAAAGAAGACCTTAAAATGGGCAGGGATGGCAACAGGCATGCAACCAACAGGTGCCTTTTCACCAGGAGAGTGCTGCCCCTGAGCTACCCAATGGCAATTAATTTGTTCAAGTACTGTTTCCAACTTAGACACAAACAGAAAACCTTAAACTCAGACAAAACCTGATCTAGTAGGAAAACCTGATCACTAACAGTCCCTGTTCAAATGTTCTACCTTAGAGCAGCTTTAGTGATAACAGAGTATTTCCACGATGGGAGATGGGTTATACGTTACGGTATGACTATAAGTGTAAGTATAAAATGGAATAATACACAACTGGTAAAAGTGGTAATGTATATGTATAGTTATTAACATGAATGGTTGCTCACTATATACGTTAGTAAGTGAAAACCAGTAAGTTACAAAACATAAAGATTAGTAGAGAGCCTATTTGTTAAACATATGTCTGTATGCTCATGTGTTATATACACAGTAGTAGAAACAAAGCCTGCAAGATTTATACACCAAAAGCGACGGTGCTGGAGAGATGGAACAATGGCTAATCAAAAAACAAATCGTTTTGTTTCTATGTACTTTCTCACATTTCTGTAATAACAGTTATGGGTGTCCCCCTGACCCCGTACTCCCCATTCCTGTGTAGAAGTCCTAACCCTCAGTACCTCTGAATGTGGCTATATTTGAAGAGAGGGCCTTTAAGGAGGTAATCAAGTTAAAATGGGGTCCTTCAGGTGGGCCTTAATCCAGTGGGACTGGTGTCCTTATGAGAAGAGGGGATTAGGACACAGACAACATAGAGGGCTGACTGTGTGAGGACACAGTGAGCAGGTGACCACCTGCAAGCCAAGGAGAGAGGCCCCAGAAGAAACCAATCCTGCCAACACCCTGATCTCAGACTTCCAGCCTTAAGACTGTGAGGAAATACATTCCTGTGGTTCAAGCCACCTAGTGTGTGGTATTCCGCGATGGTAGCCTGAGCAGACTAATTAAATGACCACAGGCTACTTGCACAGAGAAGAAAAACAGGAAAAGAACACAAAGTAGGAAACTGTAATGTGTTTGTGAGCTCCGAGGATGGCAGCTTGAGTGTGGCTGGGAGAGGAAGTGCGTACTTAGAACATTGGTGCTCAAAGGAGACCATCAGAGCCAGCGCACCTGGGAGCATGTTAGAAAGGGAAACTGTCAATTGCTCCACTGCACTCCAGCCTGGGTGACAGAGCCAGACTCCATCTCAAAAACAAAACAAAACAACGATGCACAGGCTGAAATTTATCACAGTGCCACAGCAAAGCCAATCCACAAGCCAACAGATCTAGCCTTTTCCCAGAATTCTTCATTGCCCTCTTCCTGCACCTGAAAACCAGTCCCAGCTTCCCAAACTGGACTTCTGCCAGGTACCAACTCCAACCGCGCGGTCACTTGGGCCACCACCACACCCGATCCCTCCGACATCTCTGTTTCCTCTCCTTATTTCAATCCCTGCTTTCAAACTGCCAGCAGTGCTGTGGGTAGTATTTAGGAAGAAAAATGTGTGGAAATGTGAGTGCAACAACCACTGCTCCCAACATCAGCAGGCGTGGGTGAGGCTGCACTTTACAAGGGATATTGTTAATACCGCAGATTCTTAAAAAATGTAAAAGAAAAACTTCTTCTGAGACGTGCTTCAAAAGTGCTCCAATCTGTATTTCCTTTTGCTTCTTATTTCAACTTCTTTATAAGAAAATGTCAAACACAAAAGAAGAGAGAAGAGTATAAGGAAATTCTGGCATCCATCGTCAAGCTATGACAGTGATTAACATTTGGACAATTTTATTCTACCTCGTTTTAAAGCTTTCAGTGGAATGATTCTCTGAGCAGTTACCGCTGAACTGTTGTTTTCCACAACTGCAAAACGAAGAAATACAAGATCTTCGAAGTGAACGCGGAACAGAAACTGCTCGTTCCACATGGGGTTCAGGGTGTTTCGATGGATGGGCTTCGTGCGGAAATGGCAGCTGTCCAGAGGCATGCCCAGGACATCGACTTCAATGCACGGGCTTCCCGTGCTGTTACTGGGGCACACATTCTGGCCAGAGACAATCTAGGGTGAGGGAGACAAAAGGGATCAAAGTCACCAAGGATAAAAATGAAAGACAACCTCTACACCTCACTGCTTCCCTCTGCAAAGGAATCCCAAGAACACTGGAATGGACAAAGTGAATGATGAATAAAACTATTTAAAAAGTAAGTGATTGTAGGGCCGGGAGTGGTGGCTCACGCCTGTAATCCCAGCACTTTGGGAGGCTGAGGTGAGCAGATCACGAGGTCAGGAGATCGAGACCATCCTGGCCAACTTGGTAAAACCCCATCTCTACTAAAATACAAAATATTAGCTGGGCATGGTGGCGCGCGCCTATAGTCCCAGCTACTAGGGAGGCTGAGGCAGGGGAATCGCTTGAACCCGGGAAGCAGAGGTTGCAGTGAGCTGAGATCACACCACTGCACTCCAGCCTGGTGACAGAGCAAGACTCCATCTCAAAAAAAAAAAAAAAAAAAAAAGTAAGTGATTGTAACTGGGTAATCACATGACTGGAATCACGTGAAAAGCCTATTTTGTCAACATCATTCACTTAACTGTAACCTTTCAACTATTAAAAATGTTCAAATGTCTTCAAAAACCAAACAAGATGAAGTTAAATTTCTCACAAAAGACGACTTTACGCAATAATAAATTTGTTACTAATATTCTGTTCAAAATGTCATAGGAATATGTTTTATAACTTCAAAACCTTTTTCTTGAAGAGTTTCATTTTGGAGCAAGTTGCAGACATGTTAGGAATTAATTCACAGCTTTCTGTAAACAGATAAAACTACCCTTGCCCCTAGCTAAAAAAAAACAAAAACAAATAGGAAAGGGGCTACTGTCCTGCTGTCTTAGGGAAAGAGAAAAAGCAGTTTGGGTGGTAGGAAAGTCTGTGAATGGGGTTATCCCAGGGGTTTGTGGGTGTCGTATTTGGAGGGCTGCCTGGCATTCTTCCCGTGGAGGGAGAGAGACAAGATCTAAAGGTGGAAAGAGATGACCAGGTCTCTTTTGTTGTTTTGTTTTGTTGAAACAATGTCTCACTCTGTCACCCAGGCTGGAGTGCAGTGGTGTAATCTTGGCTCATTGCAACCTCTGCTTTCTGGACTCAAGTGATTCTCCAGCCTCAGACTCCCGAATAACTGGGACTACAGGCGTGAGCCACCATGCCCGGCTAATTTTTTTGTTATTTTTTGTAGAAACAGGGTTTCACCATGTTGCCCAGGCTGGTCTCGAACTCTTGAGCTCAAAGCAATCTACCCACCTGGGCCTCCCAAATTGTTGGGATTACAGGTGTGAGCAATCGCACCTGGCCAGGTCTCTGTTTTTAAGAGGAGTCTGTGGAGTTTTGACAATAAGTTATTTAGGTGAAAAGGAGTAAGGAAAGGCCCATGAATGATAAAGGTTAAATTATAACGAGGAAATATACTTAATTGTATTTATATATTGACGTGAGTTTGTCTGATCTTAGAGCTTTGGAGCTTAGAGCTTAACATGAGCTGATCTAACAAAAAGCGCAACTTTCATGGGCTATACTCATAGTTATGATTCTGTGGGCCCTGGAAGACAGAGCTGCCATCGTCAGTACATCAGGAGAAGCAGGGACCTCATAAGCCCCGCTCCTGGGCTCTGGCAAACACAGTGTCTGGCAACAGCTTGCCTAGCCATAGCTACTGCTTCATGGGAGATAAATACATTATTCTGGGAACTAACTCTGTATGACCAAAATTGTGACATGACAGCTTTCCAATGCCTTGAATTCAAAACCAGTTCGTTTTCAGAAAGGCTTAAAGCCAACCTTAAGTTCTTTCTCTAGGGGCTGTACTTACAGTTAAAGAATAGACTACAGGATCCATGCTGTCCAGATCTCTTTCCAGTGGAGAAAACTTCTGATACATCGGGCAGTTCTTGTCCCACAGAACTGGAGGTTTCAAAACATAACCACAACCACCATTTGCCTCAAACATTGCAGCATTTAAATGTAAAGGGAGATCTGTAAAACAACAAAAAAAAGCCAATATAGCGTGTTACTTTGTCACTTAAGTATCGTCTAATAAATTTAAAGTTCAAAAGAACTTTGCATCAATTTTCCCTAAGCTCCAGCATGAAAAAGAGATAACCACCCATTCGTCCCACAGATTGATAAATGCTTACTATATGCCGAGTTGAGTGAGGCATCAGACACAGCAGGCAATAAGAGAAAAATTCCTGTCCCTCTGGGGCTTACAGTCTATGGATTGCCCTGTGTTACCACTCCAAACTAGGTTCCACCACTTAAAAATGCCTTTGCAAATATTTGCTACATCTGTCTGAAAAATCTTGTGAAATACAGTTGACCATGGGGGATTGGTTCCAGGAGGAGAAGGTACCAAAGTTCACAGATGCTCAGGTCTGTGATATAGATGGTGTAGAATTTGCATTATAACCTATACCATCCTTCTGTACACTTCCTTTTTTTCCCCTGGGAGCATAGATTCAAGTTGCCCTGAATATATGCTCCCTCTTCTGTATACTTAAAATCATCTCTAGATTACTCATAATACCTAATCCAATGTAAATGCTATGTAAATGGTTGCCATACTGTATTGTTTAGGGGGAAAAAAAAAACAAGGAAACAAGGCTGTATATGTTCAGTGCAGATGCAACCATTCATTTTTTTAATGAATATTTTCAATCCACAGCTGGTTGAATCCACAGATGTGGAACCCAAGGATGTGGAGGGGCAACTGTACCTTATTTTATACTAAATTTTAGAAAGGAATAATGGCTTATCTCTAAACCATGCAGACAATTGTATGGACAATTCTTGCTATTTCAAATGTAAGATAAGAATCTTAATTATACAAGAAAGAATAGGAGAATAGACAGAAAAACATGCTTTTCCTTGAAATCTCAATTTCATTCCATAAATTACAATACATCTACTTCTTTTTAAAAAATTGTAAACATGAAAAAAATTCACATCTGATTGACATCACGTCCACAATCCCCTCAATCATAAACATCAGGAACCTTCAGAGAAGCTTTGAGTTTTTTGTTGCCAAATTTTATTTGGTACAGTACTTTGATGAACAGTTGGATTCCTGCACTGTTTCTAGGCTCTTACACACTCAAATGCTCACCTGATGGTGAGCTCAATAAACAGTAACTATATTTTTTTGTGATCATGACATCAATCTCAAGTGATTTCAGTAGCACTGCGTCTATCCTAATAGTTTTCCAAAACTTTAAAGCTGTAAAGCCAAAACTCTAAAGCTATTATTAAAACGTTGAAGTTTTAAAAAAACTATTTTATTTTACTGTTTTAAGTTCTGGGGTACATATGCCAGATGCGCAGGTTTGTTACATAGGTAAACATGTGCCATGGTGGTTTGCTGCACCTGTCAACCCATCCCCTAGGTATTAAGTCCAGCATGCATCAGCTCTTTCCTCTAGTGCTCAATTTCTTAACTGAAATCTAACTTGGTGGCCTAATATGTAAAAGAGATCCATGTAGAGCCGCACAGTTTGAAATAAAGGTGGGACCTCAAATTTAGCCCTCTTGCTGTCCCCTGGACATGGTCCCAGAACTTCCTCTGGGGCTATAGTTTAAAAATCATCATTCCAACCAAGTGAAAGAGTATGCACAAATCAGTGTAACCCTGCTACACCTCTGAAACAATGCACATAATGATAGATCAAGCATACCATTGCCTTGATGGTCTTCTACTCATTAAAATACTCTGCATTATGTAGACACCATTCACATAATGTTTATCCTTCTATCTGAGGATTGGAAAAGTCTGTGATTCAAAAGAGCTTAATAAATTCTTTAAAAAAAGAGGTTTTCCTTTTGACTAGGGTTTCATGTTTACACATGGTAAGGTACTGTTCTGCCTCAGATGCAAAGAACTTAGAGGGTCTGTTGCCAGCAATAACCAGGGTTTGCATACCAGCCTCAGGTCAGTTTCTAAACTCAAGAGTTGGTTTTATTGAGTGTTGATCTGGGAAACTCCTAGTTCCAGATCACTTCAGACCTCCTTGGAGTTGATGGAACCAGCTGAAAGCTTGGGAAGGGATGGCCATAAGTCCATGGACACCCACTTGGAGCATTAGAATCCCCTGAAATCCAGGAAGTCGCAGAGCAGAAGATCCATGAAACCTCTTGGGAGGTTGGCCCTGGGAGGGTTTCTCTGCTATTTGGTTGGGATGCTTCATGGATAATCAAGCACTTCCTAGCCTGGAAATTCTTTTCAACAATTGAAAAATGGTGCTTCAATTGTTGACTCTTATCAATCTATTGGATCTATCTATCTATATATATATATATTTCTTTTTCTTTTTTTTTGAGACAGTGTCTCACTTTGTCACCCAGGCCGGAGTGCAGTGGCGCAATCTCATTTGACTGCAATCTTTGCCTCCTGGGTTCAAGCAATTCTTTTGCCTTAGCTTCCTGAGTAGCTGGGACTACAGGCACATGCTACCATGCCTGGCTAGTTTTTGTATTTTAGTACAGATGGGGTTTCATCATGTTGGTCAGGCTGGTCTCGAACTCCTGACCTCAGGTGATTCACCTGCCTTGGCCTCCCAAAGTGCTGAGATTACAAGCATGAGCCATCATGCCCAGCCCCATCTATATATTTTTTGAGACAGAGTCTCGCTCTGTCACCCACGCTGGAATGCAGTGGAGCAATATTGATACACTGCAACCTCTGCTTCCCGCTTAGTCTTCCAAGTAGCTGAGACTACAGGTGTACACCACCAAGCCCCACTATTTTTTTTAAAAATATTTTTAGTAGACATGGGGTTTCACCACGCTGGCCAGGCTGGCCTCGAACTCCTGGCCGGAAGTGATCCACCCACCTCAGCCTCCCAAAGTGCTGGGATTACAGGTGTGAGCCACTGTATCTGGCCTTACCTGTCTGTTTGAATTTGCAATTTAGAGAAGTAAATACTTGGAAAAGATCTTGACCAAAAATCAAGAACCACATGTTTATATTGCAGTGGGGCTGGTGGTGATAATCGGCCTCAACTCAGAGTAGCAAGTGTTTACTGAGCATCTACTGTGTGCAAAGTATTAATATGAAATCAGGCTCTACCCCCAGTTTGCAGAAATGAAGACCACTTGTACAGATGAACACACGGATACTCCATGTTGCTTGTACTTTGTCCAACATGGGGAGATGTTTAATCAGCACACTGAATGGAGAGAGGTTATGTGATAGCACCTTTTCCTGGTTTGGAAGATTATGCAGAGAAATTTGAGGATGAACCACCTAGAACAGTCATTTGATGGGGATGGCTTAAAGATGTACTCTCAATCCCAACTTGATTTGGAATAGAGGCAAAGCCTTTAAGGGTGAGTCGAGGACAGGCAGCTTTAGTCTGTACTTCTGGACAGCAGGGTGACCCACGGAGTGGCAGCTCCCTGTGTCCCCTTCACCTGTGGCTCCCTTTTGCCATCAGTGGAGCCAGTGTGTCTATACCAGTCCTGGCACTTCTGGAGAAAGGGCACATCCAAAACCAAATGCACTTCCATTTCCTTGAGAAAATCTTTCGATAGTGACTTCAGTTTACTTAAAATATGCCGGTATAATAACCAATGGCACCAGGTGGACACAGGACTACAGGCAGGGCTAGAGATGTGGACCCACAAGCCACTCAGAAAAGAATGAACAGAAATAGAAAATACAATTTTTACAACTTTGAAAGTATTTCACGATTATTTCCATTTGCGAGCCCAAAGCATACTGTTTTCATAACTTATCAAACACACTCAATGATAGCTAACCTTTGTAGAATGCTCTCTATGTGCCAGACACTATGCTAAATATGGTACTTCACTGGCATCATCTTATTTAATTTTAACTGAAAGAAGCACATATAACAAGGGCAGAAACGCGACCAATATCTCTAATCATATGTCTTTGGGGTCATCCACCAATGGGTGTTGTTGGCACCAGTGCCAGGTTGCTAGCTGATCCCAGAGCTAAAGCTGTGGTTTGACCTTAGCTGGAGACAAGGCCATACTGTGATTTGTGGTTCAGCATGGATAGATGACACTGGATTCAGTTCACGCGAGATGAATGATAACAGCTGACTGCTGCTTGACTGTTCAAGGGAAAAACTGTGATTTATGAATGACTTTTTAGGAAACATTTATCTACTCTTTCCTCACCGTCTGTAGCTCCTCTCCTCCCCCATAACCAAGTGGAAACAAAATGCTTTATCTTTTAAACTTCCAGACTCCTTGCATTTCTTAGTACAAGTCATCCTACCTTCAACAAATTAACCAGATTCTGCCTTGGTTTGCTCATCTGAGAAATGGTGAACATAAAGGTACACAACTTTAGGGCTGTTGTGAAGATTAGATAATAGGGGGTCAAGAATTCAGCGTACTGCCTAATGCACAGTGAGCGGGCAATCAACGGCAGCTTCTACTCTGGAGTTTTAGGCCTCATATCAGAGTCTCATTGACTGTGGAGAAATATGATCACTACTTACTCTGTTCATGTACTTCACATACTTGTTTTCCTTTTGCTAGCTACTCTTAGGGCACTGACCATTATTCTCCATCTCAATTCCAAAAGGATAAGAAGCTAAAATGGTTTTAATTTGCAAAGTGGTTGGAGCGACATTACTTTTTGACTGCAAGAACAACTGCGTAGTGCGACAGGTTAACTAGGCGGTGTTAGGAAATCCCTGCTGCAAAAAGAGCTTTAAACATAAACGAGGCATGGCTCTGTCAAGAGCAGCTTGGTGTTTGAAAAACTATATTAAAAAAGGGCAGGACCAGGAGACCTTACAGGCCCCTTCAAGGTTCTTCAAGGTTCTTTTCTATCACCTTAATCTGAAACATCAGAGGCACAATTCAGTATCAAATTCACTTCTCTTTTCCATCATCATATTTTTATTCTCACATACGATGTGCCCCAGTCTGGAATCTTGCCCATTTGAAAAAATGTTGTCAAACTGCATTTACTGAAATGTAAGACGCAAAGGAGAGAGGTGAGCATGCAGGCCCCTTACCATCGGTCTGGTAGTTGAGTGCCACGAGCTGTATCCCATGGAGCCAGAACATGATGGGGTTCGGGTTGGAGGAGTCGATGCGGGTGGCAGCAGGGTAAGTTCTCAGCAGCTGACAGGCGGTATGCTGGATCAGTTTCTGAGAATACCTGCGACACAGACGTTTGGCGGCATTTTCATTCAGCGACGAGATATGATAACATTTAGGAGTTCTAATGATAGCACTGAGGGATGTGGTTGGGTTGAGAGGGGAAGAAGATTCCTCCCAGGTCTGTCGAATGCCTTCACAGGAACCTAAACCCCCCAAGAAATTAGCCACAGATTAGTGTAGAAAACTTTAAATATTTCAGTAAGATAAACCTTGAACAACATCCCAGTAAACAGTCATAGCATATAAACCACATCAGAATACCTCTTGGCTTTTACTTGTGAGTTAGCTTGCCACTTTGAAAAAACATGATGGCTACTTAGTTGTAAAATGAGTGTGGTGGCTGAATGTGCTGGCTCATTCCTATAATCCCAGCACTTTGGGAGGTCAGGGTGGGAGGATCGCTAGAACCCAGAAGTTCAAGACCAGCCTGGGCAACATGGTAAGAGCCCATCTCTACAAAAAGTAAAAAACAAAATAAAACCAAACAAAAAAACCCCCACGAGAAACAAAACAAAATGAATGTAGCAACATCAGTTTAAATTAAAAAGCCTGGAAGTCCTTTGCCTCAGTACTTCATCTGGGTTGTGGTATATTTGCACAAATAAACAATATATGTATAAAGATATTCATGCCAGCAGTTTTTCATAGGAAATAACAAAATCAAATCAAACCAGGAAGCAACTCAAATGTATCAGTGAAGAAGTGATTAAATAAGTGACAGTATATCCATGCAGTGGATCACCACACAGGCATTAAAGAGAATAAGGAAGCTGTATATACAGAAAATTATGTGAAAAGTTACAGCAAGTATAAAGGTTATACATGTATGTTTGGTTATAGAGGCATACCTTGTTTTATTGTGCTTTGTTTTATTGTACTTTGCAGATACTGCGCTTTTTTTTTTTTTAAACAAATTTAAAGTTTGGGGCAGCCCTGCCTCCAGCAAGTTTATTGGTGCAATTTTTCCAACAGCATGCACTCATTTTGTGTCTCTGTGTCACATTTTAGTGATTCTTGCAAAATTTCAAAATTTTAACCATTATTATATATCTGTTATGGTGATCTGTGATGAGGGATCTTTGATGTTTTATTGTAATTGTTTTGGGGTGCCATTAGATGGGAAACTTAATTGACAAATGTGCGTGCTCTGACTGCTCTACCCACCAGCCCTTCACCCATCTCTCTCCCTCTCCTCGTGCCTTGCTATTCCCTGAGACACAACAATACTGACATAAGGCCAATTAATAACCCTACAATGGCCTCTAAATGTTCAAGTGAAAGGGAGAATCACACATTTCTCACTTGAAATCAAAAGCTAGGCTGGCCACGGTGGCTCATGCCTATAATCCCAGCACTTTGGGAGGCTGAGGCGGGTGGATCACCAGAGGTCAAGAGTTTGAGACCAGCCTGGCTAACACGGTGAAACCCTGTCTCTACTAAAAATACAAAAATTAGCCAGGCAGACGCACCTGTAATCCCAGCTACTCGGGAGGCTGAGACAGGAGAATCACTTGAACCCTGGAGGTGGAGGCTGCAGTGAGCTGAGATTGCACCACTGCATTCCAGCGTGGGCAACAGAGCAAGACTCCACCTCAAAAAAAAGAAAGAAATAAAAAGCTAGAAATAATTATGCTTAGTGAGGAAGGCATGTCAAAGGCCAAGACAGGTCAAAAATTAGGCATCTTGTGATAAACAGTTAGCTAAGTTATGAATGCAAAGGAAAAGTTCTTGAAAGAAATTAAAAGTGCTACTCCAGTGAACACACAAAAGATAAGGAAGCCAAACAGCCTTATTACTGATATGGAGAAAGATTTAGTGGTCTGGATAGAAGACTAAACCAGCCACAACATATTTTAAGCCAAAGCCTAGTTGAGAGTAAGGCCCTGAACTCTCTTCTGTTTTATGAAGGTTGAGAGAAATGAGGAAGCTGCAGAAGAAAAGTTGGAAGCTAGCAGAGGTTGGTTCATGAGGTTTAAGGACAGAAGTCATCTCCATAACAAAAAATCAGCAAGTACTAATGTAGAACTACAGCAAGTTGTTCGTGAGATCCAGCTGAGATCATTGATGAAGGTGGCTACATTAAACAACAGATCCTTTTTTTTGAGATGGCATCTCACTCTGTCACCCAGGCTGGAGTGCAGTGGCGCGATCTCAGCTCACTGCAAGCTCCACCTCCCAGGTTCACGCCAGTCTCCTGCCTCAGTCTCCTGAGTAGCTGGGACTACAGGCGCCCACCACCATGCCCAGCTAATTTTTTTTGTATTTTTAGTAGAGACGGGGTTTCACCATGTTAACCAGGATGGTCTCAATCTCCTGACCTTGTGATCTGCCCACCTCAGCCTCCCAAAGTGTGGGGATTACAGGCGTGAGCCACCACGCCTGGCCAAACAACAGATTTTTAATGTAAATGAAACAGGCTTCTGTTGGAAGAAGAGGCCACTTAGGACTTTCATAGCTAGAGAAGATAGGTCAAGGCCTGGCTTCGAAGAAAAGGCTGTCTCTCTTGTTAGTAGCTAATGCAGCTGGTGACTTGAAGTTGAAGCCAATGCTTACGGACCATTCTGAAAATCCTAGGGCCCTTAAGAATCATGCTAAATCTACTCTGCCTGTGTTCTGTAAATGGAACAACAAAGCCTAGATGACAGCACATCTGTTTACAGCATGATTTTTCACGTCTGCTAACACAGTATCCAGTCTGCAGCCCATGGACAAGGAGTAATTTGAACTTTTAAGTCTTATTTAAGAAATAAATTTCATAAGGCTAAAGATTCCATAAGTTGTGATTCCTCTGTTGGATCTGGTGAAAATAAAATGAAAACCTTCTAGAAAGAATTCACCATTCTAGACGCCCTTAAGAGCATTCATGATTCATGGGAGGAGGTCAAAAGAGCAACATTAACAGAAGTTTGGGGGAAGTTAATTCCAAACTTCATGGATCACTTGGAGGTGTTTAAAACCTCAGTGGAGGGAGTAACTGCAGATATGGTGGAAACAGCAGGAGAACTAGAAGTGTAGCCTGCAGAAGTGACTGAATTCCTGCAATCTCATGATAAAACTTGAATGGATAAGGAGTTGCTTCTTAATGGATGAGCAAAGAAAGTGGTTTCTTGAGATGGAATCTACTATTGGTGGAGATCCTGTGAACATTGTTGAAATGACAACAAACGATTTAGAATATTTCATACATTTAGTTGACAAAGCGGCAGCAGGGTTTGAGGTCTGACACCAATTTTGAAAGTTCTACCATGAGTAAAATGCTATCAAACAGCACTGCATGATACAGAGAAATCTTTTGTAAAAGGAAGAGTCGGATGATGTGGCAAACTTCACTGTTGCCTTCTTGTAAGAAACTGCCAGACATCCCAGCCTTCAGCAACCACCCCCCTGATGAATCAGCAGCCATTAACATCAAGGCAACACCCTCCACCAGAAAAAAGATTATAACTTGCTAAAGGCTCAGATGATTGTTAGCATTTTGTATCAATAACGTATTTTCTATTGAAGTATGTACGTTTTTTAGACATAATGCTATTGCATACTTAATAGACTATGGTATAGTGTAGACATAACTTTTGCATGTACTGGGAAACCAAAAAATTAATGTGACTCACTTTATTGTGATATTCACTTAATTGTAGTGGTCTGGAACCAAACCTGCAATATCTCTGAAGTATGCCTGCATCCTATTTGGATTATCTTAAAAAGGATCTTATTTTTCTTGAACAAAACACAATAAACTTAACAGTGGTTACCTCTGGAGAAAAGGACCAGGACATTGAGTGGAAAGGAATTTTAATAATACTCTGTCTTGTTTGAGTTTTTAACTATGAGAATTTATTACTTTCATAATAAAAAGTAACTAGAAATAAAATAGCCATATATTCTGGAGTTATAATGGTGAAGAGAACAGTTCCAAGAAACCACTAGAATGTTCCAAGGTGCCTCTAATTTTAACTCGTGAGGTAAACACTGCTCAAACATCTTCAGTGAAATGTTATTTTTATTTTTAATTTTAAAATTTTTTTTGAGACAGAATCTTGCTCTGTCGCCCAGGCTGGGGTACAGCGGTGCGATCTCGGCTCACTGCAACCTCTGCCTTCTGGGCTCAAGCGATTCTCTTGCCTCAACTTCCCTAGTAGCTGGGATTACAGGTGTGCACTAACACATTTGGCTAATTTTTGTATTTTTAGTAGAGACGGCATTTCATCATGTTGTCCAGGCTGGTCTCGAACTCCTGACCTCAAGTGATCCACCCGCGTTGGCCTCAAAAAAAAAATATGCTGGGATTACAGGCACGAGCCACTGTGCCAAACCTGAAATGCTGTTTTTAGTATGTTAAAAGTGTAAATTAGCAATTACAAAAATTTATACTATCCTTAGACAATACTGATGTTCATGGAAAAAGAATTTAAAAATTCAAGGGAAGTGCTTAGACGGTAAAATATCTAAATCATCCAGCATGCAGAATCAAGCAAAGATACTGTAAGAAAGTGACTTTACTTTTTCCAGATGTTTTGTTAAATGATGCTGTCTCCCCTGGGCTCATTCTGCCCGGATTGTTGCCAAAAATGGACTTCCTGCTTTTCCTTTCCTTTCCTCTGTTAGAGCCAGATGCATTTAGAGTTGACAGTCCTGTTCCCATAAAATGAAAATAAATAAGCCAAAAACTACAAGCAAGGCAACTCAACATTTTCCATCCCCGTTAATGTTTATTTTGAAGTCCTACTACTCCCTTGGAACCTAGTACAGAAACCCTACTAGCAGTTTTTGTTCTGTTAATAATAGCACTGTAGGCAATTGAAGCAAAGTTTTAAAAATGTCTATAGGCAAATGCAACAAGAACTGCATGCTTATCATAGAATGACCACAAAATCACACACACACTTAGCTGATTGTGCATCAGAAAGATTTTGAAAAACTGCCTGAAAAGAAGGTGCTGTGGCCAGAAATGATCAGGGGCTAATTATTTAATTTGGAGAGATGAAGGAATGGTTGTTCCTTGAGTTTTAGTGTCATGTTGTCTAGGTTCAATTCCTACTGGTATTAGCCTTGATTTAACACCTCCTTCTTTGTTCCTCAGTTTCCTTATCTACAAAATGTGTGTAATGATAGGAACTCGCTCATAGGGTTAGTCTGAAGATTAAATGGGAAATATGGCGATAATGATGTTGCATGGCTTCTCTTTCTCACTCCTGGTCTAACCACTCCCTGGATCCTTCATGCCTGGCACAGTGCCTGGTGCAGAGCAGGAACTGAATACACAGTTGCTGAATGAGGAAATGAATGTGCACCACATAGACCTGGCTCCAAGGTAAAAAGAGTGAGCTGAAGGCACCAGTGAAGCCAGAATTGCCTCCAAATTGTTCCCAGTGTCATAATTGTACTTTTGGAGAGTAATTCGCTAAGCTGAAGCAGCATTCAGGAGGTCCTCTTTCAGATGATAACACACCTTCCAAGAACATCATCAGAGGAGACAGGATAGAATAGTATTTAAGAGCACACACTTTGGAGTGAGACCGCTGGGTTTAAAATCTGTTCTTAGCAGGGCAACCTCACACAAGTTACTTAACTTCTCTACATCACTCCCTCATCTATAAATGGGCTGTGGTTAGGAATAAACAAGGTAATATAGTAGTGTATCTTGTTCAGGGAAGTGCTCAGTCCATAGTAGCTTTTATTATTATAGCTTAACGTGGGGCTTTTAAGGTGTTTTTTTTCTCCTCCAAAGTATTCATAACAGCCAACATGCACAAACTTAGACTACTGAGTTCTCATGCCTTGATCTTAGTATTTGTGTACATTTTGCTCTTGACACAATTACTTAATAATGGATTTTCTCCCAAGTAAAACTGATGAGGAGGCCAGGGGTAGAGGCTCTGTTCATTCTGTAGTTTTGCATGTATCCTGCCACATGTCAATATCTTCTACCAGTATGTGGGTATCTCAGTGAAGAGCCTGGTTATTCTTTTGGGATGGGGAGGGGAAGAATGTAAACAAGGGCTGAGTGATCAAAAAAGGGGAAGGATTTTGAATGGTGAGAAGGGGTCCAGAAAAATAATGAAGAAGCAACAAATGAACCTTCATCTACCCTGTTGGCTCACTTACCAATAACGACATTTCCAGAAAGCTGGGATTACAGGTGTGCACCACTACACCTGGCTAATTTTTGTATTTTTAGTAGAGACGGCATTTCACCATGTTGTCCAGGCTGATCTCGAACTCCTGACCTCAAGTGATCCATCTGTCATGTTCCAGACGATGTGCTAATCACAGTAGATTCTTTATTGCTAATTTTTACAGCAATCCTTTAGGTTAGGACTGTTACACCCCTTTTACAGATAGGGAATCCCAGGTGCAGAGCAGCTATAATACATAACTGTTCAAGTCAAGGTCATGGAGAGACAGAGCTGAGGTTTAAATCCACACGGTTAGCCTGCTGGCTGCCTCCCTTCCTCCGCTGAGTCTCTAGTTAATTTCAGGGTCTTCCTTTCATCTGTGTTTTCCCTTGCAATTGTGAATGAGAAAGCTGATTTTAGATATAGATGTTGGAACATCTGACGTGACTAAAGCTTCAAGATAGAAGTTTGAGCAGAAGTCATCTAGGTATTTAGGAATAAACCAACTCCAGAACCAGATGCAGTGGTGCACACCAGTAGTCCCAGCGACTTGGGAGGCTGAGGCAGGCGAATCACTTGGGCCAGGAGTTTGAGGCCAGCCTGGGCAACTTAGCAAGACTCTGTCTCTAAAAAGAAAAAAAATTACTTAAAAAACAAAAGAATAAATTAAATTCAGTGCATATGATGGCATCTTCCTTCAGAAATCCTAGTTTGTCTGGAAGCTTTGAAATCAACTCCCTAACTAGACAGGTGATGTACAGTCATTAGCATTAGCCACAAAACAACATTTAGGTCAACAGACCATATATATGATGGTGGTCCTATTTAAGATTGTACTGGAGCTGAAAAATTCCTGTCACCTTCTGCTATCCTAACATGATAGCATAACACATTACTCAAGTGTTTGTGATTAGATTGGTGTAAACAGATCTGCTGCACTGCCAGTCATATAGAAGTCTAGTACATACAATTATGTACAGAACATACTTGATAATAATAAATATGTTACTGGTTTATATATTGACTATACTATACTTTACATCATTTTAGAGTATGCTCCTTCTACATTACGTGTGTATATACATATATTTAAGTTATATATATATGTACACACACACACACACACACACATATATGTTAACTGTAAAACAGCCTCAGGCAGGTTCTTCAGGAAGTATTCCAGAAGAAAGCATTGTTATCACGGGAGATGACAGCTCCATGCTTGTTATTGTCCCTGAAGACCTTCAGTAGGAGAAGATGTGGAAGTGGAAGACACTGATATTGGTGATCTTGACGCTGTGTAGACTGAGGCTTATGTGGGTGCTTGTATCTCAGTTTTTAGTAAAAAAGTTTAAAAAGTAAAAAAAAATAAAATGAAGTAAAAAAATTAAAAATAGAGAAAATCTTATAAAGAAAGAAAATGTCTTTGGCTAGAGTCACAGAATGGGAAAAAAAAAGGAAAAAAAAATAAGAAAGAAAATGGCTGTGTGCGATGGCTCATGCCTGTATTTCCAGCACTTTGGGAGGCCAAGGCAGATTAGTCCAGGAGATCAGCCTGGGCAACATAGTGAGACCCTTGTCTCTAAAAAAAAAAAAAAAATTAGCCAGGTATTGGTGGCACATGCCTGTAGTCCTAGCTATTCAGAAGACTAGGGTGGGAGGATCACTTGAGCCCAGGAGTTCAAAGTTACAGTGAGCCATGATTCTACCACTGCACTCCAGCCTGGATGACAGAGCAAGGTCAGGTGTCTAATTAAAAAATAAAAATAAAAAAAGAAAGAAAATATTTTTATACAGTTATACAATGTGTGTGTGTTTTAAGCTAAGTGTTATTACAAAAGAATCAAAAAGTTAAAAAAAATTTATAAAATAAAAAGTTACAGTAAGCTGAGGTTAATTTATTTTTGAAGAAAAATTTTTTATTTATAAATGTAGTGTAACCTAGTGTACAGTGTTTATAAAGTTGATAGTCATGTACAGTAATGTCCCAAGTCTTCACATTCACTCACCACTCACTCACTGATCCACCTAGAGCAACTTCCAGGCCTGCACGCTTCATTCATGATAAGTGCCCTATACAGATGTACCATTATTAAATTTTTCATGCCATATTTTTACTGTACCTTGTCTTTTTAGGTATGTTTGCATGCACAAATACTTCTCGTTGTGTTACACTTACCTACAGTATTCAGTACAGTAACGTGCTATACAGGCTGGTAGCCTAGGAGCAATCGGCTCCACCATTTAGCCTAGGTGTGTAGTAGGCTGCAGCTTTGTCTAAGCTCACTCTACGATGTTTCGCAATGACCAAATAATCTAATGAAGCATTTCTCAGAATGTCTCTCCATGATTAAGTGATCCATTACTGTAAATATAATCAGTCTAGGCTTTCTTCTGGATGCTTTTCCGGACACATCAGAGGATTCAACATATTGGCACTGCTGAAATCAGGAGAGAAGCTGAGTCTGGGGACAGTCCGAGAGCCACTCAGGGTCACACGGCTCCTTCTCCTTCCTGAGTGCCTTGCCTGCCATGCTCTGCAGGGCACAGCTGGGCCTCATCTTACCCAGTCACTGTAGGCCCAAAAAGCTGTCTTCACTGGTTTTGCAAGATATTGGGAGGCACCGAGGGTAGTTAAGTTTCAGTGAACAGGGCTACCTCTCAATGGTGTGTTGGCTGACATTCTCCCAAAAGTTCTGTTCTGAGCCCTCTCATTTCCTGAAATGCGTCCCTTTGCCTTCCAAGGTGTTCCAGCCTGCAGCACTACTGTGGATCTGAGTAACCCAGAACAGCCATGGGGGGCGGCCAAGGCTCTCTGTGGGGAATGGCAACACTCAGTGCCAGGGACCCACACCCAGCTAGCCCAAAACTGTCCAAGGCAGCAGGGTTCTACTTCTGTCATTCAAATGGCTTGTTAGCAAACCACTATTTGATGAACAAAGCTTCTCTCTCAGTGCTGAGAAAATGACAGTGTGTATCCAGGGAATGGACTGACATTTGCAAGGCTCTCTCCATGGGGCTCCTTTAGTGTAGGAATAAAAATGAACCCTGGAAGTCACAGAATCTTCCGGATGAGCCTCACCATGGAATCCCTGGGTGCCTGCTCTGTGGGCTGTGTGGTGGATTCAAAGGAGAATGAGGCAAAATCCCCCTCAGAATCAAACTTCCAGATCATCTGGCTCTGCCTGCTCCTGACTTGCCTGCCTTAGAAACCCAGGGACCAGGACCTCCCAGTGCCTTCCAAGTGTAAATCCCTGGTAGAGAAGCCTGAGACTGGGTATGTTAATCAAGAGGCCTGGGTGATTCTGGAGATTTCAGCAAGTGTAGTAAATAAGGATTCTAGTAAACTCCACTTTTGAGTGACAAAGGCTCAGAGAGAAGATTTGCCTTGGCCAAATCACAGAGCGTGGTAGCCAAGAGCCCAAGTCTCGACCCGTGATCTTATCTGATGATCTTGTCACCACTGAATAATTTTTCTCTTACAGGGTTGTACTCTTTTAAGCTATGGGTATGTCAAGGCATACAGAGCAGTATAATGGATGGACACTGGAGACTCAGAATGAGAGTGGGAGGGAGGTGAGGGATGAAAAACTACCTGTTGGGTACGACTTACACTACTTGGGTGACAGGTGCACTAAAATTCCAGACTTCATCACTATACAATTCATCCATGTAACCAGAAACTACTTGTACCACTAAAGCTGTCAAAATAAAAAAACTCAAAATAAAAGAACAAGGTTGTACTCCTAACTGTGGAACAATTGGGTATCTAGGAGGTACCCAAAAATACGCCCATAAGTGAAGGAGCTCCAGAAAGGAGACGTCACAATGAGTTGAAGAGTCTCAGATACTTTACAAGGACCCCGTCCTTGGAATTTGGAATGGGGCCAAGGGGAGAAGGCAGGCCAGGCAAGGTTGAGAACACTCTGAGCAATGGCCTGGCACTAGAAAGACAGCAGTGTATCTAGGTCCCTGAGGAGAGTGGGGGATGCAGGGGAGCTTGTGGGAAGATATTGGAAACTAGGTAAGTGGGGTCATAAAATAAAAATACCATATCCTTTTCTTTTCCTATTAGAAGGAGAAAAAAAACCCAGGACAACAGAAGTACTAAATGCAACTGAGAAACAAACCCTAAGAGAAAGCAGGTCAAAAAAACTCAACTACTTCCATTGTGGTGCAAAGAGCCCAGCCCGGGGAGCTGCCAGGAGATCCGGCTCTTGCCCTGCCACTGAACTAGCTTCTGATGGTAGGAAAGTTCCTTCCTTTCTGTGGGCCTCATACCACATGATTGTTGAGTGCCTCATTGCAATGAAGGGTTTTTTTTTTTTTTTTTTGCATATGGCTTGTAAGAAGGGACTTAGGATGACGAAAGGTGACATACACTAAAATTGATAATGTAGCAAAATTAAAATGAATGGCATAGCAACATGAACAATTTATAGTATTTTCCTCATGTGCATCAAACACATGATTATAACAAGAAATATTTAGAAGGTATTATAACAATAATTCTGGCAATCCAATTTAGCTATTTTGAGACAGGAAATAAAATTGGGGAAAAAATGTAAAAAATTTCATTTTTCTAAAGAAAATGAAAATACACTATACCTATGAAGAAATGTACGCTATGTGAACACTTTTAAAAAACAACATACTTGGAATTTTTAAAATAAGCCTAACAACCACATGCTTAGAAGCTCTACCAAATGACCTCTTGATCCTTCCACGATTCTCTACTGGCACAGAGACTTTATCTTTCACACTGACTTCAAACATCTTTGGGAATCTGTGCTCCTTATTTACTCAGTGCTTGAGAAGAAAAGACACAGCCAGTGGAATGGTCCGAGTGTGGCATCCGCTGCGTTTATACAGAATAAGAGCTGCAGTGGGTATGATTCTTGAACAGAGTGGCGCTCATCCTTGTTCCTGCAATGAAGGACATGCCAGCCTCCAGGCTCTTTGACAGGTAAAGTGTTTTACTCCACCAGAAAAAGATTTTTGCCAGTTGGAAATAATGGAAATATTGTACTTATATGCCATGAGGTCATGGTCTGTGAAATTAAACTTAAATGACCAGGTTCCTGCATTTCTTTGAAATCTTTGCTGGCTACTTATTGATTCATATCCTCCTCAACAGGATTTACTAGCAGACAAGCAGTGGCAGCTGCCAACAGTCTAAAAACAGTTTACAGGAGAAAACTTACAATTAAAATGATTTTAATATCATGAAATATACACTTTTTTATATCATTAAATAACATGACTTTTTTACTCTGGTGTGTGAAAAGGGCACTCACTATTACCTAACTGTGATTTTAAAAAATTTAATTATTATTACTTTTTAGAGATGAGATCTTGCTATATATGTTGCCAAGGCTGGACTTGAACTCCTAGACTCAAGCATTTCTCCTGCTCAGCCTCCCTGTTAGCTGAGACTACAGGCATGCACCACCACATGCAGTTTACCTAACTTTTAAATAGCCCAATGCCTCGGGCCCATTTGTCAGGCACAGTGTGAGACCGGGTGCTTAAGATATGCTCTGGGAGGGACCTGAGTTCAGCCCATCTTGAAAAGATGAGGGCAAGTCTATATACCCTGTTTACTAACATTTAGACTGATCCTCCTATCTCAGCCACTTTCCTGTTCTCAGAAATTTTATTCCAGAGGATCCTTTTTCCTAGTATGAGGAGATGGATTTTTCTGAGTTCCATGGACTTTCTTGTTTGTCTTCCACCCCCTGGTGCCCCATTTGTGGGACACATAATTGAGTATGCTCATTGAAAACAGCCAGAAACAAGAGAGGCCAGGCAGTATAACAGGTAAGGGCAGGACTTTGGAGACAGATAGGCTTCAGAGCCATAGGTCTACCATTCATTAATTGAAAAGGACACTGTTTTTAGAAAGTGGTTCATCAGCCTAAGTCCACTGTACTTCTAAGAACGGTCGGTTGGGGGAAATCTCTTCTTCCACTTCAACCCCATCCTTGGTCCTTGTGATTTGGATGGGGCCTTGCTACCCAGTTCAGAGTGGAGCATGTGACATGGGCTCCAGACTATCAGAGCACTGCATCCCCCTGGCGACAGTGATTGGTTAAGGCTTGGGTAAAGGACCCAATGAGAAACTATGACACTTCTGCGGGAAGTTCTGGAAGAGACTCTTACACTGAAGCTGAAACTAGAAGCATGTAGTGCTAGCCTGCTGTAGTCGTCTTGCAACCAGAAGGGAATAAAGCGGAGAAAGCCAACATGATGGAGGAGGAATGAGAAATGAGGAGAAAGCATGTGCCTTGGTTAAGCATTACCTGAAACCTGTGTGTCTTCATTTTTAAGTACATGAGTCAATAAAGTTCCCTTTGCCACTTTCAAACCAAAGAATCTTGGCTGATATACTCTGAAATTTGGGGCAAGTTACTTCAGCTCTCTCAGACTTTATTTTAAAATGGAGATAATACTGCCTACCTTGTAGAATCATTATGAACAGTAAAGGAGATATATGTAAACAGCACAAATCCTAGTACTTAAGTATTTAATACATTTTAGCAATGAGAAATTATGAGTATTATTATTTTTATAATTATTAACTATTATAAAAAGACATTGTGTGACCTGGAAAACGAGTATTTTATGGTATTTTTCTTCATGAGCATCAAGGCAAATTATAATAATAAAGATATTTAGGAAGTATTATAACAATGATTTCAGCAACACAATTTAGTTATTTTGAGAGTGTTCACAATGCCAATTAAATAAATGGCATATTTTTAACATTTGGTATCTTTAAATGTTATACATGATATTGCCTTTTCTTACCTGGAAATTTTACTGCTTGACAATAGATTACAAGGTCAGAAAGCTCTGGTGCAATCTGTCTGCTTTCCTTTTTATTCTGATCAAGATAAAATTCTTCTCCCAGTTCCATATCATAAACCTGGTAAGGGAAAAATGATACCATTTTACATGGAAGGTATATGCCACTCACCTCTGAGTTCCCAAAGCTCTTTTATCTGTCCTCTGGTGTTATTGCTGTATTTCCCCTTGCATGGTAATTATCCATACACATGTTTCAACAGCTTTCCTAGAGTAAAAGCTTTCTGAGGGCAGGAGGTGAGTCTAATTCATCCCTCAGTGCATAGTCCACTGTCTTACATGTGGAATGGTCAATAAATCTTTGTTAAATAGAGGATTGACTCTGTATCTTCTGTGGCTCAAATTTTTGACATATAATTCCATTGTTCAACAATGTCACTGCAACTGCATCTAAAGATTTGCTCAGAATCTATAAACCGTGAGGCACTTGAGGGTAGGATCTGGGTATTACATTTATCTTTCTATTCTCAGTGTCATTCCTCTGCTATCTGGCCCCTGTTTATCTTCTTAGTCATCCCAAATGCCTTTAACACTTCTTGCAATTCCCTGGACATACCTGGCTGTCCTCTTGGCCTGAATGTTCTGTTTTTGTCTGTTTAGCCAAATATTCCTTCTCAAATCTCATATTCCCTTAGAGCCTGTCCTTGATTCTCTGATAACACAGTATAATCACTGTTCTATGCACTAATCTTCAGCAAAGCTGACATGTCTGCCTCCATCACTAAACCACCTCCTGTGCCGCTTCAGTACCTGCCACACATACACCATCAGTAGGTACTGGCTGGATGAATCAATGACTAACTTTCCATAAATGGAAGGTGGGTGTCTCTTAATATCACCAAGTGAACTTTGGCATCTAAGGGAAAGTGAGGGGAAAGGTGAAAGGGAGGGATAGGGAGGAAGTGGATCCCATCTGCAACCGACAAGAGTACCACATGGTCCAAGTGTCATTTAACAGAAACCATTCACCCACCTTTCCTTTGTTGTAAGCAGAGTTATCTGCCTTCTTTATCCTCTTGGGGATTTCTTCACTATACTCAAACTGAAGCTTGTCATTACATGATTTATTTTCAGGTCTGTCTTCCAGAATGTTGTCTGAAAATAAGTTAGCAGGCTTCATGAAAAAGAACCCAATGCTTCACTTAAGAGCTACATGTGCATCACTGTGAGGACATCCAGATACTTGTACCTATCTATAAGAATGAGGCTCTAACTATATAGTATGTTAACAAAATGATGGCTTGAAGCCTAACTGTAAAAATTGGGTTGATGCAGTTATTTTCAATTTAATTGATTTATTTATCAGTAGTTTTTGTCGCTTATAGACATAACTTAAATGATTCAAAATAATCTGGCATATCGACATAATCTAAATGAAGATGCCAATTTTCATACAGATGATTGGAACTATGCAAATATTATGGAAGATATCCCACATCAAGAAGCTGACAGCACACATGTTTGGGAAGGATTTAGTGGCTGAAGCACTTCTAGAAGGTACATACATGATTTAATCACTCTCCCTTTGAAATGAAGCTATTTACTTCTTTTACCTTGAGAAATGCCAAAACCTGGGGGGAAAGACTTATTACCGGGTGCAGTGCAAAGTTTTTACAATTATAATTAAAAAGCAAAGTTTTCATGATTGTTAATAATTTACTAAGTGATAATCATAACAGAAAATAAAAGGTATTTAAATATTATATCATGAGATATAATCTTATATTTTGCTCTTTTTTTGCTTTTCTACTCGGAATGACTCTAAGGGTATTAGAGGTATATCGTGATGATGATTTTTTAAAATGAAAAACAAGAAAGCTAATTTCTCACTAAGATTTAGTATCACATCATCAGAGCACAAATGATTAGACCAAAAGGACCTTATACCAAATCAGGGCCATGCAGGCTGACAAGAAGTAAATGAGATAAATCATTTCATTACATTTGTATTCACAGAAGTATCACAACGTCATGCTAACCGGGCCCAAGAAATTGGAAACAGAATGCTGACGTCCATGCAGTTAAAATGCCCCGTTCAAATGGCATTTACCTTCCTGACCGTTAGGAGCAGGGGAGGCAGTAAGGACATCTGCTACAGAAAAACAGAATCAGAAAGGGGTAAAGGAAGGAGAAAATTAAGACAAACACCAGATAAATTAAACAAAGGTATGAAGCAAAGCACAAATAACAGCAGCTTAGATTATAAATAAATGAAACAAGAAATGTTCTATAGATTTAATATTTTGACTGTTGAACGATGCAAGGACTAGCAGTAAACGAAATGTAAACATTACTAATGTGAATCACGCCAAGGGCTGACACATTCATGTTACATATTTTCAGTTACTGACTGTTGTAATACTCCCAATATGACTTCATTTCAAACGTACAGAAACAGATTAATTTCTTGGAATTGTGCTGTCATTGTCATAGAATATGTCTACGTTAAGTCATAAATTCAAATTTGTCTGCAGTGTGTGTTCAAAACTAGACACAAGATAAACGACAAGGTTGGGAGAAAAATATTCATTAAGAATTTATTACCCAAAAGGCAGAGTTACAATTTCTCAAATAAATAACTCTCGTTTGCAACTTCCTTAGGGTTTACTTGCAATAATTCTGTGGCTAGGCATTATCTCATTTTTATAGCCCAAATGGTGTTAGATTAATTCCTTTATTTAATCGGCATGAAAACCAAGGACAAGAGATGCCACAGAGATAAACTGGGCACCCTGACTTTAGAGATGGGTTCCTAATCTAGGATGCCTATGAGGGTCTCCGGAAACTTGTGAAACTCTTGCAGTTGTGCAGAATTTTGAGAGCACGTTTTATTTTTCAAAGGTGACAGCTCTTATCTGATTCTCAAAAGGACACATTATTACAAGAAGCTAGGAAACCTTTGAGGCCCCCTAAGAGGCTGGTAATCGTGCTTCCCACAGCAGGTAGATTTCCGTTCTCTATCCTTGCTGGAGAAAGTGGAGATGGTCACAACAATAATCAAAGGCATATGGCTACTAAGGCATTTAATAGTCACATATGGAAGCCTTAATTGGACAAGCTTCAGCAAGCATAACTACAAGGCCTGCATAAGTCACAGCATAACTACAAGGCCTGTTTGAGAATCATCCAGTCAGAGGGATCTTTCAATGAAGAGGGAAATACTCATGTAGTGGTAGTGGGCTTAAGTGGTCATACATTATAGATGTTAGTGCTGGAAGTAGAGGAAGAAAATCACCAAACACTTTGCAGAACCTTTTCATTACATATCTGAGGCATCTAAGGCCTAAAGTGGTGAAGACATTGCCCCAGGTCTCAAAGTCTATTGGAACAGAGCCTTGCGTGGTCCCCTTTTCCAATGATACCCCACCTCTACATACGTGGATTGTTAAAAATGCATGCAACTTATCTTAGAAATTCAGTGGTATAGGACTAAATTTTACTGTCCCAAATGAAAATAAATCAGAAAATCCTTCTCCCACCTGTTCATTTTGTTATTTGCAAATCAAAACCATCTATAATAATTTTTTGTTATTTCTTTATGTGAAAATCTACAGTATAATAATTTCTAAAACGTCTTTTCCTTTCCTGTTCTCAGAAGTACAGAAAAAGCACAGGAGTAATTTATGAAAGAGCAAATGTGTTTTCTAGCGGACTAACTACTTATGGGGCATGTGACATCTGGATTAGTTGATTTCTTAAGTGTGCTTTTCCTTTCATATCTGAATCAATTTGTTCTTCTATGGGGCATTACTGGAACTGTAATGGGGAAGAAATCCATGGGGAAGAATAAGTTAATAAAAAAAATTCACATTCCCATGACTTTGCAGAGAATTTGTCTTGACTCCTTTTAATTTTTTTTTCTCTTACTATCTGATGAGATATGTCCCTCATATTAGCTCATGGAGTTTCAGGTGTAGCAAACTGGCTTTTAATTGGTGGTATGGAGCAATCAACTATTACTAAGGACAAATACTAAATGATGTAGTTTGGTATTATATTTGGGGGCAGACAGACACTGCAGCATAACCAGTGATGGAGGCTCACAAAACTGAACTATGATTGGAGACAACTCAAATTTCTGCTGAGGAGCAGATATTTGGAGGAGGCGGCTCAGTTGTCTTAATGCTTGAGATGACTTAATGGTAAATGGTTTCTGGTCTGGGCATATCTGCATATTTAGCAAAACAATTATTCTATATAGAAACAGTATATTCTACTATATAATGTTTACAGAAATAGGAACCTTGGCATTTTTTTATTATTATATTGTTGTCTTTCAGACATCACCAAAATGAAACAGTCTACTATCAGCAAAGGTACCCGAGTAAACATTCTGCAATCTCTAATAAATGTTTAACGCAAACGAAACACACTGAAAACCTAATTCTCATGTGAGAAGAATCCTCCGCTAGTAATCTGTAGTTAACATCAATTCATGTGGCTTTTTTGTATTGTATCATTAGTATTACCCATGTTTTTTCTCTTTGGTTGGGCCAGAAGGAAAGATCTTGTTGGCTTAGTGGTACGAAAACAGGGAGGGAGGGGAAATGAGGCTCCTTTCTTTTCCCTGCTAGAATGCCAGAGCAAGAGTGTGAAAGGAACGAAGAGCACAGAGCCGTGATGCTGCCCCCTGCTGATCGTGCAGGAGAAAGGATGCAGCCTCAGTCTACGATTCCTGCCAAAAGTACCAGACACACTAGAAGCTAAAGGGTGAAAACAGGGTTTCTCTGCTGCAATTCCATCTCTTCCTCTAGAAACTTGTCATAGGAATGACTCCCTGTAACTTCCCCACCTGCCTCTTCTTTCCTTAAGTGGTGGCTAACAGAATCCCCTTCCTTCCTCAGTCCTTGCTTAAGTGACTGAATTCAGAAACTCCTGGACAGTATTACAACCATCTGCAGTATTGGTCTTTGGAGCTCTAGACTTATTTTAGAAAGAAAAATGTGGAAAATCATCCAAGAATTTTCCTGTGCACAGCATAGGGATCTGTTTCTCTTACCATCAGAAAGGGATTCATAGTCATAATCATATTCGTCCTCCTCATCTTCCTCTTCCTCATTATTGGCAGGTGGGGGGTTGGCATTCCCACCATTATAAGCCTGCGCTTGCATAGATGCTAACTGATGAGCCTGTAAAATAGCAATAATTGTAAACTGCAGATGCCAAGCTACTGAATTCATTTATAACCTTCAAAACTACCCCTGATGTTTAACACAATCATTAAAAGTAGCTTAACCTATTTTGATACATTTGGGAGAGGAGGAAAAAAACCTAGATTCACTTGAAACACAATGTCAACACTTGGGTGAAAGTCAGCCTTCCTGCAGGAAGAGTCCTGGAGCTTTTACACACAATCTCCAGAAGACTGTGTGCGGTGCTCAGTTAGCCAGGTTCCCGGGACAACTCCTCCAAGAGAAAGTTTTAGTGATTTGGAGAACCAGCACCAATCCCAAATGACTGAAGAAGTGAGTCACCCATCAGTTTTTCAAAAGTATGTCTCTGTTAAGAAACCATTTTTTCCCCTTCTTAAAATAATATCTACAGGCTCCTGACCTTGAGAACAATGTTAGAATCCCTATGGACAAAGAGGCCAAAAGAATTGTTGTTAGTTTAAATAAAATTTTTTTCAAAAGGCTTTCTGAACCATAAATCAGATTAACAAAACAGGCCTAGAAACTTTAGGAAACTTGATGTGTGTAGCCAGGGAGGTCACATACTCCACGTTTACTGGAATTACTGTGAAGTGATAAGCATCAGTACAGGTCTGGGAACCAACCTAGCTTAAGAAAATCATCTGAAATATACAAAATGTTACTTGCATGAACTAAATGCAGGAAACAACCTAGAAGTCCAACAATAGAGGAACGGGGTCAGTAAGCAGTGGTTGTCTGCTGGAGAGAATGAGACATGAAAAAATAATTGTTATATATTTATTGAACAAAGGAATTGAACAAATTCTTTTGTTCAACAAATTCTTTTATTCAATATTTATGCATTGAATATATTATATAGAATATTGTATATGCACACACACATATACAATTCTGCATGTGTATGTGTGCATATGTGTGTGTTAATATATACTCTATACAATGTATGTGTGTGCATACAGAAAATAGCCATACATATAAATATATATACTACATAAATATACATATGCTTCTGTATTCTTTGTTTTATGTATTTAAAGTGCAATTATATAAAATGACAGTCATAAAGTGCTAGATATTAAATGTTAATACAGCAGGGGTTCTTCACTTGTTTTTGTGTCACATATTTCTCTGGCTGTCTGGTGAGATAGGATCCCTTCTTGGAATGATGTTTTAAATGCATAAAATGAAACGGTTACAAAGGAAATACTGTTGAATACAGTGATCACATGTTATAGGAACAATTTGTGCTATTAGAATGTATTTTTTTTTATTAACACAGTAGAAAGCATAGTAGTAGGTTAAGTAACATTTTTGAAAATATAAATTGAGCATAAATAATTCTTGGAGATATTAGCGACAACTGTGAAGTATAATGAAAAAGTTGCCATTTCTATTGGTGACAATAGGTATTGCCTACATTACTGTAGTTTATTCCCACATTTATAATCAGAGGAAATGCTAAATTTCAGCTAGAGGCTAGTGAAAATAAAGATGTATTTTTTTTCCATATATATTCATAGACTCCCTAAATTCTATTTGTGGATATTACCAAGGTTAAGAACTTGTGTAATATAGTTGTGTTTGACCCTGGAATTATGTATGTTTTAAAATAATTCTCTATTCCCTAAATTTTTGAAATGTTGGTATATTACCTTTATAATGAATACGTATACATAAGGAAGATACAATTTAGGCTGTGTCCATATCCATATGAAATGTATTACAAAGCAGTCCATTCCAGATAACTGGATATTGTCTAGGCTGAGATTTCTCAAAATGGGTTTTATGGAGTTCTGTGGGTATTAGGTGTTATGGAAAAACTGACAATTATAGGAACCGCAAAATACATTGAATGCCTGGAAACAGCAGCTTAACCAAACCTGAGCACATTCCTACTACAGAGTTTCACACAGCCTTCATTTAATACGCTAAAGGGCATCATGAGTCTTCAAAGATCTCCAGTGCATCTTCAAAGATCTCCAGTGAAATCAGTCTCAAATAAACATTTCCCATGCTTACTTAACCAGGGAATTTCTTTCCCCCCCGTCTTTCTCTTCTCAGAGTCTCTCATAGGATTAGTGTTCTTAAAAACTTTGGAAAATCTGTTGTAGGCACAAGTGAGCCACAAATGCAGGTCTCTTTATCGCTGATAAGAGAAGGGCCTTGACTTAGCAAGCACTCAAGGTAACGCCAAGTCATGGGAATGATGAGGCCAAGGGCTGGACAGACCCACTGGCAGGGAAGTGTGAGAACTGTATGGGAGAAGGACACTGCTCAAAGAACCACGAATAGCAGTGTCTGAAAGTGGAGTGCCAAGGCCCCCGAGATGCTCAAGGAGAAGCATGGGAGAGGTAGCCCAATGAACAGCCAATAGCTGGGACCCTTCTATGCAGTATCCTACTTATTCTAGAGTAGAAAAATGGGACCTCAGCTCCTGAATAAATGTAACTCGGATATAGGTTGGGGTTGGAGGTATGGGTCAGATGAGGAGACTGGCCCTCATAGGGCTAAGCAGGAGCAATGTCTTACAATTCTGTTTCCCCAGTACCTAGCCACAGTGCCTGTCATCTAGGGTGAACTGTTCGAGTATTTTTGGTTCAAATTCAGGAGAGCAATGTCAGAATCCTGGAAGATCATGGTGGGGTATAGTTAGGAGACCTCAGGATGCATCTCAGTACAAGCCAGAGGCAGGTGGAGGGCTTCAGAAATCCTGCTCTGAGTCAATCCATCCTTGCTGAGGGTGTGTTCTTTGTATGGAAATGACACAGGCCTTCTGTGTTAGGGGGTAGGCCGGAGCCCATGGAGCTCTGGGCATTCACCTGGTTTATTTGAGGTCAGATCACTAGGTCTAGATGCATGATCTACCAGAGAACGGAAAGGCCTTACAGATACGACTGTGGAATCATTGCTGGTACCCCCTGGGAAGTCATCATGAAAGGTTGCAGTCTTAGAAAACTGGAAATAGGGATTATATTGTCCCATTTTTCCAAAATGAGGAACAAGTAAGTTGTGGAAATTATACTGTGGGCAGTGTCAAGGTGATAGCTGACAAAATTTCATGATGGGGTATTAATCACTTGGTTTGTGAGAACTTAGAAAATAAAGAGGTGATTTGCAAGAGTTAGAATGGATCTACTAAGAACAAATTTACTACACAGTAACCTCCTTAGCTTTTTTTGGACAAGATAATTCACTTTGTGGGAAAAATAGCAGATAAATCGTGTTTCTCAAACTTCCAGGATAATAAGAATTATTATTGTTGTTATTTTTTTCTGCAGACACCATGGTGACTTAAGGAATTATTTTTTTATAAACATATGAGCAGGCCTTTCTTCTGGCAATTCTGACTTAGTCAGATTCGTGACCTTAGAATCTGTTTTTCAAAGTGCTCCAGCGACTATTCTTATTAAAGTATTCTGACTTATGTATCACCTTTCAAAAGGGCTTCTCTAAAGACTGAGACTAAGCTCTACTGCTATGAGCTGGTTGGCCTTGAGAAAGTCACACAAGTGGCCAGGCTTCAGTTTTCTATTTTATAAATAAAGAAATCAATAAAGAAGTTGAAGCACGCTCTGGGAAATGTGGGCTACCAGAGAGGAGAGCACCAGACAAGAGCAACAATCATCAAATGCCATAGGGGTTCTTTAAGAAGGGCACAGGCCTTTCCACGTGGCTGGCTGACTCAAGGGCAACTTGGGATGAAGACACAGTTTGAGAAATTGCTAATAAATGTACAAGATGACAGAAACAAAATACACAAAGAACCTTGTAGGATGTAATAATATACCGAAACCAAGAAGAGCAAAGATAAATATGAGGCTCTCATATACAAAAGGTTAAAATTCACTGTTAATCTGGGAAAATGGGAACACTGGGCATAAGAACAGTCTATATGAAAATAATCCAATGATTTTGTTTCCTACAAGCTCAACATGAGCCCGCTGTGTGCTAAATAATTTTTTTTTTTTTGAGTCAGGGTCTCACTCTGTGGCCCAGACTGGTATGCAGTGGCATAATCATGGCTCACTGCAACCTTGGTCTCCCAGGCTCAGGTGATCCTCCTGCCTCAGCCTCTCCAGTAGCTGGGAATACAGGCACATGCCACCATGCTCGGCTAATTTTTATATTTTTTGTAGAGCTGGGGATTTGATATGTTGCCCAAGCTGGTCTTGAACTTCTAGATTCAAGCAATTCACCTGCCTTGGCCTCTCAAAGTGCTGGGATTACAGGGGCGAGCCACGGCGGCTGACCAAGAATTTTTGAAAGGAAGACAGTCTGAGGCTGCATTAACAAAGGTTTAAAGTTCAAATTAGGGGAGATGATGGTTTCACTGATCTTGTGCTGTAATATACCTAGAATACTGACTTAGTTCTAGAAATCACATTTTAAGATTGACAAATTCAAGAATATCCACAAATTTAAGAATATTTACAATATTCTTAATGGTAAGTAAAGAGTCTTAGCAAACATATCCTGTCAGGAACAGTTGGCACAACAAGAATTTTTAGCTTGGAGAAGAAAAGCTGGTGGGGAAACACATGATAGCTTTCTAAATATAAAATTAGTCTGTACAGCTGCAGAGGGAAGAGGGAGGGCCAATGAGAAGGAGGAACAGGAAGGAAGATTTGGGCTTAACATAAAAAAGACTTCTGTTCATTAGTGGAATGAAAGCCTTATAAGTACCTGCAAACGACTGTGCACAGAATGGAAAAGGCAAAGATATTCACATTTATCTTGAAGACCATAGTGGTATGTGTGGTTAGCAGCTTTATCTGCTTGGCAGTGAGGACCGGGCAGGAATTGTTGGATAAAGAAAACAGCACAGACGAACAGGGCTCTAGAAGAAAAAGCACCACTGCTGGATGGTCAGTCACTGATGTGGCATTTGAGGAAGGTCAGGTAGAGTATACATGCTAATATTTAAATAACTTAGTAACAAGGCCATCAGCATAGGTGCCATGGCCTCTGAAACCCAAGCAAAGGCCAGGTCACCTGGAGCACTTTGGAAGTGCAGATCTGGATGTCGACCCAGTGGAGGTCTCCAACTGGTGGCCCTTGGGGCTGACTTCACCTCCAGACCTGACTGGTTTGGCTGGTGCGGTGTTTTAAAAATAATTGAATTAGAGCTGTTCATTGATGGGGCGTGCACACTCCACTCCTGTCCTCACCACTCCCAGCTGTCCTGTGTCCAGCTGGCTCCTCACACTGATGTTTCCGGCTTAGCCCCTGAAGGTGGCTGATTTTGCAACTTTTGGCCCAGAGTCATGGGTGATCTTCACATTGGGTAATGTATACCTTCAGAGTACACAAACACTTCAAGGGAATATGCAAGTTCAGATGTTTGTAAAGAAATTGGTTTCTGTATGTTTAGCATCCATGTGCCTGTACTCTTTGAAAAACAGGTCAGCCTGAGAGCAAGTCTGTAGTGGGCTAGTTTACAAAGAGATGTTTTAGGACCAACAGCGCCCTCCTAAGTAGGATAAATAGTTTTGCTGGCTGTCGTCCTGTGGGGTAAGTGGGTGCAGCCTGGTAAATAGACTCTGTGTTCTGGACCTGAGGTTTTTCACAGACCTTTCGGCTGAGGGTCTTCTACACAGGTGGGTTTGTCGTGCTTGGACCCAGATCTCTGTTGTCGAGATCTGGGCCGAAGCAGCACAAACTAGTGATAGGCTGGGATCACAGGGCTATGGCTATTGGGCTTCTACTACAGGCCCCATGCCAAGGGCTTCCCTAAGGGGACTCTCCCTAAAGGGGACTAAAGCAGTCATTATGGGATGGACAACCCCCAAAGCTCAGTTTCAGACACAACAGTCACACTTCATCCTACTCAGAATAAATTAAATAACGGAGGAATATTCTATGTGGGGTTAATTCCACAAATTAAATCTCGGGTGAGTGAGATGAGAGAATTTATTGGTCTATGAAATGAAAAGCCCAAAATCATTTTTATCATCTAAGGACAGTCAGTCTTGAAAAACTAGTAAACGAGCAGATCATCTGAAAGGTTAGAATGATATTATTTTTCTTTGTTCTAGGCACACTGCCTTTTCATAACCAGTTTAACAAAAGGGGAGTACCTTTTGCTTTAAGATATCCACTGGCGTCTGATGGGCTTTTAGCTTCTTGTTTTTAAGAAGCACTTTCCTTCTGAGTTGGTCAGGTGAAGGAAGCATTGGATCATCTGAGAAATCAGTCTCAAATAAGAATTTAGCCACCAGCTTTTCTCCAAACACAGTCTAAAAAGAATGAAGGAAAACATACAATCAATGCCTTTTATCTATAATTGATAAAAATATGTACACTTCATAAATATGGAAGATATTTTAGATTGGTTGAATTATTTAAAAAGTCTTAGGAAGAGGAACTAGGAAAGAAGCTGTCCCCTGCTCCCGCCCCCTTCATAGCTTCTTACTGAAAGGAAGGGAGGTGTTTAGAAGGACAGGAGGAGAGGTCGAGGCCACTCTGCAGCTGGCGTCAGTTCTAACTATTTAGGAAAATATTCTGTGGTCTGACGTATTAAACAAGAAAAAAGAGAATCAGTTAGAGGCTGTTGTTTATAGAATAAGGTTAGTTTCAGATGAAGTCAAGTCAAAAGGATAGAAACTTTGGAGGGGGTAGGGAGTAGGGACAAAGATGAAAGAAAGACATAGGTAGAATTTGCCCCCACATAGTGTAAAGAACCACATACACAATTCTCACGAAGATTTTGGGCATGGATCTCCAAAGCAGAATATGTGTCTCTCAAGGAGGTGCGTGGAAGGAAGGCAGACACAATGCTTATATCAACTCCATTGTTGCCCAGGCTGGTCTCCAACTCCTGAGCTCAGGCGATCCACCCACCTTGGCCTCCCAAAGCGCTAGGATTACAGGTGTGAGCCACTGGGCCTGGCTTCAAGTTATTTTTTAGTCGAAAAAAAAAATCAAAGCTTAGGCCAGAACAATATGAAAAGTTAATTAGTTTTGTTGGCATTGATATTTGGGACATTTTGTTAGTGCCCCTCCTTCCCACTGAGAGTCACATTTCCACAAATGCCTCTACTATTAGAGGAAGGGGGAAGTATAATGGAATATCTGCTCCTAAATCTGGGTGCATTATCATTCCCTTATGTAAGGAAGGGCTGACTGTTAACATAGCAACTGTTCTGGCCAGTCTAAGCTCTTTGCTAACTTGGATCTTTGTACTGTGGTATAAGAAGATCTTCTACAAGATTTGACTTACTTGCCCTGAGATATTTTCGCTTTTCCACATACAACTGACAGATGACATCCTGGCATCCCTGACCTGTGGTACCAGACGTGTTGGAGAGTTGGTCCACCCTAATCTCCTAAGGCTTTCTGGAAAGGGTAAGGAGACCAGAGAGCAGTGCTTATATCACTACAGCTGAAAAGAGGGACCATCCCAGAGAGGGCCCAGGCTCTGAGAACAGCCAAATTTCTCAGGTTTGTGGGACCCTAACTTTATATGCTTCACGGCCAAGGTCTAATTGCAGCATGGTCCACAAAGGCTTCATGTAAAACCTAATGACGGCTGGGTGCAGTGGCTCATGCCTATAATCCCAGCACTTTGGGAGGCCAGGGCGGGTGGATCACTTGAAGCCAGGAGTTCCAGAGCAGCCTGGCCAACATGGCAAAACCTCATCTCTACTAAAAATACAAAAATTAGCCAGGCGTGGGGGCGCACACCGGTAATCCCAGCTACTTGGGAGGCTGAGGCAGGAGAGTCGCTTGAACCTCAGAGGCAGAGGTTGCAGCGAGCCGAGACTGCGCCACTGCACTCCAGGCTGGGTGAGAGAGCGACACTCTGTCTCAAAACAAAACAAAACCAAACCAATGACAATTGCAAGACAAGGGCCAACATACCGTCCTGCCTTTTCATTGAGAGCTCACCTTGAAAATTTCTGCCATTTTTCGTTGCTGAGGCAATGAACAGTGGTTCTCAATCGATATGATGATTGGCAGGTCAGAGTTGATGAAGGCACTGCGATCAATGGCTTCAACCACTTCCTGTGAGAGCCAAAACAGCTCATTAGAGTCCAGATATCTGTCAAGGTGGTCAGAAAGCAGGGTATTTATAGCCACAGAAAGCATCTCATTTGTTACACGCAGCAGACTCTGACCAAAGGTGGTTTTTGTATTTTCAAATGAAGGATGAGGATAAGGCTATTTTGTAGAAAGACATTAAACTGTTTATAGTGAGTATTGTTCATATACTATAATGAACAACTATTATTATATTGAATTTAACAAATCTATATACATATACTCTCTGTATATATATATACACTCTATGTAGAGTATATATATACAGTATATAAACAATATATTGTGTATATATAATATACAGTATATATATAATATATTGTGTATATATATTATATATATACAGTATATCTAGAGAGTATATATATATATACATGCAATATATATATAAATTGCAACAAGATTATTACATGCTAACTAGTATAAGGTAATGGTTACTAACTTTTGTTGAATGGGGAATCTAATGAGAGTTCTAGATTAACTCCAGAAAAATGAACATGTGCACATTCCACATGATACAGCAAACACTTTTGGGAAGTCTTCATTTAGACCCAGCATAAAGACCCTTGACCTAAAGGTGTAATTTGGTCAAGTCACTGATTTAAATGAAGAATGAAGGCCAGGCGCAGTGGCTCACACCTGTAATCCCAGCACTTTGGGAGGGTTGAGGCAGGCGGATCACTTGAGGTCAGGAGTTTGAGACCAGCCTGGCCAACATGGTGAAATCCCGTCTCTACTAGCAACACAAAAATTGGCCGGGCTTGATGGTATGCACTTGTAATCCCAGCTACTCGGGAGGCTGAGGCAGGAGAATCTCTTGAACCTGGGAGGCGGAGGTTGCAGTGAGCCAAGATGGTACCACTGTACTCCAGCC
>NW_012114422.1:418955-424332 GCF_000951035.1 Colobus angolensis palliatus
AAAAAAAAAAAAACAAAAAAGAGACAAATGAAGATAATGTCTCTTTGTGATTTGATTTAAAGAAAGTTATGAAGGATTACCTTGAAGGGGATCTTGGTTGTCAGTGTATGTCCATGATAAATGATGGGCATCCCATCGTCTCCATCCCAGCAGTCCAATTCTACACTTCGACAGCCTTGCAAGAGGACCTGTGTGATCAATGAGCGAATCCACCCCAGGTGAGCACCTAGAGATAAAGCCTCAAACTAAACCCAGCATGTAGTTCTACATATCAGGCAGTGTTCACGCTCAGGACTAAAGCAGAAGGGCAAATGGTCTAAAACAAACACGGCATTTTCACCAAAGGCCACAATTAATCTGGAATGGGAAAGGAAGGGAACAGATTAAGGTAGAAAGAGTGTTTACCAGAGCTGAATATTAAAGGAAAGTAAAATTTGATAGCAAAACCATATGGCCATTTTCCTAGCAACTTTGGCCCCTTGAAATCTTCAAATTACAGAGCCAGGCAAGTGCTCTATCTGGGTAGACATCAATGGAGGTGAAAATGCTAATGCCACAGACCAGAGAAAATAAGGCCACTGAGTCCTTAATGAACCGGCTAAACATTTACAGCAAGCCAATCAGGATAAAATCACTTCCATTAAGACCCAAATTAAACCATGATTAAACATCTTTGCTGTGAATGCATAACATGTAAGAAGAGTAGAAGCAAAGAGTTATTAAGGATTTGCCTGGCTATCTAATTCCAGAATAGCAACTAGAGCAGAGACGGCAAATAATCCATAAATGGTTCCTTTCTCCCATACCCACAGCAGACATCAGTAATCAAGCTAGGCACACTAGTCCTTTAAGCTTTAATATGTTAGCTCACAACCTCTTTATTAAAGTGCTCCAGAAAATACTACCAAAGAATCAGATGAGTTGATACCTACTTGTTATCCTGGATCTGAAGTGGGAAGCAGAGCTCAATACATGTGCTTGGGTTGCAACTCTGTAAAGTTTGCTTGAAGCACCTTCTTCCTCCATAGATCTATCTGTACTTCATCTTAAAAAATTATTACATACTGGAATAGTGACCCAAGCCAATAAATTGATAGATCTGTAAATGTGCCTACCCACTGACTTTAGAATGCACATAATTATGTCTATGTGACAGCAATCCATTACTGGGGCTTAGTGGCCCCTAGAGTTTCTGCAACTAAGCACAGGTAGTGGAATGATTCTCATTTTCACAGTTTTGTATGAGATATGTGCTATATTCTTCCTATTTTACAGCATAGTGGGTGGCCTAGAATCTCAAGGCTATCTGCTTCTTTCAGCAGCTAGAGTATCTAGAGGGGCAGTGTCTTGGGCTGGAAATTGCTATGTAAAATGGTGGCTGGAACACCAAGCTGCTTATCTCTGTGGTGCCCCTGCCAGACCGGGAGTAATGTTCAGCAACTGGCAACAGATGAGATGGCTTTTCAGCACGGATGGATTAAAGGTCTTCACCAAAGTCTGTGTGACCTTAGATCTCCACGTATGGCTAGAAGAGGAAAACCTGGGCTGGAAATTCTAGATGAGAAGAACAGGGCTTATTCTCACTTCCCATCTGTCCCATGGAGTAATGTTAAAAGGTAATTAGGAAGGGCCAAGGAAGGGTGGAGAGGGGTTAGAAATGAAGTAAGAGGGATCTACCTGCACAGTAGGTTTCATCCCATCTGTGAGTGTATTTGAGGGGTTCTTGTGCCTTATTCAAAAGCTGTGATAGTCTCTCCTTGGGGTGTGATGTTAAGAGGTTTAAAATCTGTTTGAAGTCAAACAGGAATGAAGTAGGGATTAAAGCCAGGACACTGGTCCTTATTTTCCTGGGATAAATGTGCATACATATAAGTACATAGATATACATAGATATGCATATATGCACTTATACATATATGTACACACATGTATATGTATGTATATACTTATGTATGTGTGTATATGAAATATATATAAGTATCTGTATTTATATGTATATTTAATTTCATTCCTATAGAACAATGGATTTCAAACTTCTTTTAACTTTGGCATTTCTGTGTGCAAATGGAGGGCCAATATGTAAAGTGTGTAGAAGAGTAGTACATTGTCTGAAGTGGGGCAGATGGCACCCCTCCTACTCTCTGGCTTCCTCATTTCAGTGTCAGGGACTGAGGCCCCATGACAGAACTCCTATTTTGAAAATCACTACGCTAAGGACACATCTTCATTCATAATAAAGGTTCTTTAGAAAATAGAGTTTAAAATACATATTCCCGCTACACAAGCTTTGGGATAAAAAAACTGCTCCATGCTTTGAGGAATATCTGCACGAATCTGGAGAACAAAGAAACCTCATTGTTGCTGGGGTTATGTAAACAATACACCTGTGATTTTCAAACCTGGACCCAAGTGCGCACACAATGACACACTTATATTCCCTGCCTAGCTCCAACCGAATTGACCCTTCTTGAAAGAGTTAAGAAAAAAGGCAGAATAGATGAGGAAGCTGCAGACGGTACAGCAGAGAGGCAATGGACACGCAGATCGTTGAAAGTTGGATGTTTAGGTAAAAAGGATGGACTTTTTCTAGTCTAGAGAGCATACTGAGTTTCAAAGAACATTCTCATGAATTTAATGTGTAGGGACAGTGCCTTCAGTCTGTGCAGATTTTTTTCTGAAATTTTTTTTTTTTTGGTTACCATAGGGATAGATTGATTATTTAACAAACTGAAAAGCAAAACAAACAATATCTTGGGAATAAGTACATAGAAAGTTGCATTTTCTACTATGCTTTCCCACTACAATATATTATTTAGCAGTTAGAGAAACGATTAGATAATTTTCCCATGGGAAAATCTAATTTTAGTGGGAGTAGGTCAGACTAACTAGGATCTAAAAGCTATGAGTCTCAAACAAACACTTTCATTTTGGCCTAGAATAAAGGTTAAGTATAGATGGGGGAAAACAAAACAAAACAAAAGAAGTAAAGAAGACGACTGCTGTAGTAGAGCCAGTTTCCCACACATCGTGGTTCCTCACATTTGACACGGAACAGCTTACACTATAAACTCTTCAAAGGAGTCTGGGGCCAGGCTTTTGTGACTTTGGGGGTTAAGTAAATAATTAGGCTTAATAAATACCACATTCCAAGTGGCATTCCCTGTACCTGGCTGTAGAGTTCTACCGAGGATTCTCCTTTGAGCTGATGGCCCGTGAGGTAGGTATTGTGCGAAGATTCGATGTAATAGTATGAGAGGGGTAGCTGTAGTTCTTTAATGTTCTCCTGTGACTCATCGTTTTTTGAGGCAAAATTTTCTTTATCCATCAGAAACCTAGGTGAAACAAATTTTCTTAAGACTGCATGGGAAAAATGCATACTACTCTTAAAAGATGGGCAAAAGATATTTTAAAAGTTACCTTGCAAACCCTTCAAATGACATTAGTCCCTGATGACACATACTGATGTTAGGTTCAAACTTCTGTAAGGGATTAAAAAAAAAAGTGTTATTTAGGTTAAGGAAACTAAGAGGGGGAAAGAAACCACCACATCATTTTTTAAAGCTGTTCTGTTTTCATCAGGAAACATCTAAACCAAATATTTGAACTAATTTAGTAATGTAGTGGTAAGAAGTGGTTTTTAGTCCAAAAGAAAACATTTATTATACTAAGCATATTTATTTAATAGAAAAAAGGAGAGAATGAGAAAAGAACAAGGCTGATTTCTATTGAAAACAAAGTGTATCAGTTTATCCAGGTGAAAATGGGGATAATAATAGCAGTTATCATAAAGTTGGTGAGAGGCGAACTGAGATGATTCACACAGAGCACTTGGTGCCATGCCTGTATTTAGTAATATTATAATGAGCACTCAACAGTGTGATAGTAATCTCACAATTTTAGCATTTTCAGTGATCAAATCCAACTGCTGAACAACTAATACACTGATACCCTGTCAGGTGATAAGGGAGGTTGAAACCTAGACTCATTTGTTGCATGCAGCCACACCACTCCTCTCTGCTGACACCCTGTAGTGTAAACCTTCACCAGCTATTGCTGGTTACTATGATCGCTTCCTAAGCAGTCTCTCTGCGTCTGTTCCTTCACCAGCACAGTTTACAATGGGGCCAGAGTAACCACTTAAAATTTTTTTTTAGAGACAGGATCTTGCTATATTGCCCAGCCTGGCCTCAAACTTCTGGGCTCAGGCAATCCTTTTGCCTCAGCTTCCTGAGTAGCTGGGACTACAGGTTTGTGCCACCATGCCTGGCTCAGAGTAACCTCATAAAAAGTAAATCAGCCAGGCGCACTGGCTCACGCCTGTAATCCCAGCACTTTGGGAGGCTGAGGTGGGCGGATCACGAGGTCAGGAGTTCGAGATCAGCCTGGCCAACATGGTGAAACCCCATCTCTAGTAAAAATACAAAAATTAGTTGGGCATGGTGGTGCGTGCCTGTAATCCCAGTTACTTGGGAGGCTGAGGCAGGAGAATTGCTTGAACTTGGGAGGCAGAGGTTGCAGTGAGCCAAGATCGTGCCACTGCCCTCCAGCCTGGGTGACAGAGCGAGACTGTCTCAAAAAAAAAAAAAAAATCAAATCATGTTCTCTCCTGCTCAAAAATTTCAGTGATATCCCATTTCACATGGACTAAAGCCAACCTCCTTATCATGCTCTAAAAGGCCTGGATGACTGGGCCCTTGCACATCTGTCTGACACCATGTCTGCCATTCTCTGCCTGGCTCGTGCAGCTCACAGTACACCAGCTTTTTGTGGTTCCTCATAAACCCCCAGCTTGCTGCTCTCTTGATCTTTGTCCTTGTGGCTCCCTGTGGGGAATGCTCTTTGCTGAGACCTTCAAACTGGTTGCTGACTTAGGGCTTAGTTCAAATGTCACCTCTTCCAAGTGGCCTTTGCTTACTCTCCTCAGCTCTCCTCCTGTATCATTCTATTCCCTCACTTGACTCAGTTTTTCCCTTACTCCATTATTACCTGAAATTACATTGTATCTTTGTTGTCTGCCTCACCTGCTAGAATGTAAGCTGCATTGAGGGCCGGAACTCTTATCTTATTCTCTGCTATATTCCCACCTTCTAAAACTGAGCCAGCATAGTAGGAACTAGTACATATTCATTTAATGACTAATGAGGTTGAAAACATAGACTAAATCTGTTGCATGTTCTAGAATAACAAGAAAAAATTATGTACCGACTCCTTATAATAGTTACTGAGTTAGAGGAAGCCTGGGACCTATGTTAATTATATGTTAAAGAACACTTACATACTTGTTTTTTGTTTGTTTTTTGAAACAGGGTTTCGCTCTGTTACCCAGACTGGTGTGCAGTGGTGCCATCTCAGCTCACTGCAACCTACACCTGCCAGG
>NW_012114422.1:424629-438015 GCF_000951035.1 Colobus angolensis palliatus
CTCAGGTGATCCGCCTGCCTCAGCCTCCCAAAGTGCTGGGATTAAAGGTGTGAGCCACCATGCATGGCCCTGGCTGATTTTTGTGTTTAGTAGAGATGGGGTTTCATCATGTTGGCCAGGCTGGTCTTGAACTCCTGGCTTCAAGTGATCCACTGGCCTCAGCCTCCCAGAGTGCTGGGATTACAGGCGTGAGCCACGACACCCAGCCCATACTTGGTATTTTGTTAAAAAAAACAAAACAAAAAAGGTCAGGCACAGTGGCTCACACCTGTTAATCCCAGCACTTTGGGAGGCCAAGGTGGGCAGATCATGAGGTTAAGAGATTGAGACCATCCTGGCCAACATGGTGAAACCCCATCTCTACTACAAATACAAAAATTAGCTGGGCATGGTGGCAGGCACCTGTAGTCCCAGCTACTCAGGAGGCTGAGGCAGGAGAATTGCTTGAACCTGGGAGGCGGAGGTTGTAGTGAGCCGAGGTCGTACCACTGCACTCCAGCCTGGCAACAGAGCGAGACTCTGTCTCAAAAAAACAGAAAAAGCAAAACTCTATTTCTGTCCCAGATTTAAAGACTTTGGAAAGAAGTACAGAAAGAGCAAACATTTAGCAGCAAATTATTAGAATAGCCAGAGGCATCACATACACATGCACACACAAAACAGGCACGAACCTGGATGATGCTGAGGATTTCATCATAAGTGCAGTGTTCTCCTTGGCAATTCACGAGGAAATCATTGAGCTGAAGTATGCCCACCCCGAAAATGCCCAGAGATGTGCTCTCAATCCCAGTGCCATTTGTCACGATGCTTGCAGCAGCAATGGCATCAGATATCTGCCTCTGGTTGTCCGATAGCTGCTGTTTACTCTTGATGAACAACCCCAAATCTGAGACATTTCTGGTCAACAGATCTGAAACAGAATCACCACAGTACATGGACAAGATAGCCAGCATCTTTTGCAAAGTTTATTTTGGAAATAATGGTGTGGAATTATTAAAATGGAGAAGCTCTTTACTAATGTACCTAAATAAGCCATCAAATAAGTGTTTATTCCTGGCTTCACATAGTGATAGGAATAAAAAACAAATCAATGAATAAATAAAGGAAACTAAGGGCTTGGCACGGTGGTTCATGACCGTAATCCCAGCACTTTGGGAGGCTGAGGCAGGTGGATCACCTGAGGTCTGGAGCTCGAGACCAGCCTGGCCAACATGGTGAATCCTCATCTCTACTAGAAATACAAAAATTAGCCAGGCATGGTGGTGTGCACCTGTAGTCCCAGCCACTCAGGAGGCTGAGGCACGAGAATTGCTTGAACCAGGGAGGCAGCGGTTGCAGTGAGCCTAGATTACACCACTGCCCTCTAGCCTGGGCAACAGAGTCTGTCTCTAAATAAATAAATAAATGAATGAATGAATGAAAAGAAGAAGGTTCAGTTGGGGACTTCAGGCCAAATTCAGGCTTTGGTTTTAGGGAGTTGCTCCCTAAAAAACTTACACATTTTTATGTTTGTAGAGATTGAAGATATACCCTTAAAATTCCAGTTTTACTATAATTTAGAAGTGTAACTATAAGCATTTGCGTGCAGATTTTTGTGTGAATATAAATTTTCAACTTGTTTGGGTAAATACCAAGTAGTGTAATTGCTGGTCACATGGAAAGACTATGTTTAGCTTAGTAAGAAACTGCCACACTGTCTTCCAAAGTAGTTGTACCATTTTACATTCCCACCTGCAATGTTCCAATTGCTTCACATTCACACCAACTTTGGTATGGCCATTTTAATTTTAGCCACTTTGGAAGACAGTCTGGCAGTTTCTTATGGAGCTAAACATAGGCTTACCATATGATCCAGCAATTGCACTCTTAGGTATTTACCCAAATGATGGAAAAACTTAAGCCCACACAAAAACCTGAATACAAATGTTTATAGCAGCTTTATTCATAATTGCTAAAACTTGGAAGCAACCAAGATATACCTCAGTAGGTGAATGGATAAACAAACTGTAGTACCTCCACAAAATGGAATATTATCCAGGGTAAAAAGAAATGGGCTACCAAGCTGCAAAAAGCCATGGAGGAAGGAAACTTAAATGCATATTGCTAAGTGAAAGATGCCAGCCTGAAAACACTATGTACTGTGTGATTCCAACCATATGATATTCTGGAAAAGGCAAAACTATGGAGATAATAAAAAGAACAGTGGTTGCCAGGGACTTGGAGGGAGGATGCGGGGGGATGGAAAAGTTGAGCACAGGGAACTTTCAGGGCAGTGAAACTATCCTGTATGATACTGTAATGGTAGATACATGTCATTACACATTTGTCAAAACCCATAGAATGCACAACACAAAGAGTGAATCCTAATGTTAACTATGGACTTCAGTTCATCATAATGTATCAATATTAACTCAGTTGTAACAAATATACCACACTAATGCCAGATATTACTAACAGAAGAAAGTCTGTATGGGAAAGCAGAAGAGAGTATATTGAAACTCTGTACTTTCCACTCATTTTTCCAAAAACCTAAAATTACTCTAAAAATAAAGTCTAGGCTGGGCATGGAGGCTCATGCCTAAGATCCCTGCACTTTGGGAAGCTGAGGCAGGAGGATTGCTTGAGGCTAGGAGTTTGAGAGCAGCCTGGTCAACAGAGCAAGACCCTGTCTCTATAAAAAATTACATTATTTTTAAATAATAAAAAATACATGAAAATGATAAAGAAAATAAAAACAAAAATAATAAAAAATGAAGTCTAATAATTTTTGAAAAATGTAACTACTTGACTAATCCATGGTTATGGAGGTTTTATGACTAAAGTTGAACAATAGTTAATAGTCTCAGCTCAAGGACAACATAAACTTACAAATAATTATGAAGCAACTGCATAAAAGAAGAAAGGTTTTTGTTTTTTCTGTTTGTGTTTATGGTTTCCAGGAAGAACAGGAGGAAAATGATAGGCTGAAAATGCATGGGTGGTGATAGTAATGGTGGTGGTGGTGAGTGGGATAGAAGAATGAGACATTCTGGTTTACACAGTAGAAAATATATCCTGGACAATCATTCAGACAGAAGTACCCTGTGGAAGGCACTAAAGACTCTCCTTGTCAAAGGGCAGAAGACTACTGCCCTGCGATTGAACACACATCTGTCTGTAGGCAGGGAAGAGACTGGGGGTTCTCCATTGTGACACATACCACATACCCAGCAGACATCTGAAAATGGTCAGTGATATAGTTCGGCTGTGTACCCATCCAAATCTCATCTTGAACTGTAGCTCCCACAATTCTGTGTTGTGGAAGGCACCTGGTGGGAGGCAGCTGAATCATGGGGGCAGGTCTTTCCCATGTGAAAATGTTCTCGTGATAGCAAATAACTCTCATGAGATATGATGGTTTTATAAAGGGGAGTTTTTCCTGCACAAGTTATCTTGTCTGCTGCCATGTGAGACGTGCCTTTCACCTTCTTCCATGATTGTGAGGCCTCCCCAGCCATGTGGAACTGTGAGTCCATTAAACCTCTTTTTCCTGATAAATTACCCAGTCTCGGGTATGTCTTTACCAGCAGCGTGAAAATGGACTAATATAGTCGGGAAAGGGTTTTTGGTTGTCAGAATGACTGGAGGGCTTTATTGGTTAAATATCCTGAAATACACGGGCAGAACCACATAATGATGAATTTCTTCATGCAAAATGCCAGTAGCACCTGCTCCCATGACACCAGATGACACTTTAAAATAATTCTCTAAGTGTTGGCTGGGCATGGTGGCTCACACCTGTAATCCCAGCACTTTGGGAGGATGAGGTGACAGATCACGAGGTCAGGAGATGGAGACCATTCTGGCTAACACGGTGAAACCCCATCTCTAAATACAAAAAAATAGCCAGGAATGGTGGCCCATGCCCGTAGTCCCAGCTACTCGGAGGCTGAGGCAGGAGAATAGATTGAACCCAGGAGGCGGAGGTAGCAGTGAGCCGAGATTGCACCACTGCACTCCAGCCTGGGCAATGGAGCGAGACTCCGTCTCAAAAAAAAAAAAAAAAATTCTCTTAAGTGTTTCCTACACAGCAGTAATAGCACACTATGTGGGACAGCCTCAGAGTTTGTGTGACTGGACCTCTGACCTTAGGTTTTAGACAGATTGGTCCCAAAGGGAAATCCTAAAATGTTCAACAAACCTAGGTCAGGCTGAAGATCGCTGGTGTTTTCATCAATCGTCAGGTTGGTGTAGAGCGGGGCTGACTCCGATCCAGATCGGCTGCAGGGCACTGCGTAGACATCAAACAGATCCTTCAGGTCCTTGCGGCTCCTGACACTGAATGGGGAATGGAAAACACCTCTCATTGAGTATCTTTATAGAAATGGGGGGCCTGAGAAAGAATAAGAAGGAAACATACACTGTACCTGAACGATTTGAACAGCTCAACAAATTCAACAAAACTCATGTTGCTGTCTGAAACCATGAAGCTCTGAAATCCCTTCATGCCGCCTTTGATCCGCCCATGCCAGCTACTACTGCTCCAAGCACTGCAACAAAGACAGGCCTTCATGGGCACAAGGGCAGGCCACTGTTGTGATTCTGTCCCACCAGAGTTGTTCCAATTTGCAATATGAGCAAAACAATGAGTGCAAGTTATTTAAGATTGAAGCTATTTTCTGGTACTCTCTTTTCATTTCTCTTAATCTATATTGTATCAGAGGAAATAAAACATATTGTATATGAAAAAGAAAACATGTTTCTAGTCTATTTAATAAGGCCCCAGGGCTGAGGTTAATATTCCTCTATTAATCAAAACAGTTCTTTGAAATTCCAGCTCAATGGGCAAAATAAATGTTTTTGAAGATGTCTTTTTAAAAAAGAGCCCCAAATTACTCACTCTTAATCTATGGGAAATAATGCATGTTCTTTTCTATATTCTAAGTTATAGAATCACATTTAAGAAGAAACTTTTGAGTGTATTGTCTGATTTCTTTCTTAACCAGTCCTTAGATGAAAACAGAGAAGAGCTTTTAAATATTAATGGAAAATGTGAGTCGGAAAAAGGTTAAGAATGGAAAGGGCTGGGTGCGGCGGCTCATGTGTACAATATCAGCACTTTGGGATGCTGAGGTGGGAAGATTGCTTGACCCCAGGAGTTCGAGACCAGCCTGGCCAACATAGTGAGGCGCTGTCTCTAATTTTAAAAAATTTTAAAAAGAATGGAAAAAACCCAGCTCTGCCTAGGATTATATTTGCACCTTCCAAGGCTGCGTCTATTCAATGTAGAAATATCAGTCACCTCAGTCAGAACAGTCTTACTGTTTCACAACATTTTGTATTTTCTGTACTGATTTCCTGACACAATGGTACGAGAGATGTTTTGATTATGGTTTGTAGTCAAATTAATGAACAGGATCTATTTTTTTTGTCTTGGATTTTAAAAGTTTTTTTGAAATATTTCAAATATATAAGAAAGTATAGAGAATATCATAAAGTCTATTTTAGGTATATTAAATATGTAATCTAAAAACTATATATTTAAGAATATAAACATAAAATATATAGTCTGTTGAAGTGACTCTCAACTCTGCTAACAATGTTCACTCATGGAAAATTAATTTGTGCTGACATCTGAAGGTCACCTTTAGTGACGAAAGAGCACTACAAATCGATAACTGTATAGCATTTCGTAGGCATAGGTTGTGGGTTGTTGATCCCCAGTGTAGTGCAGGAAACACAGGGTAGAGGCGCAGGAAGAGGAAAATGGTGACTTCGTTATTTGTAGCTAAAGAAGTAAATGTCCTGTCTTGCTTCTTTCTGGCTGCAGGTCCAGCTACTGTCTGTAGGAACCCATCTCCCTTTGATTCTAGGAAACTGTTTGTCCACTCTTTCCACTACCAGACTTAGGATTCAGTCTAGCTTTCCCCCTTAACAGCATTCAGTTGATTTTTCCTCTCCTGCCTTGTTTTCTTTCTGTTTTAAAACACTTGAGTGGGTGCTGATCCCTGTCCTCCTGGGGTTGGCCTTCTGATCTGGCATCTGGCATGTCAATTTCTCTTTTTAAAATATTTTCCTCCTTTACTCTGTCTTTTCCTGCTCATGAATGACTGAAATAAATGGGAAATGCCATTTAATCCAGGTTCCTAGATATTTACCCAGGATACTGCACAGGCTGAAAGTATAATAAACAGGATTCTGATTTTTGTAACTTTTAGTTTTGCTATGAATCTAAATTTACATAAAAGTTGCAAGAGTGGTACAAAAAATTCCCATATAACCTTGACATATGCTCACCCATTGTAGAATGTGAATGTGTAAAGCATAAATTATAAGTTCATAGCTCACATTGTGAAAGAATTTTTATTTAAAAGATAATTTACTGTAGGATTCTTTTTTCTTTTTCCTTTCTTTCTTCTTCTTCTTCTTTTTTTGAGACAAGCTCTCACTCTGTTGTCTAGGCTAGAGTGTAATGGCATGATCACGGCTCACTGCAGCCAGAACTTCCCAGGCTCAAGTGAAAGTACCACCTCAGCCTCCTGAGTAGCTGGGACCACAGATGAGAACCACCACACCCTGCTAATTGTTTTATTTTTTTGTAGAGATGGGGTCTCTGTTGCTCAGGCTGGTCTCAAATTCCTGGGGAGCTCAAGTGATCCTCCTCCCCTGACCTCCCAAAGTGCTAGGATTACATGTGAGAGCCACCGTGCCCAGCCAGGATTCTTATCAATAACAAGCTTCCAAGAGAAAGAGAGAGAAAAGGAGAAAGAGAGAGAGGGAGGGAGGGAGGGGGGGTAGAGAGAGGGAGAAGGAGAGAGAGAGAAAGAGAGAAAGAGAGAGGGAGAGAGAGTGTGTGTGTGTGTAATAAAGTGAAGAGTTCCTGTTTTAGCTTGGTTCTGTCTAGAACCTCCACATTTCTTAAACTTTAATGTGGAATACAGGGAGATGGAGCAGCATTCTGGTTCCCTTTGGGAGTCTTTTAATATCATTTCTTCTTCTGAGAGGGTAGATGTTGTTTCAAATAGGTAATTTGTATGGAACTTATAATTGATTATAACAGCTTTAGAATTATACTTAAACATATCCAACTGGCTGTGATACTTGAATTCATTCCTCTAGACATGTGTAATTTACATATGAGAAAAGTATTAAATATATTTCATCGATTGGCAAAGGGGCCGAATAGCTTACATTAAAACAATCTATTCTCTCTTCTTCATTTAGAGCAGTGCTATCCAACAGAACTTTCTGCAATGATAAAAAGAAATGTTCTCTATCTACACTCTTTGGGATAGTAACCATCAGCTACTTGTGGCCATGGAGCACTTGAAATATCACTACTGTGACTGAGGAAGTGAATTTTAAATTTTCTTTAATTTTAATTAATTTACATTTGAATTTAAATACCCACATCTAGTTAGTGGCTAGTGTACTGAATAGTACAGATTTGGAGAATCATGGCTTGGGTTTTGTTACTGCTACTGACTTTTGAAGTAATATGAGAAGGTAGGAGTACAAAATTGGGAAAACTAGGGTCATTTAACATTTTGGGATTTTTCAGTTTTCAGTTCAACTATACGTCAAAATGTGAAACAGTCTTTCCATAGACAACTGTAAAGTTATGCCCTTCCACACCACTGGGATAATGTGAAGGGTCCTTCTGTTTTATCATGTTAAGGCCCCACCTGGACGGGCTCTTGTTTGAAGAAGGCAGCACAGGGGAGGACACTGGCCTGATGGGAGATGACGTTCCAGCAGCCAAGTTGGGGGACCCAGCTGTGGTCAAAGAGTGGGCTCTTCTGGAAGGGAGGGGGTTTGGCGGGCTAGCGATGGTATTCGCCTCTGTGAGGATGAAAGACAGAAAAGAGACAATGACTCAGATTATGCTTTCCCTCAGAACCAAATGCAAACCAGAGAGGCTTCTGGATATCTGAGCAAATCAACCTATGTAGCTGGTTTCTATACAAGAAGCACTAAAATATTTTTATGAATGGGCTAATCTGGTGGGGTCTTAACGGGTTACATGTTAGAACCATCTGGGAAGCTTAAAAAATAAATAGATGTCCATCTTCCAGCCAGAGAATATCTGGATCAGTTATTCTTGGATGTGGACAGAGGAACCAGATTTTCTTTTTCTTTTTCTCTTTTTTTTTTTTTTTTGGAGATGGAGTCTCGCTCTGCCGCCCGGACTGGAGTGCAGTGGCGTGATCTCGGCTCACTGCAACCTCCACCTCCCAGGTCCAAGCAATTCTCCTGCCTCAGTCTCCCAAGTAGCTGGGATTACAGGTGCCTACCACCACGCCCAGCTAATTTTGTGTATTTTTAGTAGAGACGGGGTTTCACCATGTTGGCCAGGCTGGTCTCGAACTCCTGACCTCAGGTGATCCACCTGCTTCGGCCTCCCAAAGTGTTGGGATTACAGGCGTGAGCCACCACACCCGGCCCCAGATTTTCTTAAAAGCTCTAATATGCAGGCAAAGTTGAGAATCACTGGTCTAATCCATCAAATTATACTATGGATATCTAATATTCCCTGTCAGTAACGGCAAGTTAATTAACGGGGATTTTATTCCAAGTATACTATGCTTGCAGAAGCACCTCTTAGGTTTCATTGTCTGATTAGGACAAAGAGTTTTGTTAGAAATGCTTGCAATGCTTAAATCACAATTTAAAACCAAATGTATACTTTTTTCCCATAAAAATTAAAAAACAAAAATCTCAGATGTAAACATGCCGCTTTACCTGATTCTTCTTGTTCATTAATGTCTTGAGGATCAGAACCACTCCGGCTTCGACACTCTTTGTGCATCTTGGCCTTTCGGGTTGCCATCTCATCGTCAGTTGCCTCTCCACTCTCACCCTGGGAACACAAAGCTCACAATAGTTCCACACCTGTATTTCTCTCCCATCACTGCTTTAGTTCAGGTAGGTCTCTATTTTCTGACCTACCCACCTTCAATACTGCCTCTCCCTGGTAAAACCGGTAAAGACCTACGTTAAGGCTGACCGAGTATTCTCATGTCATATTATTTCATTTGTTCTTTACTACACAGCAGTACTCCTCAGGGGAGGGAGGCAGACAAGAGGCGGCACACAACCTCTGGAACCTCTATGTACAGAAAAAACTGTGAAGCAGATAAAGCTTGACATGAGCATCAAAGCCTCCCATAAGCAAAGAGAGTGGCACTTTTTCTAGATAGATTATATAGTTTGGATGTTTGTCCCCTTCAAATCTCATGTTGAAATGTAATTCCCAATGTTAGAGGTGGGGCCTAGTGGAAGTGTTTGGATCATGGGGGTGGATCCCTCATAAAAGGCTGAGGATCATTCCCTTGGTGATGAGTGAGTTCTAGCTTCGACTTCACACAAGGTCTAGTTATTTAAAAGTGTGTAGGCTGGGTTTGGTGGCTCATGCCTGTAATACCAACACTTTGGGAGGCTGAGACAGTAGGATTACTTAAGGCCTGGAGTTTGAGACCAGCCTGGGCAACATAGTGAGACCCCATCTCTATAAAAAATAAAAAAATTAGCCAGGTATGGTGGTGCACACCTGTGGTCCCAGATACTTGGGAGGCTGAGGCAGGAGAACAGCATGAGCCCAGGAGTTCGAAGCTGCAGTGAGCCATGATCACACCACTGCACTCCAGCCTGGGTGACAGAGCAAGACCCTGCTTCTAAGAGAAAAAAGAAAGTGTGTGGCACCTCCCCCTTCTCTCTTGCTCCCGCTCTTGCCATGTCATGCGCTGGCTCCCGCTTCACCTTCTGCCATGACTGTAAGCTTCCTGAGGCTCTCACTGGAAGCAGATGCTGGCACCATGCCTCCTGTACGCCTGCAGAACTGTGAGTCAATTAAACTTCTTTCCTTTATAAATTACCCAGCCTCAGGTATTTCTTTTTTTTTTTTTTTTTTTTTGAGATGGAGTCTCGCTCTGTGGCCCAGGCTGGAGTGCAGTGGCTGGATCTCAGCTCACTGCAAGCTCCGCCTCCCAGGTTTACGCCATTCTCCTGCCTCAGCCTCCCAAGTAGCTGGGACTACAGGCACCCGCCACCTCGCCCGGCTAGTTTTTTTGTATTTTTTAGTAGAGACGGGGTTTCACCGTGTTGGCCAGGATGGTCTCGATCTCCTGACCTCGTGAAGGTATTTCTTTATAGCAACACAAACAGACTAACAAATAGCCATGAAGCAACTATATTATCACTTCATAGTGATATTTCATATTACATAGTTCATAATATATAGTGCTAATATACTTTACATTGTGCTCTATACACAGTATCTGGGGCCTCTGTGATCTCTCTTCTCTTCTAGCCCTTCCTTGCACGCAGAGTGCTCATGCTCTGGCCATCTGGAACAGCATGTGCTTCCTTGAACAAGCTGTCTTTTATGCCTCTATGCTGTCTCCTCTGCGGGGGATACTTTCTCCTACGTTGTTTGCTTGGTAAAATCCTACACGTTCTTCAAGACCTGCATGTCAGTTGCTCTGTGGAGCCCTCTGTGCCTGCCCCTCAGCCCTCTATTTTCCTTCTCTCTGTCCCCACAGCACTCTGAATGACTCGACAATGTCTCTTTTTAGCTTGCACTGTGTTTGTTTACATGTCTATGTCCTTTTGTGGACCTTGTCTTTTCCCTGCTGTTCCTGGCACTAGCATGGCACCAAGGAGGTGTGTGTTAATCCCTGGTATCTTTTGTTTTATACCCGACTTTGTCCTCAACCCAAACAACCTAAAATGGTTTATGGTGATGTTCACCATACAATGGTCCTGGAAGATGGGTTTGATGCTTAATAAACAAACAACACTCTACCCTCATGAGGATTTTCTTCTTTTTCTTGGTAGTGCTTATGCCCAGGGTGTTGTTTCTCTGCATACTGGGCTTCTCAGCATTCTTTGCAGATGTGCCGGGGCTGGGGTTTCGAGCACTCCATCGTCTGCCACCAAACAACTCCACAGCATGAGCCAAAGTTGGGCCTTCATACCGTCCATCCTCCTGTGAAAGAACCACATGGTGAACACAATAGGAAGCACCAAGCAATGGGGAAGTAAATGTATTAATGTCTCCCAGAAAATTCCAAGAGGTGGAAGAGCACAGATGGCCACAGAAGAATAATGATCTGGCCACCCAAGTGGCCCTGTTTTCTAACTCACAAGATTCTCTGTCAGGAATTTCATCATGTCCCCTGTTGTGTTGGTCACATCCCTGCTGAGTTCCAGTGACATGCTTTAATATATTAACTGGGGAACAAAAACTTCCCATCCCATTTATAGAGGTTAAACTGCAGAACTACCACTGTAGGAAAATTCATTTAGACTTACTTTGCAAATTAGGTCCTTGGAGATCTTGGAAGGGAGGGGGGCAGGGTATCAATCTAAGTAAAATCAAGTTGTATTTGTCCATTATTGCCAGGTAGGTTTTCACCTAGTTTGATGCTTGGGACTGTCTGACTTGAAATACAGGGTGTGTGACATGTATGAAATTCCCTTTGAAGGGCCCCAGGGAGCTCCTAAAATAGCTGGGCTGCCATCCTTTTGAGTGGCTCAAATCCAAAGATAGGGAGCCCATGGGACTCAGAACACCATACATATTAGGATGCTGTGAGCAGCAGCAACACACTCAAGGGGCAGGCAATGGTTCACAGTAGCTACTAAGGCAACTCTCTGTAACATCCTGTAAGTAGCAGCAGGGATCTATTAAGCAATTGTCAATGATTCTCCCCATAAGTCAGTTAATAAAACCACAAAAAGTTGCCTATGAGCTAAAGATGATATTGATATTTCATGCATTGTATAAGAGGGCTCTTTAAAAATTAATTTCAATGTACTGTCTTTACTCTTCAAAAACATTTAAGGCTGGCTCTCCTTTGCAGTTCCAAAGAAGTGCTTATAGATAGATTTTGCTTTGTTGCAGATCATATGCAAAGAACAAAGAAGCTTTGTGTGTGTGTGTGTGTGTGTGTGTGTGCTTGCTCCTTCAGCCTAATGTTTAATAACTGATTTTATGACTTGTGCATTCCCACTTCCTGCATCCTGTTATGGATCCCAGGATGCTGAATAACTTGGGTACTTGACAAAGAAACCTTTTGGTTACCTCTTATAGAGGAATATTGTGACTTATGCCTGTCCATGATCTGTTTATCCCTTCTCTAACCATATCACAATTTTACTTTAACTGTCTCTTCTCCACTGGATATAGTCTCAATAGGTGTGCCAATCAAGCTGAAATATCCTCCTTTGACCAATGATTGGTACATCATCCCAATAAGCCAATCAGAATCCCCTTCCTGGAGCAGAGTTCTTGAATGCAGTGATGGAGAGAATGAAAATGGTTGGAGATCAGTCCACCTGCTGGAGGCCTGCTGAAGAGAGTCCCTGCTAACAAGTCACTGGGAGTGACTCCAAGTTGGAGTAAACATTTCATGAATGAAACCTAATGGACAGGTTTTAACTGCCATTTTGAATAACATACTCTGAATCTGAAAGAAGAGTGAAACTTTTATTTATGGATTTTAACCAACACATCTTTAAAAGCTTAATAGGCCCATTATAGTTTACATGTAAAATAATTGGCACCATTAGCCTCTACTGCTTTGATTTTTCTAATTTCAGAACATCCCAACATGGGTCAAACTTTACCACTAACAGAAATATGTTTAGGTCAGGAAAAGGAAGGATGCCTTTGTTTAGTCTTTAAAGGAAGCTTTCTGAGAAGTAAAATGTAGTTTTAATCTTTCTTTTGTTTTACACAAAATAACAAACTTGTTTGGGATGGATGAAGGATATACTTTCTTCTTCTTTCTTTTTTCTTGGAGGTGGAGTCTCCCTCTGTTGCCCCGGCTGGAGTGCAGTGGTGTGATCTTGGCTCACTGCAACCTCCGCCTCCTGGCCTCTCCTGCCTCAGCTCCCAAGTATCTGGGATTACAGGTGCGTACCACCACACCCAGCTAATTTTTGTATTTTTAGTAGAGATGGGGTTTCACCATGTTGGTCAGGCTGGTCTTGAACCCCTGGCCTCAAGTGATCCACCCGCTTCAGCCTCTCAAAGTTCTGGGATTACAGCTCTGAGCCACTGCACCCGGCCTACCTTCTTTTTTTAATGTGGGAGATGGACTACCATAAGTGAAGGCACATATTCAATTTTAGAAAACAGTTTTTTTGTTTTTTGTTTTTGTTTGTTTTTTCTTTTTTTCTTTTTTTGAGACAGAATCTCACACTCTTGCCCAGGCTGGAGTGCAGTGGAGAAAACAATTGATGTGAAAGTTGAAGATTAGAAAATAGATTCTTTAAAAAATATCCATGCACTGTTACCTCTTGGCATATCTTTGCATGTGACATTTTATTTTATTTTATTTTTTTATTTTTTATTTTTTTTAGACAGAGTCTCACTCTGTCGCCCAGGCTGGAGTGCAGTGG
>NW_012114422.1:438088-464582 GCF_000951035.1 Colobus angolensis palliatus
TTAGTAGAGACGGGGTTTCACCGTGTTAGCCAGGATGGTCTCGATCTCCTGACCTTGTCATCCGCCCGTCTCGGCCTCCCAAAGTGCTGGGATTACAGGCTTGAGCCACCGCGCCCGGCCGCATGTGACATTTTAAAGACTCATAAACTAACCTGTATCTTTTAAATAAATCTTTTGTTTCCCCCATAAAGATAGTCAGAATCTGTTTTTTGCTTATAACCAAAGATATTTACCTGGTAATCCCATATTTAACTTTCTTAGCCTCCCAGAGCTCCTTCCAAATACCCAGGATTATAGGCCATCAATTCTGTCCATGACAACCTTGGGCCAAAGCTCAAGATATTGGTCTTTCCTCTACACCCCACATCACATCAGTATCTCTGCACAGTTTACTTTCTTGGATTTTCCTGTATTTTTCCTAGGCTTCTCTACAAATGTTATTACTTCTTCTTGTCTTTTGTGTTATCTCTTGTTACTACTTCCATCAGTAGTACTCAAATACTTGTAGTATTTGAAAGTAACTCCACTTACATTTACCACATAAGGAAATTCTAATGTCAGAAAGATTATTTTCTATATAAGCACTTCCCAAGCTAGGGATTAAAAAATCCCCTTATAGAGCTGTTAACAGAAGTTTGGAAAAACCCAAACAGTGTTTCACACATTTCTTTAGCTTATAGATAAATTTAAATAGTTTTTTTAACTTTAGGGCATCTGAGAGAATTTAATTTTCTAAGAGGTATTATAAATCACCAATGCAGATATTAAACATTAACAAAAGATTTGATCTTTTGTTCTCTGAGTACTAAGTTAGCATCTTCTTGGTGATCCCTGAGTCAATTTGGGAACTGGTTTATATGATGAGAAAATGATCAGTCCATTGGTCTTTCCCACTTTTTTCTTTTGAAAGAAATCTTGAGTATCTGTTTCTAAGGCACGTTGCCTGACTTCGTAAATGGCTCATGTAGAGAGAGCAGTGTCAAGGAATAACATCACCTATATTTCAGAAGTGGTTGAGGAGTATGAGCTGTTTTGCCTCTATACTGCAACATCTTGGTTCTGTGCAGGGGTAGTAGGGGAGGGTGGAGCTGTGTTTGCAGCTGGGTAGGACTGAGTCTCTCTAGGTCACTTCTGTCTCTGTTCCAGCAGCAGCTCTTACCTCTTAATCTGCTGTTCATGGTCTCAGCTGGTACCTCCTTCAGTAAAAGCTGAAGAGTGCTAGGGTAAATGAGAAACCAAGTACCTCTTCTGTATTAATTCAGTGACCTATGCTATAAGCTTGAGAAGAAGACAAATGGAACAACTAAACCACACAGACTTTGTGACAGGAATTGTAATTAAGCTTAAACACTGGTCTATGTCCATGTCTGATGAATTCTTCTGATTCTAGAAGGCCAAGGAATAATTATAATTAAAAATTGATATTCACAATAGCTCCTGAAGACTTTTTTTTTCTTTCCCAGCTGAGTGCACTGAAAGCTCCCTGTGGAGTACGCAGGAAGCAGGTATTTTGTTTTTTCTTTTTTTTTTTTTTTTTGAGACAGAGTCTTGCTCTGTCACCCAGGCTGGAGTGCAGTGGCATTATCTTGGCTCACTGCAACCTCCACCTACCGGGCTCAAGCGATTCTCCTGCCTCAGCCTCATTAGTAGCTGGGATTACAGGTGTGTGACTAATTTTTTGTATTTTTAGTAGAGGTGGGATTTTGCCATGTTGGCCAGGCTGGTCTCGAAATCCTGACCTCAGATGATCTACCTCCTCAGCCTCCCAAAGTGCTGTGATTACAGGCGTGAGCCACTACACATGGTCAGGTATTTTGTTTTCCATTTTAGATGAGTTAACTAAAACTGGCTTTGTGCTGTGTAACATTAGGATAATTGTGTACATAGGCCTATCTGCTTATTAATTAATCAAGTTAGTCACTCAGGATATGGTCTCTACTCATAATCACGGCATGGGTGTAGGGAAAGAAGAAAGAAGAGGCATTACATGTGCCTTGTCTAATTTCCTGGGGCAACAAATGTTTTTAATTGTCAGAAATGTACTTGAACTGTGACAAGTACATGAAATCAGCCATTTGAGTTGTTCAAGTGGTAGTTCTATTTGTTCTGTGACAATACAAAAGATATTTCTTTTTGCTATGAAGATAGAAAAGCATAGCAAAGAAAAACTGAATACTTTGATACAATTCATTTGAGAATGACACTTCAAGTGTCACCTGCTTGTGGAGTTTAAGACTCAATTTCCAAACAATCTGTACCCTCTTTTTCCCAAAGGATGCTACTCTGGTTATGCCTGTGTCTCTTCTATCTCATTCAGCCCAGCCCTGTTGCCACCCTAAACTATAGTGCTAGAGTACCTGATAACATAGGGTTAATGAAAGACTAACTCACTCAGTGTAAGCAGCTGACTGTGACAAACTGCCCGCTAAGGGCTGCTGCCACTACAAACCTAGTAAAGAAGAACTCCACATAAGAATTATCCCACATTTGGGAAAATTTCTTTCAACCTTAAAGAAATTAACCCCTCACCTCTACAATTAGGCAGCAGTACGCAGTAAGTTAAAGAACTCTCCAAAAGTCACATAGCATGTTAGGAAATGAACCAGGATTTTAATTTTGATAGGGACAGTTTTCGATGTATCAGCTAGTCACTAACTAATAATAAAAGTATTCAGATAACAATGCTTTCCATTGAAACTTGAGTAAGTGAAAATGCTTATATTAACTGGTTTCTTTGCAGATGGGAGAACTACAATGACCCTGGGACTATTTTTATGTAATATAATATATACAAATATAATATAAAATAAAAACAGTGGCCAGGGTCGTTGTAGTTCTCCCATCTGCAAAGAAACCAGCTAACATAAGCATTTTCACTTACTATAAAATCTAAGTAAAAAGTATTTCATACAAAATACAAATAAGACCACCTATGAGTGTAGACACTATTCTTCATACATATGAATTATACTGTGGCTTTACACATATTAACTTTTTTTTTTTTCTCTGAGAGAGTCTCGCTCTATCACCCAGGCTGGAGTGCAGTGGTGCGATCTCGGCTCACTGCAACCTCTGCCTCCTGGGTTCCAGCGATGCTCCTGCCTCAGCCTACTGAGTAGCTGGGATTACAGGCATGTGCCACCATGCCTGGCAAATTTTTGTATTTTTAGTAGAGACGGGGTTTCACCACGTTGGCCAGGCCAGTCTCGAACTCCTGACCTTGGGTGATCTGCCCATCTCGGCCTCCCAAAGTGCTGGGATTACAGGCGTGAGCCACCGCCTCAATTAATTCTCACAGCCACCCTGTGAGCAGGTGTTATTATTTTCATTTTATAGAAAAGGGGATTGGGGTACCAAGAGGTTAAGTAAAAAATGCCCAAGGTCATCACAGGTAGTAACTGTCAGAGCTGGAAGCATGAACTTGGTGGTCTGGTCACCAAGTGTATGCTCTTGAGTATTACGCTAGTGAGGAAAGAGGGATGGCTACGCCCCTTACCTGATAGAGGCTGACGTACTGTTTCCGCAGCCACTGCTGTCTTTGGTCAGGGAATTTCCTCATCTTTCTCACAGCTCTAGTGAGTTCCAACAATCCGCTGAAGAGCATTTTAGCTGTGTGCTTTGGTGCCACGAAGTGCAATAATCTATTGTCCGTGGTCTGAAGCCCATAGAGCAGTGTCACACCAGTCTCTGACAGGAACATGCTACCCAGTTTGTTCTGAACACACACAGTGTGTATATCAATGCCAGGGTGGCCCATGTATACAGCCTTCACTGCAAAAAGATCCAAGACCCCTTCCGTCAGGCCACTTAATCCAGCATTGCCCAGTAGTGGGAATTTTCCAGGCTCAGCTGTGTTATTAAGTACACCAAGTTTTGCTTTAGTGCTGGCTGGGGAGGCAGTTGTGGGCTTTACCCAGGTCAAGGTGCTATTGTCAGGCTGAAGCTGGAGGAAGCAGCGGGCAGAGAGGTGCGTGTCCTGGTCATAGTGGATGACCGTGGCCCCCTGCAGCAGGAACTGGTGCACATCGGCTTGGATGGACAGCACATACCATGGGATGAGCTCCGTCCCATGGTCAAAGGCCTTCTGTGAGTCCTCTGAACCATGAGAGTCGTATTCTTTGGATTGCTCAAAGATATCATTGTCTGAATCCAACAAATCTCCAATTATAAACCTGAAGGAAAGAAACAGCAATTTGGTTTGTCCTATAGTCAAAAGTGAGAACAACCCAAAGTCATTTTCACTGACACTAGACTTCAGTTTTCATCCCACTATGAATTCAAATTAGCATAGGAAATACAAAATACTAAATAGCACATAGTAACTTTTAATAACCGAGGCCAGGTGTGGTGGCTCATTCCTGCAATCCCAGCACTTTGGGAGGCCAAGGAGAGTAGACAACTTGAGGCCAGTAGTTCAAGACCAGCCTGGCCAACATGGTAAAACCCTATCTCTACTAAAAATACAAAAATCAGTCAGGCATGGTGGCATATGCCTGTAGTCCCAGCTACTTGAGAGGCTGAGGCAGGAGAATTGCTTGAACCTGGGAGGTGGAGCTTGCAGTGGGCGCCACTGCACTCCAGCCTGGGTCACAGAGCAAAAAAAAAAAAAAAAAAAAAAAAAAATTTCGAGTAACTTTTTATAACTGTATTCTAATATTCTTCATAACTGTATTCTTATCTTTAGCAAGGTATCTGACCATAAGCATAAGAAAACAACTACTAGATGAGTTATTGTATTTTTATTCTCAACAACAATAATCTTTATTATGTATTAGTTTTCCCTCTTGTGTCAGGAACTGTGTTAAATACTTTATGTACGTTTTCCATACTAAATTCAATCTACTTGCAAGGTGAGTTTTATTATTCTTTTTCTACCTATGAGGAAACCGAGGTTCAGAAAGGGAAAGTACTTTGCTGAAGGTAACCCATCTCAGAAGAGACCAAGCCAAGGTAAGGTTTTGGTCTAACTTCATAGCCTGGGATTTTCATTGTTAGGCTTGTTTGCCTTCGATTAAATCATAAACAAAAGTCATGATCTGAATATACTGGGGCTAAAATAGGTAAAAACAAGACTTAACCGGCTGGCTTGAGAAGTACCTCTGTTAAAAATAAAATACAACGAGTTCAAAGATACTCCTTTGAAAGAAAGTAGGCAGATTGCTTGAGCCCAGAAGTTCGAGACCAGGCTGGGTAACGTGGTGAGATCACAGCTCTACAAAAAATACAAACATTGGCCAAGTATGGGGGCCTGCCTGCAGTCCCAGCTACTCAAGAGGCTGAGGTGGGAGGATTGCTGGAGCCTGGGAGGTGGAGGCTGTAGTGAGCTGTGATGGCACCGTTGCACTCTAGCCTGGGCAATAGAGCAAGACCCTGTCTCAGAAAATATAAATAAAGGAAATTTAAAAAGGACGCTCCTTGGGAAATATGGTCACGGTGGCCAGATAAGCAAAACAGTTCTCCTGGACTCAACGTTAGATTTCTACTCTCTGCGTGCGTGGGCGTAGGTGTACACAGAAAAGGCTAGTCTGCATAGAAAATTTAGCACGTTCCTTCCACTGAGTTAGGAACCTGGATTATTTGAGCCAAGAGAATCAGGGAGCAGTGAAGGCAAGGGACTGCTTCTTTTTTACATGGCCACCTTGGCAGGAACCTGCCCAAGAGTCTCATTCTTTTCAAAGCATAGGAAGTTGTTAGTAAGATCAAGGTTTCTGCTGTTTGGTTCACAGACATCACTAGCAAAGTGGTGAGTAAAATTGTGAAGGAGCTGGTACATAGGCTGGTCCACGTGTCTCCGGGAAGGAAGGCTCTCATGCTCAGGAGACACTTGGGCCACCTACCGCCTCTTGATGAGGCAACGACAGTATCATGGGGCTTGTTGATACTCCTCAGTTTAGATTGTTGTCCCTGAACAAGATTACGATTCTTGCTTTCAAACAGCAGGTTCTACCTCCTTGCCCCATACGTGGATATTCTTTTAAAAAAAAGTCTACCAGAAATACTGAATTTTAGTGTCTCACAAATCTGATGGTAAGAAAATCCATTCCAGAGCCCCATACAAGAAATAACCGAAAGTCCAGCAACAATAAAATGTATGCATTGATTTTGGTGTATTCATGCAATGTCATTCTGTACAGCAATGAAAATGAATAAGCAATAGCTAACTACATGGAATAACACAAATTGTAAGCAAGACACACAAGAATTTATGTAAATGTCAATTACAAAACCAGGTAAAACTATACTATACTATTTAGGAATGTATATTAGTAGAAAAACTACAAAGAAAAACAAGATGTTATTGTAAAACTTTTAATAGTTTTCTCTAGGGGGAAGCTGATAATAATTGGGAAGAGAAATAAGTAATTTAGGGGTGCTGGCAATGTTCTAATCCTGGGCGCTAGTTATACTCAGTCACTTGATAATTATTCAAATACATTGTTTCAATAAACTTTTAATTTTAGGATAGTTTTAGATTTGTAGAAAATTCCAAAGAACGTATACCTCACACAAAAATTTCCCTATTAATATCTTACATTAGTCTGGGATGTGTGTCATAATTCATGAACAAATCCTAACACATTATTACTAATTAAGGTCCACATTTTATTCAGATTTTCTTAGTTTTTACCTAGTGTCCCTTTTCTCTTTCAGGATTTCCCATTACATTTACTTGTCAGGTCTCCTTAGGCGATGACAGTCTCTCCTTGTTTTAGGTGCTCTTGAGTTTGGAGGAGTACTGCTCAGGTATTTTGTGGAAGGTCCCTCAATTAGGACTTGGCTGATATTTTTCCCATAAGTAGATGCAGGTTATGGATTTGGGGAAGGAAGACCATAGAGGTAAAGTGTCATTCTTATCACATCATATTGAGGGCACCCACTACCAACATGACTTCTCCCTGGTGATACTGACACTGATCACCTGGCTGAGGACCTGTGTGTCATGTGCCACTGTACAGTTACTACCATTATTATTAACTCATTTCCATACTCTACTCTTTGGAAAAAAGTCGCCATGCCCAGCTCACTCTTAAGGCGTGGGGAGTTATGCTGCACTTCCTTGAGGGTGAAGAATCTACCTAAGTTATTGGAAATTCTTTTGCACAGAAGATGGATCGCTTCTCCCCCATTTGTTAGTTTATTTATCATTTACACATATCATTTACTTATATCAGTATGACCTCATGAATATTAAAACTTTGGGTGATTGATAATGTGATACCACTTTATTTATTTTATTGTTGTGGCCGTTGGGAGCTCTTCCTGTTGGCTCTTGCATTCCTTTCACAGCTCCCATCACTGTGTTTCTTTTGAGCACTTCCTTACTACAACAAGATTCTCCAGGCTCATCTTGTATATTTTCTGTCCCAGTCGTAGAATCAACCACTCTAGGAGAAACCTTGCCTCCCTTTATTGAAGAATGATATTAGAAACCAAGATCTGGGCCGGGTGCAGTGACTCACACCTGTAATCCCAGCACTTTGGGAGGCCAAAACAGGTGACCCTCTTGAGGCCAGGAGTTCAAGACCAGCCTGGCCAACGTGGTGAAACCCCATCTCTACTAAAAATACAAAAATTAGCTGGGCGTGGTGGCAGGCACCTGTAGTCCCAGCTACTTGGGAGGCTGAGGCACAAGAATTGCTTGAACCCAGGAGGCTGAGCTTGTAGTGAGCAGTGAGCTGGCATTGTGCCACTGCATTCCAGCCTGGGCAATGGAACAAGACTCTGTCCAAAAAAAACAAAAAAACAAACAAACAACAACAACCACCACCAAGATCTGGGGTTACATGATATTTTATGCTCTTTTCCTAATGTTACTTCATATTATGAATTAATATTACTTCATTCACTTCATAAAAAGTGAAATAAGAAAAAAATCATTTGTGTCTTATTTAGCTCCATCCCTCTGAAATTGCTCTCGGTAACACTGGAAAACCAATACTTATGTCCTTGTACACAATGACTTCATATATGCCTGCTGCAGTCATCCTGGGTTTAATATTAAACATCACCACCTGTTTGCTGTGTGACCTCATCAAAACACTCAACCTCTCTGAGCCTCACTATTAGATGGCAAAAAGACAATGCTCATCTCATAGAATAATGGTGAAGATCAAATAAAATAACAGTTGGAAAGCACTTAGCACAGCACCTGTCTTGGTAAAGTACACTCATTAAATATAGGAAGACCAAGTCCTTGCACTTTTCCTTTCTCACTTCCTCTTCTCTAGGCTATCTCAGCCCAGCTGTTCCTCTAGAGGGGCTTTCTTATTTATTTATTTTTTTTTTGGAGAAGGAGTCTTGCTCTGTTGCCCAGGCTGGAGTGCAGTGGTATAATCTCAGCTCACTGCAACCTCCGCCTCCCGGGTTCAAGTGATTCTCCTGCCTCAGCCTACCGAGTAGCTGGGATTACAGGTACCTGCCACCACACCCAGCTAATTTTTGTATTTTTAGAACAGATGGGGTTTCACCATCTTGGCCAGGCTGGTCTTGAACTCCTGACCTTGTGATCCACCTGCCTCGGCCTCCCAAAGTGCTGGGATTGTAGGGGTGAGCCACTACGCCCAGCCAAGGGGCTTTCTTCTGGGACCATTTCCACATTCTCCATGTCCTACTTCTTGTTGTTGTTTTAAGAGCAAAAAGGATTCAATTGGTGAGTGTTAGTACCCATTAAAATACAACATGTAAATTTGGACATAGAACTTCTGATTTTAATCTAACAAGATAAATGGTGTTTTCCATATTCCATGTAATTTAAGTTCTGAGTTAAGTCAAGCATGTTCCAGTGAACTACTACAAGCATTATAAAAAAAATAGTGTCTGGAAAGAAAAATTATAAGGCTTTTCTGGAGCCTGTTTCTGCTGCTCAGAGATGATGTAAGATGGGAGAGAGGGGACGCTGTCTTTCTTGGAGTCAGTTTTTATTTTAGAATGCAAAAAAGAACTAATGCCAGATGGTAATAATTCCATTAAAAAGCAATCTTCCAGGGACTAATGCTCAAAATAAAATTGACAATTGTTTGTAATGAAATAAGTTCATTTCAAGCAGGAAACTAGTAGCTTTCGTCTCTTAGATGATATAGTGAATGTTATGCAATTTTGTGTCTGATTCCCTTAGAAGATAATTTCCTGTGAGTTTACAAGAAGGAGGGATAAGGTGGAATGTTAAGACTTATTTAGGAACTAAATAATGTTAACCAAAGATCAAAGATGTGGTTTACCAGCAAAGAAAATACCTTGTCAAACTCAGGTTGTATGCCTTAAGGAGAGGACCAAGGAGTAAAAACAGAAGAAAGGTTTTTATCCTACTCCTAAAAAGCTTCCATGGTATTCTTCAGCTAGAAACCACAGACAGATAAACACTTGTCTAATTCCCCTGATGAAAATTTTACACTGGGTGATCGACAGGTATTTGTTAACCTGGTTAAATATTTTCTTTGTAAGGGTTCGTTTGCCTCCTGCAAATTTAACATAATCCCTTGAACGTGAATCACCACGTGATAAACAAGCCTAAATTTAACTTTTTAAGACAGAAGTAAATCTATGTCCTTTCCAAAGGATCTTGCTACAGCTGTTCTCTCTAATAAAATCTAGTGTTTGTAATGCTCTCTTCTGGAAAATTCTTGCTTTTAATTAACCTAGCACCTTCCTTGACTATAAGCATTCTCTTATTATATCTAAGTAGTTTGTGGGTTTTGGAACCAGTCTGCCTGAATTGAAATCCTGGCCCTGCTACCTATGAGAGTAAAATGGAGCTGTCATGAAGATTAAATAATTTAATATATGGAAAGAATTTAGGGCAGTGTTTGCTTAAACATAGGCTCTCAATAAACATTAGCATCTTAAATATTGCTAATATTGTTGTCTGGCTTGAGTTTACTAAGTTAGTATTATAGAACAAACCCATCCATACAAATGGAGATTCTCTGTAAAAATAGTGTCCAAGTTTCAAGGTGGGATTTAAGTGAGAAACAAGCCTAAGGTGAAAGTTGTGCAGGTAGTGGGAAAATGGCCTTTGTTACAAATCACAGATGCAAGATAGATCTGAGGTGTTGGCCAGAGAAGTAGAAAGAGAGAGAAATACAGAATCCCAGGTATCCCCAGCAAAGCCGGGGAGTGAGACTATATGAAAGTCTGGGCTGGGCTGAGGCAGCTGGTACAGATAAAGGGTGTTGTGAGTTGGGCGTTGGTAAGGCTGAGGCCTGCCTGCATCTTTCCCTGTGGAGAATAACTGATTTCCTATCATTTTATGATTTGGAACATCCACAGGCATACTTGTGTGTGTGTGGTTAATCCTGGCAACTATTATCTTAGATATTCTGCTTAGCTTTCTTTTTTTCCTATCCCTGTGGAGTTGGATTATCGTCCAGGCACGTCTCTAATGAGGCTATTGCTACAGAAGGACACAGAAAATACCTCTTTGCAGTAAGGGAGAGGAGGATGACTGAGGGTTCTTCTGAAGTGTTGACTGCTGCCAAGGGTGTCCACACCTAAGTGCTGGAGCCCCTGTATTAGTCCATTTTCACACTGTTGTAAAGAACTGCCCGAGACTGGGTAATTTATGAAGGAAAGAGGTCTAATTAACTCACAGTTCAGCATGGCTGTGGAGGCCTCAGGAAACTTACAATCATGATGGACGGCGGAGGGAAAGCAAGGCACCTTCTTCACAAGGTGGCAGGAAGGAGAATGAATGCAGGAGGAACAACCACACACTTATAAAACCATCAGATCTCCTGAGAACTCACTATCCTGAGAACACATGGGAGAAACCGCCCCCATGATTCAATTACCTCCACCTGGTCTCTCCCTTGACACGTGGGGATTATAGGGATTACAATTCAAGATGAGATTTCGGCTGGAGGCACAGCCAAACCACGTCAGCCTCAGAACTTCAGCTTGGCATTTTAAGGGTGTGGTGCACACATTAATCATGATAGCCACCATTTATATTGGCACTTATAGTGTGCCGTGCATTTTGCTTAATTTATATGCATCTCTCACATAATCCTCACAAAAACCCTATCAAATAGTATTGTCATTTCCGGTTTACAGATGACAAAACTGAGGCTTACTAAGATTCAGCTACCTACCTAGGTGACAGAAATAGTAAGAGGTGGTGTCAAAATTCAGTCCCAGGCAATGTGACTGGAAGGTTTGAGTTCTTAATCAGCTCAAGGAGCCTCCATTGTAGGTTTCTGTCATCATCTACTTATATCTCATTTCTCCAAATGTACAAATCCTTCTTAAGGTGCAGCATGCCAAAGAGGGTCAACAATATTGAAAATGACAACAATAAGAACTTGCGGCTCCTATATGACTCTATACTCTACACACCTTCATACTCCTCATTTCTATTTCCCAACAATGGTGCCGCATGCTACTCTTAGGTCTCCATGCCTTCGTATGTTTTTATTTTTTATTTTTTTTTTTTGAGGCGGAGTCTTGCTCTGTCACCCGGGCTGGAGTGCGGTGGCCGGATCTCAGCTCACTGCAAGCTCCGCCTCCCGGGTTTACGCCATTCTCCTGCCTCAGCCTCCGGAGTAGCTGGGACTACAGGCGCCCGCCACCTCGCCCGGCTAGTTTTTTGTATTTTTAGTAGAGACAGGGTTTCACCGTGTTAGCCAGGATGGTCTCGATCTCCTGACCTCGTGATCCGCCCGTCTCGGCCTCCCAAAGTGCTGGGATTACAGGCTTGAGCCACCGCGCCCGGCGGTATGTTTTTAAACATACAAATGCATAGCTTATTTATTCTTTACGCTCGTAAACAAAAAAGAAATTATTAATGAGCATTATAATTCATATGAAATGTAATTGGAATGCTTTCAGAATTCAGATGTTCCTAATCTTCAGGAGTTAGACATAAAAAGAGGCTGAGGTTAGCCCCTCTACAATCAAAAGAAATGCCTTAAACATTGCAGGACAAAGGATCCTCCCCTGTGACTGAACAAATGGTCAGGCTCATGACCCAGTTCTACTGTTTATTAGTCAGACAAGTGACTTCAGCTCGCTAGGCACAACTTCTTCATCTGTAAAGAAGTTAGACAAGCCTACTTGAAGACCCCACTGACATCTCAAGATTTTTTCAGCTCAATTTCCTCCCTGCTGAGGTCTTGAAGTTTGTTTTTTTGTTGTTGTTGTAGAGACAGGGTTTCACCATATTGCCCAGGCTGCTCTTGAATTCCTGGACTCAAGTGATCTACCTGCCTTGGCCTCCCAAAGAGGTGGGATTATAGGCCTAAACCACTGGGCCCAGCAAAAAGAAATCTTGACCTTTTTATAATTAGTTTTTGAGATTTCTATGAGTGTTTCTAGTGGTTTTCTGGCAGGAGTAGCTGTGAGGTTTGCGAAGAATTATAAGAGTATCCTGTAGGTGGGGTAAACCAAAGGACCATGAGATTGTCCCTTCTTTCTTTGCTGTAGTTTTCTCAGGGCTGGTGGTTGCCAAGTGAACAGGGGCTAGAGGTTGCTGTTTGTGGAGTCTCTGTTTCAGTCAGATCAACAAAGCACAGCTCCTATGGGCTTTTCAATCTGCACATCTTTGGCAGACATAACCCTGCACTGGACATTTTAACATGGGGCTCTCAATCAGGAATGGATTCTCAAGTCCCGGCAAATGGCCACAGAAATAGTGCTTGCTGATCTGGTTTTGGTGAATTCCATTAAACAGTCCTACCACCTATCTTGTGTGTTCAGGTTTCTTTCAGAGTAGCAGTCACTTGAGGTAAGGAAGCTATCACTGGCACTTAAGTACACAAGTTTCAAAGTGAGGATTTCAATATGACTTCACAGGTTTCATAAAGGAAATATTTGCATTTTTTTTTTTAATATTTGCATTTTTATGTTTTTCTCCCCTTCTAAGAGTGCTCACAGCAGGGTTTGGAAAATGGGCAGTGGAAGAGAAATGTTCTTAGGATGTAGAAGATAAAATGATTAGGAAGAAGACAAGAGACTGTGGAGAAAATTAGAGACAACAATTTCATAACAGGTGAAAACGATGCAAGAAAGTTACCACCTGAAGGAACTCCAAGGGAAAGGAAAGGATAGTCTAGGGGTCTGACACTCAGTAAAAGTGGCAGTCCTGAAGGTATTTTAGAAAGGTCAAATGACATACACACACGCACAAACACACACACAGCCTCAGATGAAGGTTATTGTCAAAAGAGCCATACGAAATTCATTATTTTATCTATTCCTGTCTGATGTATCCTAGTCTTAATAGTAGGATTTAAGGAAGGAATTTCAGCCAGATACAGTACGAAGAAAAGGCATTTTTCTCCCAAACATCTGTTTAATTTTTCTTACAAATATTGTGAAACTTATAAAGAGTTATGATTTCTTCTTTCCTGTGACTGCTGGGAACCTCAGAACAAAATGTAGTCACTCTATAGACTATATAGCATACATTTTTGTATGTTTTATTTTCTCCTATTCTTATTTTTCTTTTCTTTAATATCCTTAATTATTCATATTTATTCTTAAAAGCATCTACAAAATCTTTTGTTGGAAGAAATAGATATATACATAGATGCTGAAAGAGAGAGAGAGAGAGAGAGAGATTAAGAACTTAAATGGCTCTGAGAGGCTTTCTGTGCAGATGTGCTTATTTGTAGATGGTCTTCTCTCTATATATAGATTGCCACTAATGTTAGCAACCTGTTAAGTGAAAAATCTTTGAAATAATCTCTGAACAACTGGAATTACTGAACAATTAAAAAAACCTGCAGATGCCTTGTGTGTGTAGGGTTAACTTTACCAGAACTTACAGAACAGTGTTTCTCAAAGTGAGATCATTAACCCTCGACTTAGAATCACCCAGAGGTTGGGAGAGGTAAAAATACTGATTTCTAGATATCACCCAGACCTAATTGAGTCAGTAGATTTGATTTAAAAATATCTTAATACCCACCCTAGTACCCCACCCAAGAATTAAAAAAACCACTGTTACAAAAACTAGGAAATAAAAGATCACAGCTCTCCTCCTGAAATTTAATGTGTTGAATTCTTAGAAATGGCAGGATAGCTCTAGGTTTGTTTGCTTGTTTTTTTTTTTTTTTAAAGGGGTAATAGATGGTAAGAAGTTAAATTATGAGCAGTAATTTTAGAACAAAGCAGCAAAATGAGAGAAGTGAATTTGAATTTAGAATTGGTAAAGTTTGAAGATAAAGAAGTGTGGCTTAATGATAAAAGGGGCAGGTTTTGATGAAGTGTCCATCTGAAACTAAGCTGAAGTAGGAAAGAACTCATCAACAGGAAAAACGAAGACATGAGCATTCCCCACTTTTAACGTGTAAAACTTACTGCCATCGGCTTTTATCCTTCAAGGAACTTTTCCTGGAGCTGTTCCCTTCACTGGGGCTGTCCTCCTCGTCTGTCTCCAGACTTCGACTGCAGCTCCGGATGACCTGAAAGATGCTGTTGACAGTGGACTCTTTCTCCGAATTCTTTAAGCCATTTTGTCCCACTCGTTGTAAGAAATTATCTTGTCCACTGTAATCTGCTACGAACTACAGAAAAATATATCGAGAATTTGCTATTGCAACTTAATATGCCTGGATAACCTACTTGGCTAGAGAAAAGAAATCATAACATAATAAATAATGGCATTTGTGCCTATTTTATGGGAAAGAAAACAAGAGCCTCCAGGAAAAACATTTTTTCATTTCACCACATGAAATATCAAAATTCACCCTTGTTTCCACTGAGACAACTTTAATCCCTCTAGGAATCGACACTCCGCTTCAAATTTAAAACATGAAAAACAATATTATTTCAGAGCTCCCTAAGGAGAAGACTAGCCAATTTGCAGAGGAAGGGCATGGTTATTTTATCCTTATAGTGAGAACTGAGAAAAACCGTGAGTAAAGTATGCTATTCTACGGAACCAGATAAAATGACTGGGCGCAAGCAAAACACTGAGAAGAGGTGATGTTTTGCTTTATTGCTCATGTGTTGTATAATAACACAGTGGCTTCTTCCTAGTTTTTAAGCTCTTTAAGCTCTTATTGTTTGTACAGTTGATCAGGAAGCTTCTCCCATTAGAGGTGAGAGCTGTGTCTGGGATAAGAGATGTGGAGTTCCCTCTTCTTAAGACATGAGGAAGCTGGAGGGGTGTGGCCTGGGAGGCTTCCTTTAAGCTTTCTCCTCCATTTCTTGCCCTTTTATCCTAGCTCATAACCCAGAGAGATGCGGTGGTGTTGCCTGTACCTGTCAGGGATTCTTAAGTCTTCCTGATATCAGGTGATGCCTTTGCTCCCAGGTGACACAGAAGAGGCTGAAGGTTGAAGACAGTCTTCCCACTCCATGGAGAAGGCGTGTACATGACTGTGTGTGTGTGTGTGTGTGTGAGAAACGTCAGTAGTAGGTTCTGTCATCATGGCAGGAATAATCCTAGATTTGGGTTTGGTCCCAGGTAAGGGACTTCTCAAAATCTCCATAAACTTCTTTCCATTTTAGTCACTTCTTTCATTTTTAAACACCTTAGAGAGAGGTTTCCTTATCTTTTGCCTCCAGTTTTTCAATTCCCCTTCTCTGCAATGCCCAATGCCTTGGGTCAAAGCTCACACTATCCCTTCTGCTCTGGGAATCAGGAACAGGAGGCAATGGACTGGGAAAAACCAGGCTCTGGGGATCAGGAGCCTGGAACTTGTCTCTACGTGTATCTTCAGGCTCCCCAGCATCTTCCCACAAAGGATGAAAAGAAAGCAGTTTTTTCTTCCACTGATGTGGAAAACTTAATACTCTCATTTGACTTTCTTTATCTCCTGCATCCAGACATTCCCACCCAATAAGAAAAACTTGTCAATCTTTAAAAACCACCAGAAAACAAGGCCCTTTTTGACTTGTACTTACACATTACACCTAATACATTAAAACTAATTTCACAATACTATGTCCCACACAGTGCTAGTTGACATTCTTTTCCACAGAACTTCCAAGGATCTATGTGCTACCCAGAAACAATATAACAATTATTAACCTTGTGTTCAATCAGTGATCATTTCTTTGGTGAGCACAGACAAGGCCTGATGAGATAGCCAGCAACAGTGGTTCTTCAGGCCAGGATGATTGTGAAAGGCCTTACCTCTAAAGTTTCTTCTTGGGAATTGTACCGCGGGCATATCTTCATGAGGCCAGAGGCACCGTCAAGCACTTCACAGAGCTCCTTCAGAAACACTCCACAGAACGGAACCACCTTACAGCCAGGGATGTGCAGGGCACGTGTCACCACCTTTCTGTACTCACAAGAGGACTCATGCTGGGCCATAGCATCCTTCAGGCTCCTCATGGTCTCAATATCAGACTGGTCCATAAACTGCCACATTTTTAAAACTTTTCTTGACCTATTGCGAGTAAATGATGTTTTTTAGACTGAAGAAGAAATAATATAGTTTACAGCAAGGAGCCTAAATTCCATACAAATTCATTCTCTTTACCAAGTTTTTTTTTTTTTTTGGTGGAGTCTCACTCTGTCAGCCCAGGCTGGAGTGCAGTTGCGCTATCTCGGCTCACTGCAACATCTGCCTCCTGGGTTCAAGCAATTCTCCTGCCTCTGCCTCCCTAGTAGCTGGGATTACAGGCATGCACCACCATGCCTGGCTAATTTTTGTGTTTTTAGTAGAGATGGGGTTTTGCCATGTTGGCCAGGCTGGTCTCGAACTCCTGACCTCAGGCTACCGAAGTGCCTCAGCTTCTCAAAGTGCTGGGATTACAGGCCACCGAGCCCTGCCCCAAGTGTTCTTTACTTGTTAATATTTATGTAGGGTTCCTATCCCCACCTACTTCCCCAGATAATATGAATAATACTTTTGTAAATTGAAACTAAAAATTAAATAGGACAGATACAAACACAAATAGGGATATGGGACATGTTAGTTATGGAAGCTGGGCACTGAATGTAGGTTTGAGTTTTTCTGGCAACTATGGCCAAAGAGGGAAAGTAGAGGGTAATATGGTTTGTACAGATACTGGTGGAGGAGGACTACCTAGGGAAACCTGGCCCATTTGGTCCTCTTGATCTTTTAAATATTACTCTTGGATTAATCCAGTCCTTAGTGATCAACATGAAGCCTATTGTTTTCACCTCTTCTGTAGAATTGATTTTTGCTGAATCAAGCTTTCACATGAAGCCACCAGCCCATTTTTGGGGACCTTGTTGTAAAGTATTATTTGCATAACAGGATGTTAAGTGGGACTTTCTCTATTCTGAAACTCCTGCTGAGACCCACAGGTGACAGTGCACCACATCTTCTAAAGAGAGGCCCTCACAAGGTGTTACCTGAACTGCTTTGCCCAGAGTGGTCTCCCACTCTCCTTTGGCCCATGCAGAGAAAGTGGATCTGAGCAGATAGCTTGGGAATATTTCTCTGGGGGCAATTGTGGGAGGGCTCACCTTTCTGTAAGAGGACAAGGTCACCCCAAGTGAATTCCATGGGGACACTGACCTGTGTCCTGGGCAGTCTGTGGATCACAAGAACTGGTGCATGACTCTTGCCTAAAGATTTGAGGCTAGCTGGAGCTGCCTGATGGCAAAGGGAGAGAAAAGCTTCCAGTAGATATGTCCTGTGCTTGCAGAGTTGGGAAGGCAATGTGCTATTTCCTGTGAGTCAGGAGGGGATACTGTGCAAAGAGGTGGGGCTTGAGCTGTCTTGAAGGGTCTGCCTGCCAAAAGATGAGACCCTAGCAGAAAGAGCCTGTGAGGACAGGACCTAGGGGGGCGGTGAGGAATAAGAGGTTGACCGGAGGGTACACTGCATTTTGCTAGGTAATGGTGCAGTGGGGAGGTGGAAAAAATTAGAGAGAGTAACTAGTAAGAAAACCTAAAAGCACCCCCCATTGGTCTCTGTGAGGGCACCAAGGCCAGCACAACTGCCCCATCAAGTAAGACTCTGTGCTCCCTCTATCCCCATCCTTTCCCCTCTCCTCTCCTGTCCACTTTTTTTCTGCAGACATCCAGTTGCAGGGAAAAGTAAGAAAAAAAGACAAATTATATCTTCCCCACTACTACAAGTCTCTGAGACTGGTTGTGTTGTGAAACACAGAGAAAGGAAGAAGATATATATTGAAAGAGATATTAAAATTTTGATTTAGATTAACTGGATTACAAAATCACTGTGTAATATATAAGACATCCAAAGACATAAAGAAGTACAACATGACAAACACCCATGTGCCAATCTCTCCGTTTAAAAAATCAAACATCAACAATGTGGTTGAGGCCCTAGTGTATTCCTCCAAGAGCACATACGCTATTCTTCCCTCACCAGACAGGACCACCACTGGGACTTTGGGGTTCTCCCTTCCTTAAAATTCTTCGTACTTTTTCAACATATGCATATATCACCAAGCAAGTTACAGAATTGTTTGTTTATTTTTAAACTTTATGTAAATAGTATCACATGGTAGATGCTCTTAGACCAGGGGTCGCCAGCCCCTGGGCCACAGACCAGTACTGGTTCACGGCCTGTTAGGAACTGGGCTGCACAGCAGGAGATGAGCACGGGTGAGCAAGCATTACAGCTTGAGCTCTGCCTGCTGTCAGACCAGCAGCGGCATTAGATTCTCATAGGAGCGTAAACCCTACTGTGAACTGTGCATGGAAGGGATCTAGGTTGCATGTTCCTCATGAGAATCTAATGCCTGATGATCTGAGGGGGAACAGTTTCATCCAAAAACCATTTTCCCCCACCCCCACATCCCCAGTCTGTGGAAAAATTGTCTTCCATGAAACTGGTCTCTGGTGCTAAAAAGGCTGGGGATCCCTGTCTTAAACAACTTTTTTTTTTTTTTTAAATAGCCTTAAGTTTGCAAGACTCATTCATGTTCAAGAGCACAGGAGAATGAGATTGTGTGTTAACTGGGAAAGTGACTGGAAAAGCTACAGGATCTCTCAATGTAGCATAATCCAGGGTTGGGGGAGGGAGAGCTGGTTGGAAACTTTGAAAGGCAATCAGATCAGAAAAGTAAAAGCATATTATGATTTCATCCTACTAAATCCAGCTTGTCCTATAACTGGTTTCTTATAAGACAGTGAGAATTCTTTTTTGGGGAATGAAGTGGAGGTAAAAACAAATGAAGTGAATGAATGAGACATGGTTCTCACTGGTTTCTTATTGTGTGAGTAATGGAGTAGTTATGGTTCACTTGGGGGCAAAGGGCAAACTGTAGCAAAGATCAATTCTTCATTGTTGAATTGAGAATTGACACTATTTTAAAAACTTTTATTCATCTTTATGATTATAAAGATACTAGATATTCATTGTAGAAAATCTAGAAAATATCAAAAATATAGCAAACCCACTTACAATTCTACCATACACAGATATTCCTTCCAGTATTTATCTTATTCTTATCTATATGGGTATATAAATATTGCTGAGGTTATTAGGGATAGAGAGCTTTGTTCCCAGATAGTTTCATGTATTATGTGTCACCTGCTTTCCAATGATATAAAAACTTTTCAGGCCAGGTGCAGTGGCTCATGCCTATAATCTCAGCACTTTGGGAGGCTGAGGCAGGGGAGATCACTTGAAGCCAGGAGCTCCAGACCAGCCTAGGAAACGCAGAAAGACTCCATTTCTTAAAAAATTTAAAAAAATAGCTATTGTGCTTGTACACTCCTTGTAGACCTAGCTACTTGGAAGCCAAACTGGGAGGATTGCTTAAGCCCCGGGTAAGAGGATACAGTGAGCTATGATCCTGCCCCTGCACTCCAGCCTGGGTGACACAGTAAGATCTTCTCTCTTAAAAATTTGTTTGTTTACCTCATGCCTGTAATCCTAGCACTTTGGGAGGCTGAGGCGTGTGGATCACTTGAGGTCAGAAGTTCAAGATCAGTCTGGCCAACATGCTGAAATTCCGTCTCTAGTAAAAATACAAAAAAATTAGCAGGGTGTGGTGGCGGGTGCCTGTAATCCCAGCTACTTGGGAGGATGAAGCAGAAGAATTGCTCAAACCTGGGAGGTGGAGGTAGCAGTGAGACAAGATTGCACCATTGCACTCCAGCCTGGGCAACAGAGTGAGACTCCGTTTCAAAAAAAAAAATGTTTTTTTACAAACATCATTTTTGATGGCTATTTAATATTCCATTATCTGGATGCAGCATATTATTTCCTTTAACTATTTTCCTATGTTGTTCATTTGGGTTATTTTAAACTGACACAATAACTAAGTAAATATTCTTAATTGTAAATCTTTGTACTTCTTACTAGTGGCTTAAAAGAGCTAAGAATTTAGAGCAGGCAAAATGTACAATGTCTATAAAAAACCAAAGTCACTTAACAACAAGTATGCTTTCTCTTCCCATTTAATTGCTTAAAAAATAAAGAAAATCGGCCAGGCGCGGTGGCTCACACCTGTAATCCCAGCACTTTGGGTGGTGGAGGTGGGCAGATCACCTGAGGTTGGGAGTTCAAGAGCAGCCTGACCAATAGGGAGAAACCCCATCTCTACTAAAAAAAAAAAAAAAAAAAAAAAATTACAAAATTAGCTGGGTGTGGTGGTACATGCCTGTAATCCCAGCTACTTGGGAGGCTGAGGCAGGAGAATTGCTTGAACCCAGGAGGCAGAGGTTGCAGTGAGCTGAGATTATGACATTGCACTCCAGCCTGGGCAACAAGAGCGAAACTGTCTCAAAAAATAAAATAAAATGAAATAAAATAAATCTCTATTATGTTGATAATAGTTAATTGCTTGGAACCTAAACACTTTCAAGCCTAAAAATGCACACATAAGCTCTGCCTCCATAATCATTGCAACGTAACAGTATCTGGCCACTTATCTCCTGTGTACAGAATAGCTGTCAACAAAAGACCTATTATACCTGGTACTTTCACCTATTAATCTGCAAAGATCAGTTTAGTTTTAAGCCAAACACAGGAGCATGAAACTAGGCGGCAGTGGATCTGGAGTATGAGCCAAAATGCATTGGGATCAGTGTTGAGGTCTGTCCTGGTTTGAGATTATTCCTCATTTAGGGAAATCACCAGACTTTATGGTCTTCTTGGATTCTGGATTTAAACTCAGCTGAATCTTACAGTCCCATTCACTCTAGGCCTCCATAGGTCATTCTGAGGCCATTCTTGTAATAAGAGAATCTAGCACATGGTATGTGGCAGCCGGCCTCCAAGATGGCCTCCCATGGTCCACACCTCCTGATTTTGTGGCTTTGTTCAGTCACCACCCACAAGGAATCCATGCTGGTCCTATGTGATCAGTACAATATGGCAGAAGTGACTGTGTGTGATTCCTGAGGCTCGCATATAAAAGGCATCGCAGCCTCTGCCTCCCTTTCTTGGATCGCTCACTTCGGAAGGAGCCAGTCACTGTGCTGTAATGACAGTCATGTTGTGGGGTCAGGAAGCGAGGTCCCTGGCCAACAGCCAGCACCAACTTGCCAGTCACAGAATGATAAGCATCATTAAAATAAAATAACTTTATCAAAATATGATAATTATTTTCTTAAAAGAAATGTAATACACATTTTCTTTTTTCTTTTTTTCTTTTTTGTTTTCTGAGATGGAGTTTCCCTCTTACTGCCCAGACTAGAGTGCAATGGCACGATCTTGGCTCACTGCAACCTCCGCCTCCTGGGTTCAAGTGATTCTCCTGCTTCAGCCTCCTGAGTAGCTGGGATTATAGGCACCTGCTACCACACCCAGCTAATTTTTGTATTTTTAGTGGAGATGGTGTTTTACCATGTTGGCCAGGTTGGTCTTGAACTCCTGACGTCAGGTGATCTACCCACCTTCGCCTCCCAAAGTGCTGGAATTACAGGCGTGAGCCACCGTGCCCAGCCTACATGTTTTCTTTATAGAAAATTGATCACAAAGAGAATCAAAATCATCCGGATACAGCCTTCTATTCTCCAAGGCTTTTTTTTTTTTTCCACTTTTTCCTTCTTTTGAGCCATGCCTTATGCATTTGTATGACTATTTTAAATGTCAAGGACATGATCATTTGGGTTTACTCTTAGTTAAGAAAGATGAAAAGGACAAAAAAAAAAAAAATTAGAACTCTGGGAGCTGTCATCTCCTCCCCCAACCCAGAAACCCTACATAGGGACCTGGAGAATCAAAGAAAAATCTCAGTAATGTTATGAAGTAAACTTCATTTGTAGTGAGAACCCTCATGAGGATGGTGAATCTCAGGAAGCAATAACAATAATAATAACAATAGCTTCTCTTTATGAGGCCTTACCATACGCCAGGCACATGTGTCAAATACTTTATATTATTTCACTGAATTCTACCTAAAGATGTAGGTGCTTTTTAGTATTATCCCCATTTTGCAGACAAAATAACTGAGGCTCAATGAAGTCAAGTAGCTTGCCCAGATCACACAGCTATTCCTTGGGGGAACTAGGATTTGATTTCCTGTGATTCTGACTTAAGAACTCATGCTCTTCTTCCTCACATACCATGCTGCCTCCCATAGGAGTAAGAATAGTTACTTTATGCCAGGTAACTGAGGCTAAAAGGGGATAAAGCAGGCGACTTGATGAACAGAGTGGTGATTTTGTTATGAGTTTGATGGAAAAGGCGTAAGAGCAGGATATCATAGTGGTCAAGATCATAGGCTCCGAAATCAAGGTTGCCCGCATTCCCAGCAATGCCAGGTGACCTTGGGTGAATGACTTAATTTCTCTTAACCTTAGCTTCCTCTTTTGTATAATGTGGAAATAATAATAGTATCTACCTGATAAACCTGTTTTGAGAATTAAAAGATACAATATAGGGAATGTGCATAGCCCATACTTGACATAAAGTGATAATAATGAGAGCTAGCATTATTGGAGGCCTATTGTCAATGCTAGCCACTGTAATTACTAACGGCAGTTGGTGGTCTATAGCATACAGCCCTGGAACACTACATAAGGCAGGCCTGAAAAGAGACAGATAACAGTGGGGTTTATAAGACAGGAAGGGGAATAGTCAATGGTGGGGTTGATGGGTTATGCAACCAAGTAATTTCACTTGGCTTGGCCAAGAACACAGAATCACAGCAGACCCAGTGAAGTAGGATTGTGACTGGCCCACAGGGGCTGAATTCTGCAGCAACTTTGAGGGACAGGGCCTGTGGTGCTGAAAGAAGATAATACATTTCCCAAGATAATTATTTCCAATTACCTGGCTTGGGTAAAGGTGACTCCATGGACAATTAACTCAGAGCCATTTAGGTGATGAGAAGCAACTGTGCCAAGATAACCGTATTCCCCACTAACTATACCTGAGGCCAGCCAAGAACTCCATGACAGCGTTGTAGTTGCCCATGTTCCAGCAGCATTTGGCCACATGCACCAAATATGAAAAGACTTCTCGCTTCTCCTCCATGGAGCCTGCCGTGAGGATCAGCCACGTCACCCAGGAGCTCACCTAGAAAACACACAGAGACATTCACGGGAATTATATCCTAGAAGTTTGGCATTTTTTTCCCAAAAGTATTCTTTGTTTTTCTAAAAATATCAATTTGGTATTAGGAAATGAAAGACCTATAGGTCCTTAATCTCTTATAACTCTCTCTTTATTTTCTTTAAAACAAGAAGGCTGACAAAGGCAATTCATAAAATCCTTTGGTTGAAAAAATGTCTTGAGACTATAAGAAAATAAGCCCTAAGGATAATTTTGATTGAAAGATATTTGACTGATGGACATTAAAATGAAATGTACTTAACCCATTAATTAAAGACATTTACTAAGTATTAAAATACATAATATCAAATGAAAAATAAAAACATTTTTAAACAATCTTTTACAAATGCCTTATCTATTACGTTCCTCAAATGACAAAATAATATGAACAAATATTTATAGAGCACTTATTATGTGCCAGGAACCATTCTAAGCACTTTACCTATATTACCTCACTTAGTCTCTCACAACAATTCTACGAGTCAGGGACTGTTATTGTCCTCAGGGATGTGTGTAAGGTCTTCAACCATGTTGATGGTAGCAAAGCCTAGGTTTGAACTTAGGGTGTCTGCTCCAGAGGTTGCACTATCAACCACTCACAAATGCCTGATGTGTTTACACAAACTCTAATGTTCTCCCGTTCTGGGCTTAAAGTTATTCTAATGCGATTTGTTTTTCCTGCTACACAGACTGGAGGATAATATTTTAAAATAATCCATGTCTACACCCTCCCCTTACGATATGCAGCCTCTAAATCATCTGCTTCTGATTTAAGATTTTTTTGCTGCCACCTTTTCTTTTGTGCTTGGATGCTGGTGTCCATCTAAGTTACCTTCTCTATCCTGACTAGCACGTGGGTTGATAAACTTGGTTGTTAACAGAACCAAAGTCTTGGTCTTGACCTCACATGGCCCTACTAGCTCCGCTTGGTTCAGCATCAGTGCTGACGCCTGAGCAGTGACACTTTTCTCTGGCCTAAGTGAGAGATGCCAGAACAGAGAGTTTATGGTGACCCATGACAACTGCAGGAAATAAGAGCTCAAGGTCAATAGCATACTGTGTACAAGTGGATAAAATGATAAGAATTAATGGCATTGAGTGCTGGCAGCAACCACAGAGGGCAGTGCAACCCCGTTTTTCCAGATCGAGAATCCACGGCTCATGGTAGAAGTGACTTTTCAAGGTCACAATTCTTGTTGATATCAAAAGTAGAACTCCCAGCTCAGTGCTCTTTCATCTGATGAAAGTTGACAGTTTCTTTCTTTCTTTCCTTTTTTTTTTTTTTTTTAGACGGAGTGTTGCTCTGTCGCCCAGGCTGGAGTGCAGTGGCGTGATCTTGGCTCACTGCAAGCTCCGCCTCCCGGGTTCCCGCCATTCTCCTGACTCAGCCTCCCGAGTAGCTGGGACTACAGGCGCCGGCCACCACGCCAGGCTAATTTTTTCTATTTTTAGTAGCGACGGGGTTTCACCGTGTTAGCCAGGATGGTCTCCATCTCCTGACCTCCTGATCCGCCCGTCTCGGCCTCCCAAAGTGCTGGGATTACAGGCGTGAGTCACTGTCCCCGGCCCAATTCTTTGATATAATTTGAGGAGAACTGATACTAGTTCTTTAATTGTTTGATAGAATTCAACAATAAAGCAATCTGTGTTTTTGCTTGTTTGTTTTATGGGAGACTTTTTATTACTAATTCAATTATTTATTAATATTAGTCTATTACTAATCTATTTCTTCATGATTCAATCTTGGTAAGTTGCATGTGTCCAAGAATATATGCCTTCTTTTCCAGGTTTCTAATTTGTTAGCATATGGGTATTTATAATATTCTCTAATAGTCCTTGATATTTCTGTGGTATTATTTGTAATGACTTTTTTTGTCTCTGCTTCTATTTATTTTACTCTGCTCTCTTTTTTTAGCCTCTTAAAGTTTTGTAAAGTTTATCTGTTTAAAAACGAACAATTTTTTGTTGATTTTTTTACAGTTTTTTAAACCTTTATTTTATTTCCTTCTGCTATAATCCTCATTATTTCCTTTCTGCTTGAGTTTGGTTTGTCTTGTTTCTCTAAATTCTTGCATTGCAAGTTGTTTATTTGAAATATTTATACTTTTATGTAGATGTTAATTTCTATAATTATACTTTTTTATAAGTTAATTTCTATAATTATACTTTTATGTAGATGTTAATTTCTATAATTTCTATAATTATAAATGTTCCTCTTAGCACTGATTTTGCTGGATCCTGTAAGTTTTGGTATGTTTCTATTATTACTTATTGCAATAAATGTTTAAATTTCCTTATTAATTTCTTTCCTGATCCATTGTTTGTTCAGGAGCATGTTTAATGTCTGTGTGTTTGTAGAGTTTTCTAAATTTTTCTTGTTATTGATTCCTAGTTTTCTTACACTGATTAGAATGGATACTTAACATGATTTAAATTTTTAAAAATTTGTTAAGACTTGTTTTGTGGCCTGCCATTATTATCTACCCTGGAAATATTCCACATACTGTTGAGAAGAATGTGTATTCTCTAGCTGTTGGGTGAAATGTTCTGTAGATGTCTGTTAGGTACATTTGGTCTAGGGTGTATTTTAACTTCACTGTTTCTTTGTTGAAGTTGTGTCTCAATCATCTGACCATTGCTGAAAATAGGATGTTAAAGTCCCCTACTATTACTGTGTTGGAGTCTATCTCTCCCTTAAGTCTATTAATTTTGAAGGGGAGGGAATCCTCCCTAACTTATTCTATGAGGCCACTATTACCCTGATACTAAAACTAGACCAGAACACAACAAAAAATCCAAATTACAAGCCAATATTCCTGATAAATACAAACATAAAAATTCTCAGCAAATCCTTGCAAACTGAATTCAACAGCACATCAAAAGGATTATTCAGCACTTTGGCCGGTAGATCACTTGAGCCCCTAAGTTCAAGACCAGCCTGGGCAACACAGCAAAACCCCATCTCTACTAAAAAATAAAAAAAAGCCAGGTGTGGTGGCACAAGCTACTTGGGAGGCTGAGGTGGGATTTTCCCTTGAACTGGGGAGGTGCACTCCAGATTGCAAGACAGAGTAAGACCCTGTCTCGAAAAA
>NW_012114422.1:468312-472245 GCF_000951035.1 Colobus angolensis palliatus
AGACGGAGTGTTGCTCTGTCGCCCAGGCTGGAGTGCAATGGTATGATCTTGGCTCACTGCAACCTCGAGTAACTGGGATTACAGGGCCCGCCACCATGCCTGGCTAATTTTTATATTTTTAGTAGAGATGGGTTTCACCATGTTGGCCAGGCTGATCTCGAACTCCTGACCTCAAGTGATCCACCCACCTCAGTCTCCCAAAGTGCTGGGATGGCGGGTGTGAGCCACTGTGCCCGGCCAAAAGGTGAGTTTTTTTGGACTTGGCTCTGGGTAGGTCCTCCTAAGCACTCAGTTTGGAGCTGTACATGTGAAGGCAGAGCAGGAATAAAAGGAGAAAATATTGAGAAGAGTCCAAAATAAGATCAAAGAGATGAAAAAACAAAATGAATGGTTGCTCACACCTCTTTCCTATCCCTACATAGAAACAAACAGGAAAATCAGACCAAAGGGGAGTTTTAGTGATAAAACAGGTCTATTCTCTGGTATGAGCCAGAGGCACTGGAGTCATTAACAATCTTCCTCTTCCCTTCTGAAACAGACTGAAGTAAAATGTGCTGTGCTACCTGCCACCCCCAAGCCCAGCCCTGAGCCTAGTGGGCTCCCAGTATGTGCCTCTGCCCCCCATCTGTTCTGGACTTCACTGGGCCCTCCAGTGGCACCAGGAGAACAGGTCTGGAATCAGACCCTTGGGACAAACCCTGGTCCACATCATCCCAGGAACTGTTTGGGATTCCTAGTGCTGACCCCTCTCCCGCAGCTACAAGTAACCCCTTGCTCACAGTCTCCACGCCTGTCCTCTAACTTGGTTCCTTGGTTACAAGTCACCTTTGTGAAACCCCGGCTCACTAGAGCAAGAAATTATTTTGCTAACAGAGACTGAGTCATTGGTGATTCCATCTAATTCTTCCTTTAGTCTGACTGGGTTTTGATGAGCCCTATCCTACCATGGGAAACCATCAGCAAACACTTAGCATCATAACCCTACGGACTCTTTGAGTTGAAAATTCAAACACATCTCACAAATAAAAATGAGATCCTGAAAATTAAAAAAACAGTTTCTCAAAGCCACCCAACTCATTAGTTGTTGAGGCCTCTGGCCATATTGTCTCCATGGCTTTAGTTCCTTTCTGGTTGAAATTGATGGCAAATCAGAGTCTCTGGAAAGTCATCATTCTTTCAGGCTGTTCTGATACCATGCATTGACTTACTAGTCCAGCGGCTGGAAAGGGTTAACTCACCTCCCCCTGGAGAGGTCTGCTTCACAGGGCAGGTGGAGACCACCACTTGGTTTGTGTCACAATCCTGATCACTCATCCAGATTTATTTCCTATCAGTCAAATCATTTTCCATATACTTTCCCACAACGCGAGGAAAAAAATAGCGATACCATATTTCACATGGAAACCTAATTTAAACCAACTGTTCCATTGCCGAGTATGAGTCCCCAGGGCCCTCGTTGTTGAGATTATGTAAGCACTGTTATCATAAACATACACACACACACACACACACACACACACCCAACATCTGCTTACAAGCCTCATGGACAATTCTTATTATGGTCTGATGTATTCATAACTTTATAAGCATTAAGTGATGAGAGGGTAACCACTAATTATAAAATAATAAATGACAAAAAAGGAAATGAAGATTCAGTGACAAATGTCAAAATGTTGACCAAAGCATAAAAGGTGGTCACATTTACTAGATGGAAAGTGGGATGTGTTGTCAATCCAGAAAGAATTTCTGGACACTGCAATCACATAGAAAAACAAAAAAAAAATTATATAAATATAAGGTACTATGGTTTAGGCACAGAGAGTGCTACTAGAGTAGAAAGGTGCTAATAGTAGCAGATTATTTTGCTTATTTCAACAGCAAGCACAGACTGAGAGAGAATCTGGCCCCCAGCCCAATTCTTTAAGCACCTCTCCCAGAAAGTGCTGGGCTAATCCTGACATCATAACCCCCTGGACCATGCCCACAACTCCTCCACAACTGACCCTCCCAAAATATCTTTTTTTCCTTCCTTTTGCTTTTCCCAGTACTCTTAGGCTTAGCCAAACAGAACAGTTTGCTCCCTCTCCTCACATCAAATACCTTATTGGTGTCACACACGCTTAGTTTGGAAGGAATGTTCTTGCATCATTCAAAATGACCTTTCCCTGGTCCACCACGTCTTACTTGTGTCCTCTGTAAAGCCAAATCTTTACTTTGGCCCACCAGGCCCCTGTCCATTCTCCAACCACCTCACTTCTCCCCTACATCCCTCCTTTTAGGGAGGTAAACTAGGCTTTTTAACATCTCAGGAATCTTGAACTGGTTGTTCCTTCTGCAGGAAGGCTTCCCCATCAGCCCAGATTCATTTTTTCTAAATTTTTAAAATTTGTTTATTTATTTATTTATTTTGTAGAGATAGAGTATCACTATATTACCCAGGCTGATCTTGAACTCCTGGCCTCGAGTGATCCTCCCACTTCCGCTTCCATAGCGTTGGGATTACAGATGAGCCACCACACACGGCCTGTCATTTTACTCATCTAACCCTACTCATCCTTTTAGGCAGCACTGCCCTGAGACCATGCCATCAGGATCCTGCCCTGGATCCCAGGCTTCAGAAGGCTCCACACTGGCTGTCGTCCAGCTGTGCCCTCCCCATAGAGTAAGAAGTCTATGGGGTGAAGGGGACGTGCCTGTCCACAGGCTGCACACTCACTTCTAGATAATTTATCCCTTGTAAACCCAGGCCTCCCAAATTCCCTGTCCAAATAGCACCAAGCCCACTGCTGGTCTGCAAGGGCTGTTGATTTGGATCAGTACTTCAGAGGGTAGATTGTAACCCCTAGGCCTAAAGCCAGGCCAGAGGGCAGTGGGGGTGGGGGTGATGTGTGGACAGGGTTTGAACATGAGGCCTGAGGTATCCACACTCTGGCACACAAGCCAGGATGGGAAGAGAAGGTGGGAAGGCCAACATGCTGGGGCCTCCCTTGTACTCGCGCCCTGGTCCCCTAAAGGAAAGGGTGAGGCTGCCTTCAGGAGTCTGATAAAAACATCGTTTTCTTGAGCAGAACTTCCTTGACTTCCCACCTGGAGTGTGTCCACACACTGTGTGCTCTGTGGTGCCCCCACATCACCCTGACCCTAGCGCACATTTAGTGCTGTGATCCTCATGAAGGAAGATGCTGGATCTGCTATGCTCACGGGTAAGCAGCAGTGTCGGTGACCTGTCAGGATCTGCCCTCAGTAAGTTTAAACAAGAGTCGGCGAAGGAGTGAACATATGAATGAATGAATGAAACTTAGCTTCTCTAGGGAGGCTTTTCTTGTGGTTCACCTGGCACCTTCCATTCCATTTCTTCCTTTCTCTTCGACTTAACGTAGGACCTTGAGTCCAAAGTTTCACTTGGATTCTCACCACTGCACAGTTTTGCCTCTGGTTTATTTTTGTTGTATTTGTGTGCCTGACTCTTTCACATGGGTCTGTTCTGTCTCCCCCAGCAGACCCTTAGACCTCCAGGACAGAGACCATCTTTCCCACATTTCCAGCATGGAGTTGCTCAGTGTCTCTGGCAGACAGGCAGGCCATCCAGAGTCCCAGGAGGCCGTGGGCAGGGAGGATTCTCAGCTTCCAAACGCTCAGGGATTATATTTGGGAAAAGGCCTGAACACTTCCCAGTGCTGTTCCCAGGTCCAGAAAAAGGAGACAAATGACATTCTGCCAAAAAGTTTCTTGAATATGCCAAGCAGACGTTTTCATAGAGATGATCATTTGTAATGGGTATCTGGTCACTCTAACTGCAAAGGTTGAACTCAAATGGTAAAGTCTACAAAATACAATGAAAGTCTAGACAGAGCTTCTTTCTTTTCTTTCTTTCTTTCTTTCTTCCTTCCTTCTTTCCTTCCTTCCTTCCTTCCTTCCTTCCTTCCTTCCTCT
>NW_012114422.1:472460-475206 GCF_000951035.1 Colobus angolensis palliatus
TTTCTTTCTTTCTTTCTTTCTTTCTTTCTTTCTTTCTTTCTTTCTTTCTTTCTTTCTTTCTTGACAGAGCTTCCCTCTTGTCGCCCAGCTGTAGCTCAATGGTGCAATCTTGGCTCACTGCAAACTCCGCCTCCTGGGTTCAAGTGATTCTCCTGTCTCTCCCGAGCAGCTGGAATTACAGGCATGCACAACCACGCCCAGCTAATTTTATATTTTTAGTAAAGACGGGTTTCTCCATGTTGGTCAGGCTGGTCTTGAACTCCCGACCTCAGGTGATCCACCCACCTGGGCCTCCCAAAGTGCTGAGATTACAGGCGTGAGCCACCACACCTGGCTATGACAAAGCTACTTTCAAGTAGTTTCTGTGTAGTGCACATCCATACCTATCCTCCATAGAGCTTTACTAAAACATCTTGACTAGCACATGTGGGCATGTACACATACACAACATGAACATGTGTGATTGCACAGTCCCATACACACACACACACACACACACACACACCTGCATAGACAGTGCTCCTCAAATGTGGAACACTGACATCAGAAGCACTGGGGGTGGTGTTTGGGTGTTTGTTCAAATGTAGATTCCAAGGCCTCACTCAGACTAATAAATCAGGCTCTCTTAAGGCCAGAGATCAATAATTTGCATTTTTAGATAAACTCTCTGATGAGTCTTATATGCACTGGAGTTTGAAAACTCACCCAGGTGCTCAGTGACCTTTTTCTGCACCCCAGGGCCTTGAGTCAGAGCTCAGGCATCATTTCTGTAGTACCAGTACAAAACTATAAATCACCTCTCTTGCCTCGCCTGTTAACTGTACCTGAGACTGAGACCGTAACCCATGTGGAACAAGGGGAAGCTACGGGGAGGCAGCACAGGGTAGTGGTGGAGCCCGGCGCTGGAGTTGGGTGGACCTGCGTACACTCCCAGCCCCACTGTTTCCTGTGCGTGCCCCTGAGGCAAGCCGTCTAACTGCTCTGAGCCCTGATTCCCTTTTCAGTAAAATGGGCATACTATTTACCTCCCGACATTGTTGTGAGGGTGCAGTTGGAGAGTATATCTACATATCTCAGCATGATGCTTAGTGTGCAGTTAAGGGCTTGATAGATGTTCACTACTGTGACTGCTCTGCTGCTGCTAGTACTGTTGTAGAGACGCTGAATTCCAGGCAACAGGACACAGAAATCCTGAAGACTGGAATCTCTAAATCCCACTTCCTAACTAACAGGCCGGACCAGGAAGAATCTGTGACTGCCCTAAGGGTTTGTGCCCCGATCACAGTCCCCTCCTAAGAGAAGGATAACTCAAATGTTACCTCTTCTCTCAAGGCTTCCCTGGCTCCTTGCTAGGAATAAAACAGCATGTTTCCATTATAATAGCCCAATCATATATATATGATTAGTTTTTAAGCTTTTATTTCTTTTTAGAAATGGAGTCTCCCTATGTTGCCCAGGATGGACTCAAACTCCTGCCTCAGCCTCCCAAGAAGCTGGTACTACAGGTGCATGCCACTGTGCTTGGCTACGTGTGTGTGTGTGTGTGTGTAAACTGTTGTCCTAGACCAAATTCTTCCAATCATAAGCTCCTTAAAGGTGCAGGCCATGGTTCATTCATGCCAGGATCTCAGTCCTGAGGATACAGCAGCCAGCATGTTTCCCACACCCAGGCATCCTCCTTGACATGAAGTGGGTGCAGAAGAGTCTCTTGAACTCCTCACTCTGCTTGGCATGGTTCCACTGATGACTCTTTGCTTAGGAGAGACACAGAGGGGAAAAGGCAAGTACCCAAAGGGAGCTTTTTCAGAGCCTCAAACATAGCTCAGATTATACTCTCCCCTTACCCCTAAACTACGTCCCAATTGTCTTCAGAACAAACTCTAAATCTCTTTTTGGCTTTCAAGGATGGCACTATTTGCTCTAAATTTACATCTCCAGTATTAATTTTTTACTGTTATCTACCACTTATCCAGATAGCAATCCAATTGTACCATGTGTATCATTTTCTATTCTTTGCATATTCCTAGGCTCTATGCCATTTTTCAATCTGATTCCTTGCATAGGGGGTTTTGTTTTAGCTAACTTCTTAATCTGTACAGATTACATAAGGCTGAACATACTCCTTCCTGCAAGCCTGACCTCAGTGATTTGTTCAAAGATTGTCATATGACCTCAACCAGCCAACTAAAGCCCTTCTTGAGTCTTTTACTGAAGCTATCAGGAAAAGAGACAACCTTTTTGTTGGAATCCTAAACTGTAAAGATATGAGCCTGGAGCTGTTGACAGCTGTCTTTGCTATAATATCAGGAAAGTCTGCCTGAGAAGGAAGGCAACACCAAGAAAAGATGAAGATAGATTTTAAAAACATTGGTTGGGTTCTTAGATCCAGCCATCCCTGAAGCCCTCTGATGACTCCATATACATACACCAATTTCCTGTTTTGTTTGAGTAGCTTTGAGTTGAGTTGCTGTCAACTCATAACTGAAAAAGAAACTTGACAAATACATCTTAACTTGAGGTGATCCTCCCTCTTCTAATAAACACTTAGTGAGTATCCACTATATAGTACGCACTGTGCTAGGCACTAGCAAACAAGACAGACATGATATCTGCCCATTGATAGCTTGGCATCTCATGGGGGAAAATAACATAAGCAAGTCATTAAATAACAGTATTATTGATATAATAATTGGATAATTATTTTTATAATTATGTATAAAATTGTTAATTATATATAATAAATTGC
>NW_012114422.1:475256-493648 GCF_000951035.1 Colobus angolensis palliatus
TATTGTTTTATTATTATTCTCAGGATCAGTTACAAAAAATGTTTACTAAGCTATTTTCATAATGGATATAACTATATAACTTTTTATAATTATATATAAAATTATATATCAAGTATTATAATTGGATAATTACTTTACCATTTATATGCTGTCATCTTTAGAAGTCCGGTTCTTCTACCACTTCTTGGTCCCAGTTGCCCTCCCAAAGCACTTTATTGTAGTAATGCCTATTTTTTCCACAAACAGTTACTGCATGCCTGTGAATTTGCCTGGAACTATGCTAGGCATGAGAGTGGGAGCAGTTAAAGCAAGTATAAGAAAAGTAAGAAGCATACTCTGTCTTGCAATTAAACCAGTTGTGTATATGTCCATTTTCTCTAAATTATCACCTCCTTGAGGGTAGAGAACATGTTATTCTGGACATCTTTCTATTGTTTGCAGAATGGCTTGCCTACAGTTTGTAAGAGATAGTTGATTATTCTCAAATTCTTCAACTGTAAATCCCTAAATACTGTACTCAGAAATTGGGTTCTAAATTCACTACAGTTATTTACTGTTTTAAAATCAACTAGGGAAAATATTTTCACTGAGATTTGCAAATACCATTTCCAGTTAAATAGAATTTGGAGAAATGCCAACAGCTATGCAGAATGTGTTATCCTCTTCTCTCTCACCATATTTAATTGAATTGAATGGATCCTTCCTTGTGAAGCCAATTATTAAATGCTGTTCAGAAGTAAGCCTCATCTCATGCATAGTCTCCCCTTTTGTAATAGTATTAATTGATGGCCCTAGAATAGGGTCCTGGTTATTTCATCCCTGCTTATCCTATCCTATCCTATCCTATCCTATCCTATCCTATCCTATCCTATCCTATCCTATCCTATCCTATCCTTTCAGCTTTACAAGGCTGGTACTAACACTGTTGCCATTTTACAGATGAGGAAGGTGAGATTCAAAGTGAGTAAACTAGTTTGCCCAAGGTTACACACCTGGAAAGTAGGAATGAGCCAAATCAAAAGCCTGTGCTTTTAAATTACCATGCTACTACCTTTCATTTTCTCTTTTATGAAGATTAGACTCAACAGTAAATTAGCAAACAGTCTAATTTACTGTTGAGTGTAATCTACATAAAAGAGGAATGGAAGGTAGTAGAGCATGGTAATGTAAAAGCACAGGCCTTTAAATTTTTAAAGCTTTGCTCCTCAGACAGCCACCCTGATCTACTGGGCAAAGAAATGCCTCAGCAAACACTGTGCGGAGCTTAGCTCCAGAAAAAGAATGATGCAGCCAAGTCTCATTCCGTTTAGAAACAGAATTTCAGCATTCTGAGAAGTCACAGAGAATGCGACATTGGTGCTTGCCAGTTGCTTACAAATGTTCCTATTCTGTCATGTATCTAAAATTTTAAGTTTTCGATGACATGCAGACTAGGACAGGGTCCTTCTGAACTAGAGAAGAATGTGTGGGAGAAGGCCTATGAGAGATTCCATCCCTGCAGCTCACTCACCCAGACAGCTAGGTATCCCAGGCAGAGGCCAGAAAGTCCGGTATAACCCCTAGTAAACCTCATCCCAAGCTGCTGCCACCTCTGGAGCGCCTGCTCCCTGCAGCCCCTTCACTCCAGCTAAGTCAGGGAACTTCAACAAATACATACTTGTTCAGCAAATCATTCCTGAGTGTCTACCCTCCAGAGCTCACACTCCAGTGGGCACTGGAGCACATGATGAGCAAGACAAACACAATCCCTACCCTCCCAGGAGGTGGTGGCATCTGCACTCCCCAGCATGACCTGTCCCTCCTCAGCTCTGATCTGCCTCCTATGGGGGGTGCTCCTTTACCTCTCCTCACCGAGGAGATCTCAACTGGGCAGTGCTGACTCTATCAGAGGCTGGGTTTGCCCTTGTCTGACATCAGCAAAATAACAGTGACACCAAATGCTTTTAAAGAGTCTACTTAACATGTATTAATTCATTTAATCCTATAACAAGCCTATGAGGTATATGTCCTTATCATCTGCATTTTAGAAATGAAATTGGAGCAGTCACTTGCCTAAGATCATAAAGCGAATTAAAGTGGCGAAGGTGGGAGTCCAACCCAGACAGCCCAGCCCCAGAGCCCATGTACTCTGCTGCCATGAGTTGGTTTTTGCATGCTGTGTTTCTTGTGGCTCTGTCTTGGCCTATTTTATTTTATTTGAGTTAGGGTCTCACTGTCACCCAGGCTGGAGTACAGTGGCATGATCACAGCTCACTGAAGCCTTGAATTCCTGGGTTCAGGTGATCCTCCCACCACAGCCTCTCCAGTAGTTGGGACTACAGGTGTGTGCTACCATGCCTCGCTCTGTTTTGGCCCTTCTCAAATCTCTTCTTATGCTACATCCTCTCCATATATGTTTTCCTTCACTTAACTTGCTTTACCCATCCTCTCTCTGCTGCTGGCTCCAAATGTCTAGCTCTTATCTTGTATCTCCAAGAATGAACTGGACATTTTCACCTGGGGGACCCAAAGCCCATCCTGTTTCCAGTCCTTAACTCCTTCACTTTCCATTCCCACATCCAATTAGCTTCCAAGTAGCCCAGACGTCATGTTCTCTAGGAAGTCATCCCCGAACCCTCAGACAGTTAATGGGTCCTCTGTGCTAATATAACCTTCCTGCTGCACTTATTATACTGCACTGTGACCACTATCCCCCTGGACTTTGCCACTGCAGATGGAGCCCCTTGGATGCAGGCATTGTTTTACTCATCTGTTTCCCAGCACAAGTGACACAAGTGAGAGGTGTTTGACAACATCTTGTTTTGAGTTATGCATAATACATTGCAGCCAGCTCCACATTGGTGCTGCCCTTCCCAGAAGACTGTCCAAGTGCCTTACTTGCCCAGGGTATCTGGGAACTGCCATACAGGAAGTAAGGCAGGATCATTTACCCTAGAGCTCACAGCCCCAGAACTGCCTGCTTGATCTTCACCCAAGAGGCTCAGAAGGCTAGTGTTGCTGGGGAAGGCAACCAGGGGAGCCATGACGTAGAAGACCTATGGGCAGTTTAGTCTATGACTGGAAGGCTCCATTTTCCCTGAGATGATTGGGCAGCAGAGAGTGAGAGTGTGGTGGGTTTCTCATCTGCACTGGAATGGGCTGGACCCATTCTGAGGTTCTCTGAGTGAAGGACAGAACATGGATTACTCAAGTCCCCTGGATAAGGAAGTCACTGGCCACAGGCCACACTGCTTGGGAAAAGGGGACAGGTGAAGGTTTTCATCCAGGGCCACTGAGCAGGGCCATGATGTTTGGAGACCATGCTATGATTCACTCTTGGTCTTCGGGCAGGTGTGCACCTGTCACTGGTAAGCAAAAGTGAGCCTGGCAAGTCATTTTTTCACTTGTGGTGAAATGCAAATTTTCACCAATTAGAATGTGAATGGTGAGCAAGTAGGAGACCGACAACCAGCCAACACTAATGATGGAGCAGGAAGGATAGAGCGGAAGGGAATAAAATGGTGTGCCTGTGTTGGCGTACATTCCATTGAAAACAAATCTGTGCGAACAAACAAAGGATATTGGCATCCCACCAAGATCAATTCATCCTGGCCCCACTGGACACTGGTAGATAGAACAGACCATTAAGAAGAAGATAATTAAATCAGCCGTCTGTGCAGTACATATGTGTTGGGTGAGCATCTGTGAATGAAATGCGTAAGGGAATAAATCTGATGAAAACTGGGATTCTAATCTTTTCAGCTTCTCTGTTCCAACAGGGAGAAGAGTGTATGTAATCACTCTCCTCAGGGTGAAGATCAAGCAGGCAGCTCTGGGGCTGTGAGCTCGTAAATGATCCTGCCTTGCTTCCTGTACTGCAGTCCCCAGATGCCCTGGGCAAGTAAGGCGCTTGGATAGTCTTCTGGGAAGGGCAGCACCAATGTGGAGTTGGCTGCAATGTTCTATGCATAACTCAAAAGAAGATGTTGTCAAGCACCTCTCACTCATGTCACTTGTGCTGGGAAACAGAAAAACACAGGATTTGGAGCCAAAGGAATGTAGGTTCATTTCTTGGCTCTGCCTTTCACTATTTCTGTGACCTTGAGCAAGTTTCCTACCTACCCTGAGACTCTATTTCCTCACTCATAAGATGGGGATAATAAAATGCCCTGTGTCATAAGGAGTGTGGTGCCTAATAAAAGGGATGATAAATACAAAGTCTCTTTATATTTATAAAGTAATAAAAGGGATGATAAATATGAAGAGCTCCGGTGCTTGGAGAGGAGTAGTATGTGCTCAATAAATGTCAACTAATATTGATAATTAAAAAATAATAAGCAGCTCCTTCTTCAAGATGTAGCACTTGTGGAAACAATGCTGGCCTTTTTATTACAGGGTCAGCTTCCCTTCACTGTTTAGCAGAGAGGGACTTTCCAAGGATTAGATTCTCCAAAAGAATGATCCTTCATTTCTTTTAAAGAAGCCAGAAAGCAGAGGCAGAGGAAAAGGGGCAAGACAAATGTTCAGAAAGAACATATCAATAGAACATCCAAGGAAAGTTGGCAGTGAAGGGTGGGAAGCAGAAGAGGAAGGGGTCTGGGTCAGGGCCCTCTGAGGAGGTAGGGACCCAGGGACATAGCTTGGTAGGTGCGGAAGTCCCGGAAAAATAGCTCTGAGTCATAGACAGGTTCTAAAAGGGCAGCCACCCTGAGAACCCAGGGCCTTTGTCCAGGAAACATCAGGTACTCTGGACTGTGGTTATAACATTTGATGGGCTGGGATTAAACCACATCACATGACACTGGCCGTTTCAACATCTTTCTTGCTTTTTGAATAGTTCATCATCTTTTCCAGGCAAAGAACAGACTCCAATTCTGAGTAAAAACTAACAGAGCTGTACATGAAAGGCAAAAATTCTAGGGTGTCCAACACAGGATAAAATGACTGGATGTGCCCCACCAACTACCTAAGATATAAACAGTGAATGTCCTGCAATGAGATCATGTAACTGGGGAGTGGTAACCGCCCTGGTGGAGCAAAGCAAAGGAACTTGAGATTGACAGCTTAGAGCATGGAATTCAGTTCGGGGAGTCAAACAAGGGCCCAGCAGCCTGGCTGCAGCACTTCCAAGCTACACTTGGTACTTAATTTGTCTTGTTTGTTGACTGGCCTGCTTATTCATATGTGGCAACCCTCTGCAGCATTTGATTTTGAAATCTTGATGAGCAGATTGATCTGCCAATTTTGAATTATTCCCACATGTTCTGCACAAAGTAGATGCTCAATAAATATTCTGGAAACTGTTGTTATCCCTTTCTGCTCCGAAGACCCCAGACAGAAACAGATCAGCAGTGTTTTGTGGTAATGTTTCCCAAGCTGTGTTTCAGGGCACATGTTCTACCCAGATGTTAAGTATTAAATATTTTGTGAAGAAAGTGTCTGGAGCCATATAACTTCAGGAAATTCTAGGATAAGCATTTTGGGAGGCCGAGGTGGGTGGATCACTGAGGTCAGGAGTTTGAGACCAGACTGGCCAACAGAGTGAAACCCTGTCTCTATTAAAAATACAAAAATTAGCCAGATTGTTGGTGGGCACATGTAATCCCAGCTACTTGGGAGGCTGAGGCAGGAGAATCATTTGAACCTGGGCGGTGGAGGTTGCAGTGAGCCGAGATCACGCCACTGTACTTGCACTCCAGCCTGGGTGACAGAGGGAGACTCCGTCTCCTAAATAAATAAATAAATAAAAGGTTTGTGGGGGCAGGATTTTTGGAGCCTTTAATATGCTAATATGCACGATAAACCTTTAAGAAGTAGCTAATATTCAATATTTCTCAAGTTCTTTTGACCATGTAATTTCTTTTCAAAGGAACATTAATTAACATTTAGAAGAACCCTGCAATATTGACAGGGGTCTCTCTGGGCTCCTTCAGCCTGAAATGGATGTAGCAGCGGCTTGTCTCCACCAGTAGTTCAGGAGATTGTACCTGCACCTGGCCAAACCAAAAATACACACCTCCTTCTCTAGAAACCACTTGGGGTGGGTGAGTTATAGGAGGTAGAAATAGAAACAGCAGCATAGGGTTTTATAATTGGTGTCATAAATCCAGAATCAACATGTCATTGGAGGAACTCTAAAACCAAGACATGAAGGAAGATTTTTCTTTAGACTCCAAAGTGAGGAGATGAAGGCCAACTGTTATTTCATAGCCAAGGCTGTCATGAAGGAATAATCCAGACAGCTGACCAACTTTTAGCTATGTGGTTCTACTACATAATGAAACAACGAATGAATCAATGGACTGTAGAATGGTTGAATTGGAAAAGACTTTAGATATTATTTAGTCCATTTCTCTTATTTGATAGATGAAGAAACAGAGAACCAGAGATGTTAGGTGACTTGCAAAAGTCACCCAGTTAGTGAGTGGTAATGCTGAGGCTAGAGCCCAGATGTCACCTCGGGACACCCTACAGTCATAACTTGCTGAGTTTGTCATCTCTGTGAAGACAGTCTCATACATCGCCACCTGCCCTCCCTCTGTGGGCCTTCATAGGCAGGGTGAAGAAGTGTCGGATAAGGAAGACGAGGAGAGCTGGGAGCAGCAGCAATTACTAGAGCACTAACCTCAGATGGCCTAAGAGATGGGGGCAGTGGGTCCTAGTTAGGCAAAAGCCAAGGAACAAAAGGGAGAAGAGTCCAGGGCATGAAAACAAGGGTGTCCAGTCTAGGGCCTCCCACAACACAGCTCTCAGCAGGCTGAACGGAGTCCAAGAGATGGCAGTGGCGGCAGACTTGTCTGCAGAATTTCAGATATGCTGGCCTTGAACTTTTCCCCTCTAGCTTCAGCCAGAAGGTACCACCAGCTGTGCCCTGCAGACTGGGCTACAGAAGGGAAAGGGCAGAGGAGAATGGAGGTTTGGGGAAGAATTCTAGAAGGGAGGCCCCAATAAGAAAAACAGGAGAAATAATGGCGCCATTGCTATTTGTCTTCATTAGGAATGGCCAGAGAGGGAGAAGCCAAAGGAAGAAAACTTCCTCTGCTTCCTAGAAGAGAGGAAGCTGGCAGGAAGAAACCTTCAGGGAAAATTTTGGCTAGGATCTGTTTTAGGAAAGGAGGGAGCAGCTGCTCACCAGCTGCTGATTATGGGCTGGAGACCCTGATTAACAGCTCAACAGGCACAAAGCCAAGGTTAAAAGTCACAGGAATTGAAAGCCTAGGACGTGGGGAGGCTGAAGTGAGCCTCAGACCAGCAGAGGAAGGGGATTTATTTTGGAGACTGGGGCCATGCAGCTGGCAGGATTTGAGTGATTTTGGTGAGCAAGCTCAAGTTAAAGCCTGCTTGTTTTCTTCAGGGTGGTCAGTTTAAAAAGTTTGGGAGTGTGTTGACAGTTCCTGCAAAAGTGACAGATCTGTTTGGGAGCCTAGGGGTCTGATAATTTAGGGGTCACAAAGATCCTCAGAAGGAATGGGGGCCAAATACCAGCCTTGCTTTATTTGCAAAGAATGGGTGACTTTTAACCTCAGAGGAGTCAAGCTATTTGCATATAAGATGGACTAAAAGATTTATTTCTATTTTCTCCTATTTTTCAAAGTGCTGGAAAAATCAAAACTTAAATGTTTTCATCAAGTATTACCTGAAACAAAATTGGCAGGCATCCGTATAATTTTCCTTTTAACTCTAAGTTACTAGACTCCAGTGTTCTGTCAAACATACCCCAACACCTGTAGCACATAAACTCAGGCCTAGATTTCCTAAAAATGCTGGACATGTTTTAGTATTTTAATGATAAAACCCAGATGTCCTGTTTTACATGCCCTGGAAGAAAAGAAACACACAACCTTACACAGAACTCTCACCGTTTTAAATCTGATTAAACTCTATGCCAAACAAGGAGTGGAAAGAGTATCATGTTTGTACAAACAATCCTTTAAACAGTGTTTTTCAAACCCACTTAAATGTTCTAGAAAACTTCGGAAATGTGAATCAGCAATATTTATTTACATTCCACCCCTGGACTGAAGTATTAGTTTGGGGTCGTGTCTTGGTACTTGGAGCAGGAATTGTGATGATGATTACTTTGGTTCTCCAACCTGTGTTTTGAGGCCCATGTGCAATGAACCCCACTTTGGTCACTTATGCATATGTCAATACTATTTACAGCCCAGTGATTCTTAGATGTAGCTTGGTTTCAGAACCACCTAGGAGAGTTTCTTCAAAATATCCTATTGTAGGCTCCACAGTTTAGTGTCTAATTCAGTAGATCTGGGGAGGGGAGTAGGAATCTGTCCTTACATCAAGTTTTCCTAAGTGATTCTAATAAAGCTTTGTGTTTGGGAATCACTGATCTAGGGCCCTGGCTATTTACAACCTTAAATGTGCATGGGGATCTTATTAAAATGCAGATTATGATTCAGTGGGTGGGGGTAGGAGCAGAAGATTCTGCAGTTTCAATAAATTCCCAGATGACACTGATGTGCTGGTCGCGGGACCACACTTTGCATTTTGTTCTTTTCTGTCTCTTGCAACCTGGAATAGTTCCTCTACTGTTCCCTGTCTTTCATGTCTTTATGTAATTTCAAAGATTACAGGCCTTACATTCTGTAGGACGGCCCTCAGCCTGGGTCTCTCTGAAGTTTCATGACCAGACTTAGGTGATGCTGTCCTGGCAGAAATACTCAGAATGAAGCTGGGCTCTGCTTGGTGCATCACCCCAGAGGGTACAAGATGTGGAGCTTTTGCACCACTGGTGATGTCAATCTTGATCACCTGGTCAGGCTGGTGTTTGCCAGGTGTCTCTGCCACCTGGTTACCATTTTCTCTCTGGTAATTTACTAGTATTTGTGAGGCACTATTCTAGGAATGCACTAATATCCTACAATTCACATGCCCTCTACTACCTGTCTTCATTGATAAATACCACCAGGATCAGCCACCTCTATGACAGCTACCAAATGGTGATTTGTATTTCCTTCGTGATTTCTATATTTATTAGTTTCATTCTTCAATAAGAAAGAACAGTCCCTTGTCTTCCATTTATTTGTTCACATATTCACTTAAATTGGCATAGTCAAATGGATTATAATTTTTTTCACTCTATTGGAATCCAGTACTCTATTTATTTTGAAGCTTAAATGATCCCAAAGTGGCACCTGGTCCTTTTGATATGTTTCCACCATCATTGGAACATTTCCTTGGTTTCTGGCAAAACAAGATGTTTCAGGTTTATCTTTTTTTTTTTTTTTTTTTTTTTGAGATGGAGTTTCGCTCTTTTTGCCCAGGCTGGAGTGCAATGGCGCGATCTCGGCTCACTGCAACCTCCGCCTCCCGAGTTCAAGCGATTCTCCTGCCTCAGCCTCCTGAGTAGCTGGGATTGCAGGCATGTGCCACCATGCCTGGCTAATTTTTGTATTTTTAGTAGAGACGGGGTTTCTCCATGTTGGTCAGGCTGGTCTTGAACTCCCGACCTCAGGTGATCCACCTGCCTCAGCCTCCCAAAGTGCTGGGATTACAGGCGTGAGCCACCGCACCCGGCCTCAGGTTTATCTTTAAGTTTCCCTTCCCCAGCCATGGAATCAGCAATTTCCTCCAAAAAGCCCTGGTTTCTTTTTCATAAAGAATGGTATTTAGAATCCAATATCTGTGTGCTTAATGTGCTCATTGCTACTGGAGTGCCATTGCTTTGAGGTTTCCTAGGCAGACAGAGCTCGAAAAAAAAAGTCTACACAGTGCTCATTGCTACTGGAGTGCCATTGCTTTGAGGTTTTGTAGGCATCCTTGCATGCTGGGGGCATGCTCCTGACGTGTCACTGATGTGCTTCTGTGCAGCTCCCACATCCCTCCCCATACCAGCCAGGGCTGCCCTCCATGCTGGGAAACAAAGGGAAGAGGGAAAGGAAGATGGGAAAGTTGCTTGTTCTTTGTAAATTGTTCACTAGTGTCTTACATTTGAGCTACATACAACGGTTAATAAATTTATAATTGTGAAAGTAAATTTGACTTTTTATTAAAGCATTTACTAGTGAAAAAATAAACATCAAAACATTTTAAACATATTGTATGTTTGTGTGTGCATGTATGTGACAGCTGTACTTTAAAGTTGTAAAGAACTTTAGAGGTCTCTTATTTAAATGGTTTCAAATTTGGAGGCCTGGAGGCTTTCTGGGAACACTTTCAGTACAACACTGATTAAGAGCTGGTCTGGAATAAAGAGAGGCTGGGGAAAAAGTGAGGTTCAAGGAATATTCCCTAGGGCTCCTCAGAGCAGCATGTCAACACCCCTGGCCTGTTCCAACCCCTCAAGCTCTAAACAAGAGAAGACAGGCTTTACCAACTACTTTGCTATTTGCTGACAGCAGTTTCAAATGTTTGACCTTATAGATTTGTCCACTGTCCATGGTTGATGCATGGCCAAAACCACCCACAGGGCCAAGCTGTACCCAGTAGAATAAGAGAGCGCAATGGAAGAGTATCAACCACAGTACATATATCAACTGGGCTGAATGACAGAAACAAGTCAGAAAAGGACATATGCAATTTAATCACAACTTTCAATGACTTCCCATACCATTCTGGGTAAAAATGAAAGCACTTACAATGACCTACAAAGCTCTACAGATTGGGTCCTCTGACCTCCTCTCCTGCCACTTCCTTTCATGTCCTGCACAGCTTACCCCATCTCAGTCACACTGACCCTCTTCCTGTTCCTTGAATATGCCAGGCACGCTTTACACAGGTCACCAGCACTTATGGTTCCCTCTGCCTAGAATGTTCTTCCTTCACATGTCCAGATAGCTCATTCCCTCAACCCTCTCTTCGTTACTCAAATACCAGCTTCTCAGTAAGGCTTTCCCTCACCACTCGACTTGAGGTTGCAAGGACTACTCCTCCCCAACACTTCCCATCCCTCTGCCTTGCTTTATTTTCCTCCCTGGCACTTATCATACCGTATATTTATCTTATTTCTCTTATCTGTCTCCATCTAACTGCAATGGAAGCTCCATGTGGGTAGGGATTTTTATTTGTTTTTTCACTGCTGGATCCCTAGAGCCTAGAACAGTGCATGGCACACAGTGGGCACTCAGTCAATGTTTCTAGAAGAATGACTGAAAGAGCAAACGAAGGATATTCCAGGAGAGGCCTCAAGAAGTGACCAAAAGTGCTGGCCAACTGACGACAGGAGGAAGAACTCACTTCCAATTATCCTGGATCAAAAGAGTGGTTTTTGGCAGCCTGCCTCTGACACATAATTCTAGTTGACAGATGAACCATTTAGAGATCTGCAGATGCATTTTGGGGCTGCTCATCCTGGAAAGGGCATTAGGATGTTGCCATGAACACAACAAAGTGTTTTAAAGAAGCCACCATCCATTTGTTCCTAGTTGAGGTGGCCAGTTGGCAACTTCTGCCTTCCGACTCTTGCCAGCTGGTTCTCTTTTCCATGTTCTATTTGTTTAGTCATTCAACAAATATTTGTAGAGCAATGTCTAAGTGACAGGGTTGCCCCATGGCTTCATGTGCATAACTTTATTTTATTCACATGCAGCTGTACTTTATTTTCATTCTCTCTCTTCCTCCCCACTTCCACCAGTCTTTGGTTTAATCTTTAATATTGAAAGTAATACACACTTGTAAAACAGATCCAATATTATAACATTCTCTACAGTAGGAAATGAAATCTCCTCCCTCTCCCTTCTTCTCCACTATTGTTATCATAATAATAAAATTTCTTGGCCCTCTCTGCAGGTAGACAGGTGAGAGTCCCCTGGGGAATGGAAAGGTAGTGGAAGGGAGAACTTTCATAAACCAAGATTACTTTTGCATATTAAAGGACTTGCAAGGAATCTCAATTTCCAGCTGTCTGTAGCATGTCACACTTGTCAAAAGCTTGGCTAAGGCAATTGATATTCAAGAAAAACATTCCAAAGGTCATGCCAGGTATTCATTCCTTAGATTTTTCTAAGCTCTATCCTTATGCCAAGTAAGACTGTCAGTGAGCAACATACCTGAACTGGATTACTTTAGCTCCCCATATCATATCTTAAGAGAGTCATGCTTTTGAATTATGTCTTTTTATTAATGACCAACACAAAATATGGCCAAAAGGAGATTGCTTTTGCCAATGTTTCTGCCCTAAAAACTGCTCTTCAAGATACCATCATTTTCTACGGGACACATCATTTTCTTTCTTCCTTTTTTTTGAGATGGAGTTTTACTCTGTCATCCAGGCTGGAGGGCAGTGGTGCGATCTCGGCTCACTGCAACCTCCACCTTCTGGGTTCAAGCAATTCTCTGCCTCAGCTTCCCGAGTAGCTGGGATTACAGGCACCTGCCACCACGCCCGGCTAATTTTTTGTATTTTTAGTAGAGATACCGTTTCACCATCTTGGCCAGGATGATCTCGAACTCCTGACCTCGTGATCCACCTGCCTCAGCCTCCCAAAGTGCTGGGATTACAGGCGTGAGCCACCGCACCCGGCCAGGACACATCATTTTCTACTTCCTTCCAGAGTTCTAGAAGGTAGCTTGGAGTTTCTGATGATTGGATGTGCTGATGCTTTTTTTGCCTTCTTTCTCTCCTTCCTCTTCTTTTACCTGCTCCTCCAACTCCTTTTCTTTTTCAGATAATGAGAATGATATAATCTATCATATCACCCTTTTTGCCTAGGCTGCCAGGAATCTCTGCCCAACTTTTTTGTCAATGGAAGCATGTTTCCTTTGCCTAGGCATTCTTTCTGGCACTATTCTAGCTTTTTTATTCTACCATTTAAAAAACCTTCCCCCAATTTTTTTTTTTATTTTTTGCAAATACGAAGAGACATAAATAAATGTATTAACAAAGAGTCCAATGCTGATATTTTACAATTTATAGGTAAGGAAAAGTAGGCCCTGAGAGGTTGCCTTTGCTATCAGCCACAAATGACTAGTTAGAAGAAACTTTGATACTAAAATCTGAGGGTTCCTGCCCTTTCCATTACCTGATGCTGTTTCAAATTAGAGACTAATATTTTTTCTGCCTTCACAGGTTGTGGATATTCACTCAGCATGTTTTCCTTTATGTCCTGCTCTTGGAAAGGGAAGCCAAGTCTGTGGCCTATTTGCTCTTTTCTTTTTTTTTTTTTTTTTTTGAAACGGAGTCTGGCTCTGTTGCCCAGGCTGGAGTGCAGTGGCGAGATCTCAGCTCACTGCAAGCTCCGCCTCCCGGGTTCACGCCATTCTCCTGCCTCAGCCTCCCGAGTAGCTGGGACTACAGGCGCCCGCCACCTCGCCCGGCTAGTTTTTGTATTTTTAGTAGAGATGGGGTTTCACCGTGTTAGCCAGGATGGTCTCGATCTCCTGACCTCGTGATCCGCCCGTCTCGGCCTCCCAAAGTGCTGGGATTACAGGCTTGAGCCACCGCGCCCGGCCAATTTTTGCTCTTTTCTTCATCATCATCAATGCACAAGGCCAGCAGAGTCCAGGAAGCAGAGAGAGATGTTCTCACCTCTTTTTATTTCTGCTCATGTAGGCTCAACTCCAGCAACCTATCTAATCCATTCAGGAATTCAGATATAATAATGGGGACACGGATGAAATATCTTTGGGAATGAAGGTGTCCCTGAGTATTGCATTTTTGTTGAGAAGTGTGTGGTCATCAAGAAGAAAAAAACATTGAGTTTAATGCAAGCTGAAGAACTCTATATTTCAAAGTTTACAACATGGTAGTTTATAATCTCAAACCAAGTTTGATCAGCTAGATTTTAAACGAATAATTTCTGCTTAAAACATGAATATGAAGTAAAAGTTCCTGTTTGGACTTTTATGCTTCCTTGCATGGAAATATGTAGCAAATGTAAAGATGGGTCCAGGAATGCTAACTTGGATAAATATTCAGGGTGATCTGATAGGAGTTCCTAAGTGCCATGGAGGAGGGGGTCACAATTGGGAGCAGAATGTGACAGAGCCATGATCCATCTGCAGCACCACTGTGTATAGGGGCTTTGGGGGCACAGAGACTTCCCTGAATTCTAGTTCTCCTACTTACTAGAGCTCAGACATGTTTTCTAAGTTTTCCAAATCCTGTAAATTGAGAATGACCTAAGGAGTGTGCAGGGTATTTAAAAAGGCTTCACATACGCGTGAAGCACATAGCACCATGCTGGCTTGCAGAAGTGTTCAACTAATTGTAGCTATTATCACCTAAGTCAGGTTAGAGCAACTATTGAAGCCAGACACTAACTATTTTATGTGGTCAATTAAATAACCAACCAGGAAAGAATCACAAAGAAAAATCCGAGAGGACACAGTAGTTACAGAAGGTACTGAACAGGTGCTGGTACTTTTAGCAGAGGACAGACTTAACCCCCTGGGGCTGAAGTAGTTGCAGAAATGTCAGTTTTCAGAATGAAACTGTGATGAGCCACACTTAGGTCAGGATGAATCAAATCAATGAATAAACTCTGTATCTAGTCATTGTCTAACTCTGCCGCACTTACACACCTTGCAGACAAGGGGCCAAGGTTTCCTCACATTGTCATCAAGACATAAATGGCCAACTGAGCATACAACATGATAAGGTGCCTCTATAGAGTAATAATGGGGGAAAGAACCTAGGCACAGCTCAAGGAGAAGAAACCCTGAGCAATGTGGTTGGCAGCCCTGAGCCTTGTGAATTAGGAGTTGGGGTAGCGTCAGCTTCTATAGGAGGCGGTGGTAAAGTTCTTGGCTCAGTTTTGTCATAGACAACGATCTGGGTCTGAATGTAAAAACATCTTGCCAGAAACTTTCTGTTACAAGAAGCTCTGTAGAAAGCAATGAAAGAATAAACTGCTACATATCCTTTAAAGGCATCACTATTATCTTGGCTGGGGTGGGGTAGAGGGAAGGGTAATTGCAGCCAGGAATAAATAAAGATGATAAAAGGAATATGGGAGTTTTCCTTTGTGTAAAAAGTCTTGATTGATGGAGCTAGATAGTTCAGACATTTATCATGTGGATATATTCTACATGTGGCAGTCACATTAAACACATGTTGTTCTATAACATCTGTAAGTTGATGCCATTTGTACCCTTGCTCTTATTTGTTAATTTGAAAAGCAAAACAAAATAACCACACACACACACAAAAAACCTAAAACCAAGCTGGATTTTGTCTTTAACTTGGCAGAAAGAGTAGCCTCTGATTTTGTGCCTCATATTTTGAATGATTATCTGCTAGATTTTTATTTTTTGCCAATTCATTTTCCATATTTATTTAAGTCTTAGGAAGGAAATGCCCCCAAAATATGGTCATCTTTTTCACTGGGTATCTCAATGAAAAGTAATTTAAAAAATTGTAATAAATGTTTCACTTGGGACTCACATAATTCATTGTCATACAACCTTTAAAACAACATGTTAGGCTGGACGCGATGGCTCACGCCTGTAATCCCAGCACTTTGGGAGGCTGAGGCAGGCGGATCATGAGGTCAGGAGATCGAGACCATCCTGGCTAACACAGTGAAACCCCGTCTCTACTAAAAATACCAAAAAAATTAACCAGGCTTGGTGGCGGGTGCCTGTGGTCCCAGCTACTCAGGAGGATGAGGCAGGAGAATGGCGTGAACCCAGGAGGCGGAACTTGCAGTGAGCCGAGATCGCACCACTGCACTCCAGCCTGGGCGACAGAGTGAGACTCTGCTCAAAAAAATTAAAAACTTCATTAATATTAAACTGAAATTCCTCAGAGAATATTTTTCAGTGGGGCAAATGCTGCAACCTAAGTGGCAGCATTTCTTACTTGGGTATAGCACTTTATGGTTCACAAAGAACTTTTGCTACACCACCTCACTTCTATTTCTATCTTTACCACAATTCTGAGTGAGTGGTAGGATAGGGATGGCTGTCTCATTTACAGATGAAGAAATGGAGATTTTTGACAAGAGCTGGTGTGGATGTGGAGCAACGAGAATATTTTTAGATTTACAGAAAAATAGCAAGAATAGTACAGAGAATTCCCATATTCCTGGCACCCAAGTCCCTGTGTATTAATGTCTTAGGTTAGCATGATATATTTGTCACAATTAAGAAAATAATATTGATGCATGACTATGAACTAAATTAACTTTATTGGTTATGTCTCAGTTTTTACCTAATGTCCTTTTTCTGTTCCAGGATCCCACGTCACCTTCAGTCATCAGGCCTCTTTAGGCTCCTCTTGGCTGTAACAGTTTCTTAGGCTTGCCTTATTTTTAATGACCTTGACATTTTTGAGAATTATTGGTCATGTATTTGGTAGAATGCCCTTAACTTGGGATTTGACAACTATTTTTCTCATGGTTAGACTGGTTTAAGGTTTTGTGGGAGGAAGACCATGGAGGTCAAGTGCAATTCCCATCACATCATATCCAGGGCGCACACTATCAACAGGATGTGTCCTTGTTGATGTTGACCTTGATCACCTGGCTGAGGTCATATTTCTCAGCTTTCCTCACTGTAAAGTTACTCATTTTTACTTCCTTTCCCTATTGTACTTCTTGGAAGGAAGTCAATATGCATAGGTCATACTTTAACTAGTAAGGAGTTAGGCTCCACCTCCTAGAGGGTGGAGTATTTATGAGTTATTGGGAATTCTTTTGCACAGATTTGTCTATTCTCTTTCATTTATTCTCCCCCATTTATTTATTCAATCATATCAGTATAGAGTCAAGAATCTTTATTTTATACTTTTGGTTATAATATATTTCTCCTTTACTTTGTCTTGCAAGTTGCTCCAGCTTTGGCCATTGGGAGCTCTTTCAGTTGGTTTGTCTCTTTGACACACCCCATCACTTGTGTTTCTGTTCAAGCACCTCCTTACTGCCTGGCACTACCAGATGCTCCAGGCTCAGCCTGTATATCTTCTGCCTTAGTCCTACAACCAGCCATTTCTCCAGCAGCCCTGGTTCCTTTTAATTGGAGAATGGTTTTAGAAACCAGGATCTGAGCACAAGGTGTCCTTGTTGCTACTGGGATGTCAGTTGTTTGTATGCCCTCTCAGATGACAGAGCAAGGGAATATATGTATGTTATACTAACCCGTGTATATACGTGTATCTATAGATATTTCTGTATGTAACCATCTTTGTAACACACTAAGAATTAGTCCATTCTGATGTTAAGGAGGTAACTTTTGGCTTGTTTCTTACACCTTTTAGTTTCTAACATGGAAAAAAGTGATTTTGAAATTTGAAAAAAGGTGAAATTAGTGCTTTGTCAGTTTTCTCACCAACCCTCCCACACTCACCATAGTGGAGTATATTAGCCCTCTTTGCTGCTGTGCAGTCATCCTCAGTGCCTTACCCTGGGGACACTGCCTGGTTAGGGCTGTCTTTATTTTTCCCACAGCACGTCACACTGTCATGCTGACTCCATTCCTGCCGACTTCCATCACACAGGGTCATTTTCTTGACAAAACTGACTCACGCTTGATGATTTATATCTTGGTCATTTATTCATTTCTGTGAAAAGTTTAAAAACTGGAGCCAAAACAAACTCCACAATGCATCTAAGGCAAAACTTCTTGCTGTCTAAGACGTGTTATAACTCATTTTGCCAATATGTAGGGGAAAAAATGAAACATTTAGCTCATGTGGGAAACAAGTTTTGCATGGAAGTGAGCATGGAATCAGCCTAAGTGGCAGCATTTCTTACTTGGTATAGCACTTTATGGTTCACAAAGCACTTCTGCTACACCACCTCACTTCTATTTCTATCTTTACAACAATCCTGAGTGAGTGGTAGGGTAGGGACTGCTGTCCCATTTACAAATGAAGAAACAGATTTTTGACAAGGGCTGGTGTGGATGTGGAGCAACTGGAATGTTCACACATTGTTGCTGTGAATGCCAAATGACACAGTCACTTCACATAATACTCTGTAAAATAATTTAGTATCTACCCAAGAAAAAACCTACATTCATCTATTTGGGAATGTTTTTAGTGGCCAATGAATAATGGCATAAAGCTGAAAATAAATGTCCTTCAACTGGTAAATGGATAAATAAACTATGGTAGATTCATATAATGACATGCTACTCAGAACAAATTATTGACACATACAGTAACATTGAGGGATTTTGTTTTTCTTGTTTTTTGAGACAAGGTCTCACTGTCACCCAGGCTGGAGTGCAGTGGTGTGACTTCAGCTCACTGCAGCCTCAACCTCCTGGGCTCAAGCGATCCTCCTACCTCAGCCTCCCAAGTAGCTGGGACTACCGGTGCGTGCCACCATGCCCGGATAATTTTTGTATTTTTTGTAGACAGGAGGTTTTGACATGAGGTTTTGCCCAGGCTGGTCTCAAATTCCTGAGTTCAAGTGACACTCCCACCTTGGCCTCCTAAAATGCTGGATTAACAGGTGTGCACCACCATGCCTAGCTGAGGGATTTCTTTTCTTTTCTTTTTTTTTTTTTTTTTT
>NW_012114422.1:493748-510498 GCF_000951035.1 Colobus angolensis palliatus
GCCAGGATGGTCTCGATCTCCTGACCTCATGATCCGCCCGTCTCGGCCTCCCAAAGTGCTGGGATTACAGGCTTGAGCCACCGCGCCCGGCCTAGCTGAGGGATTTCTAATGCATCATTCTAAATGAAGAAAGCCAGGCTCAAAAGACCACCTACTGTAAGATTTTATTTCTACTACATTCTGTCAAAGACAAAAGGATAAAAAGAGAAATCAGATCCCAGATCTGATTTGAGGTAGGGGAGGAATGACTATAAAGGAGGCAAAAGGAACTTTTGGGATAAAAAAGCTCATTCATTTGAGCTACAATGGGATCAGTATCATCCCTTTGTAATGATATTCTCTATCCTGATCTTGGTGGTCATTATACAACAGTATGCATTGTCAAAATTCAAACTGCATGCCAAAAGGGCAAATTCTATTGTATGTAAATTATACTTAAATTTTAAAAAGGAAAGAAGAAAACTGAAAAGGGGAGGGTGAAAAGAAAGGTTCAAAGAAGCTAATTACCTATTAAGCAACTTATTCATAATTGCCAAGTAGAAGCAGGAATTGAGTCTAGATCTTCTACCTTCCAGTCCAGACTTCGTCTGTTGAGAATGAACACACATCCAGGAAAAAACTGATTTTCTCTCTACCCTGTTTATACACATAATCCCAGACAGACTGGGAACCCTAAGTGCTGATCCTTCTCTTCTTGTTCATACTTGGAAGTGGGCTCTTACTTCCCCTACCTAGCATACACATTCATATTCAAAGACTTAGAATGACAACAGTTAATCTATAAAGAATGACATTATATCTTTTTTTTTGGTGGGGGGGGTTCACCAGTTCATCCAACAGGTTTCATCATCAGCTCTTTTATGTTCTACCCTGCACATATTCTTAATTTTTTTTTTTTTTTTGAGATGGAGTCTTGCTCTGTCGCCCGGGCTGGAGTGCAATAGTGCGATCTTGGCTCACTGCAACCTCTGCCTCCCGGGTTCAACTGATTCTCCTGCCTCAGTCTCCCATGTAGCTGGGATTACAGGCTCCTGCCACCATGCCCAGCTCATTTTTGTATTTTTAGTAGAGATGGGATTTCACCAGGTTGGCCAGGCTGATCTCGAACTCCTGACCTCAGGTGATCCACTTGCCTCAGCCTCCCAAAGTGCCGGGATTACAGGTATGAGCCACTGCACCTGGCCAAGAATTAGATTATATCTTAATATCATGCTTCATTGTCAGAAATATTACCAGAAAATATCTGAACAGAGATTTATCCAAAGAAGATATACAAATATAAGCATGTGAAAAGATACTCAACATCATTAGCTATTTAGAAAAATGAAATCAAAACTATGAGATACCACTTCATACCTACTAGGATGGCTGTAATAGAAAAGACAGAGACTAGCGAGTGTTGATAGAATTGTGGATAAATCAGAACCCTCATACATCGTTGGTGGGAATGTCAAATGGTGCAGCCATTTTGGAGCAGTTTGGCAGTTCCTCAAAATGCTAAACATTGAGTTATATGACCCAGCAATTCCCGTCCTACGTACATACCCAAGATAAACAAAAACACATGCTCAAACATTTTTACTTGAATTTCATAGCAGCACTATTTGTAATGGCCAAAAAGTATACACAATTCAAATGTCCATCATTATTTATACCAATAAACAATATGTGGTATACGTACATAATGAAATATTATTCAGCCATAAAAGACATGAAGTACTGATTCATGCTACAATGCTGATGAACCTTGAAAACAGTATCTTAAGTGAAAGACGCCAGACACAAAAGGCCACATATTGTGTGCTTCCATTTATTCAAAATATCCAGAATAGGCAAATCCACTGGGATAGAAATGAGATCAGTGTTTTCCAGGGGCTGCGGTTAGGGAGGAATAGGGAGTGGCTGCTAGTGGGTATGTGGTTTCTTTTTGGGGTGATGACCATATCCTAACATTGATTTATGGTGATGATTATACAAGTCTATAAATATATGAAAAAAGCCACTGAACTGTATACTTTAAATGTATGTATTATACAGTACGTGAATTATATCTCAATAAAACTGTTACAAAGATCAAACAGAAAGCAACAGGCAAATCAAAAAGATGTGTTGTGTAGAAAGTACAGTGCTTTCTCTACTTCTAGCAACACATCTAGAAGGGGTGGGGATTGGGGGTTCTGGGCTGGTGAGTACCACCTCGTTATACCTGAGTGGGGTCCTTTCTCTCGAAGTCTTTTTTTATTTTTAAATTTATTTTAATTTATTTATTTTAGAGATGGGTCAGCAAAGCCCAGGCTGGTTTTGAACTCCTGGCTTCAAGTGATCCTCCTGACTTGGCTTCCCAAAGTGCTGGAATTACAGGCATGAGCCACCATGCCTAGCCCTCTCTCTAAGTCTCGCACCTGAAAGGTAGCTTATAGATCCTCCTCTCCCACTTTAAAAGGCTCTCCCCCAATTCTTAGCTGGGGCTACAGCTGCTTCTTCTCTGGGGGCATTGCCCAGTTGTGACAACCAGGCTGAGGGTAGATCAGACAAGAAATCATTATCTCAAGGGAATGAAGAAGAGAACACTTTATGCTATAATATATAGGGTATAGCAACAGTAAAACCCTCACTATAATCCTCACCCTATAGAAGGCAAGCCCCTGAGCCCACAGTGAAGGCGTATAGCAAGGGGGTAGTGTATATAGGTTACTTTGGATTCAGTATTACTTACAATGCACGTTATAGAGTAAGTATCAGAAGATTATAATAGCAATAGATGACTTTTATTGATCACAACAACCCTAACTAGAAGGAAGTATTATCCTCATTTGACAGGCTGGCAAAGGAAGGCAGAGAAATACTTTAGTAACTTGTTGTAGATCATATAAACAATGCAGGTGGGATTCAAACTGAGAGTTCAAACTCCAGAGTTTAAATTCTAAGGAGCATTAGGTATCATCTGGCCTAATTCTTTATCTTATGGGGCAGAAACTGATGTTTAGAGGGGCTAACAGATTTGATCAATATGACACAGCTGGTTAGAGAGAGAACAAAAGGCCTAGACTCATAATCCTGTTCAAAGTTTCCTTGACCTCTTTTAGATTTATAGTACAGATATCAAAGAAATTCCTAAAAGTCAGGATTTCATACTCATATTCCAGAGTTATCAAACTATTAGAGATAACTACTAGCATTACCTAATAGTCCTAAAACTATTATAAGCAGGTAGGTATGTATTGCTTTCTCAAGGATTTCTAAGAAAGAAGTCTTCAAAATCTTCAGGGAGTTACATGAATGTCATGATCTTTTTCTATTAGCTTCAATATCCCAGAGAAAGGAAATCACCAATGTGAAGTGTTATCCTCCTACAACATGAGTTGTGTCATATCATTCCTCTTAAAAAAAAAAAAAAAAAAAAAGGAGCCCCTAATTCTTAGGGTGACATTCCTAGATCCAACCTTCTGTTTCTATTTCATCTCTCATGTCTCTTTACGCAGGGACTTCTTTCTTGTTTGGAGAAGGACTGGGTCTCCAGGGTTTGGGCACTTAGTCCCCAAACCACCAACTCTGAGAACTGGAAGAGCCCTATTAGAAATCCGGACCCGCCCATTGCCCTTTCTCTCTAAGGCAGTGACTCTCAGCTTGGGAGGAGCTGATGACAGTCTTGGACAGCAGGGTAGCTAGAGGAGGGAGAACATGTGATGTTTCTAAAGTGCATATTCAGCATTATAAGTGCTTTTATTCATGCTAGCGAATCTATTTTGAAGTTTCAAATCATATTAAATGTGGATACGAGGTTTTTTTCTTTAATATTCTGGGTTAAAGAGTGTTGAGAAAACTTTACTTTAGATAAAGTTTCTATAGTCTATGAATCCAGATAAAGACAATAGAACCAACCCTAATATCAGCACCACTATCTACCACCTTTGTAATCATTCAAGGAGCTCAAAATGGTGGCCCCTGTTTCCCCCAAACTTCTTGATAGCCTCTAAATGGAGTTTAAAATATGATAGTATTGGAAGCCAGGAAAATTTTCTCATCTGTTCTAAAAGTAAGTCATTCCCAGCTATTAGCTGCCTAGAATTAGTTTCATCATCGTTAGTCATTGAGTGCTTGATTCAGGGTCAATCACCTTGGTAAACACATTTCCTCAAATTCTCTTTTAATTCTTGCAACATCCCTATATATAGATCAATGTTATAAGCACCACTTTACAGATGACTGAGGAATACAAGAGTTAGGAAACTTGCCTGGAGTCACACAGAAAGTAAGCAGTGAGCCTTGGATTTGAATTCAAATCTGAGCCAGCGCTCTTACCCAGGGCTACTGTCTTGTATACTGTGTGAACAGCACCCTCTGGAATTGTGCAGAGTCTTTGCCTCTTCCTGCACAATCCAACAGTGAGTCATCTGGGTAGACAGATGTAAAAGGGGCATGAAGCGATTAATGGGGAGAAAACAGGACAGCCACATTGCAGAGACAAGCCTTGAATGTGGTTAAAATGCCTGGACACCACCTGGTCAGCAATGAAGAGCTACTAAAAAATTAAGAGCAGAGAGGTAACTCTTAGTATTGCCATAGGGACAAAGAATGAATGTGAAAAGCAAATGAATGAATGTAACCATTTGTTAATAGTTGTTGCGTAATTCCCCATGAAGAGGATGGCAGAAACTAGGCAAAGTAAGACATTTGGTTCTGGATGGATTTTTATTAGCAGGATATCTGGTTCTCTAATTGGCATAGATAACAAAAAGTCAATTGTGTTTGACTCCCTAATAGGCATCTTGCCTTGTTTGGAGTAAGAACAGTAACTAAGTTTCTGTATCTAGCTTGAAATTCCACTTGAATACCATTATACTTTAAAACAGTGTGAAGCAAACATCTTTTGACTGTTAAGAGATGTTAATAAAGAAACCACACTGTAAAATGTAATAAAAAATGCTCAAAAAAAGACATACCACACTTTCTGTGACTTTAGCCTGCTTATCTCATCCATTGGTTGGTGACCAAGCTATTGAGCACCCAGCAGGGAAGCCCGCCTGGTGTTTATATGACAGTAGAGAGAATTAGTTTCAACTTACTTGCAGAAGTGGATTTCAGAGGAAGGGATTTGACAAAGTTGTTAAACCCAGTAGAGGCTGAAGAGGAAAGCTGGGATGATGATGGAGCTGAGCATTGTCATTTTGAAATTGGTTTTGGCCCCAGAGTGTAAATACACCTCAGTATTTTTGTTAGGATTGCCAGAAAATCAGCAAGTGCTCACTTTCTTTTGCCAACAAAAGCATGACTCTCTGTGCAAAAATTTTCTGCACATTCTATAAACAAGAACATTTAGAAAATCCCTTTTGCTGAGAGATATGACAAGATATATATTAAACCATGCTGTAAAATAAAGCAGACACTGAATATACCACTGGGTTCATCAAACACAAGAAAAGCTTTTATATATCCCTTCTGCCACGAACTTCTACATGTCATCCTATCCCCCAAAATACCTCCCTATACTGTGCTGATCTGAGGAGCCACCATCCAGGCTTTCACCTTTGTTTGCTGTGAGACTTCTCCAACAGGCATTGCCTAATCCATTACCTACATTTTCTCACCACTGCACCCTAGTTTGCTGTCCCTGCAGGCTATTGTGTTGGCGGTCTCCAAGTGATCCATGACCTCCTATCTAAATCCCAGGCTAAAACTTTTCTTCCTCACAGAATCTTCCAGTTCAAAAGAGGCCATTGGAAGATTTTAATCAGGAGTTGGCAAACTTTTTCTGTAAAGGGCCAGATGATAAGTATTTTAGGCTTTGTGAGCCATTTGATCTTTGTTGCAACTACTTAGCTCTGACACTGTAGCACAAAAGCAGCTGTAGCCAACACATAAATGAGCATAGCTGTGCTATAATAAAATTGTATTTCTGGGCACGAAATTTGAGCTTCATATAATTTTCACCTATCGCAAAATAGTATCCTTTTAGTTTTTCCAAGATCAGATGAGTGCGTTCCAGATGGGACAGCCGTAGACTGATTTTTTAAAATTGTTAAAAAATGAGATGTTTGTGAGGCTATGGAGAAAAGGGAACACTACATTGTTGGTGAGAATGTAAATTAGTTTAGCCACTGTGAAAAGTAGTTTAGAGACTTCTCAAATAACTTAGAACAGAACTATTATTTGACCCAGCAATCTCATTACTGGGTATATTCCCAAAGAGAAAAAAGACACATGCACTTGCATGTTAATTGCAGCACTATTTACAATAGCAAAACATGCAATCAAGTTAGGATGCATCAACAGTGGATCAACAGTGGATGGGATATACATATATACCATGGAATATTACACAGCCATAAAAAAGAATGAAATCATGTCCTCTGCAGCAACATAGATGTAGCTGGAGGCATTATCCTAAGTGAGCCAATGCAGGAACAGAAAACCAAATACTGCATGTTCTCACTTATAAGTGGGAGCTAAACACTGGGTTCACATGGACATAAAGATTGCAACAGTAGACATTGGAAACTATTAGAAGGGGAAGAGCGGGAGGCGTGCAAAGGCTGAAAAACTACCTATTGGGTACTATGCTCACTACCTGGGTGACAGGATCATTTGTACCCCAAACCTCAAGTGTCATAAAACACACCCATGAAACAAACCTGCACATACATCCACTGAATTTAAAAAAAAAGTTGAAATTATAAAAATAAAATACACTTTAAAAAGTTCTCACCATAACAATGTAAAGTACTTGAGGAGATAGATATGTCAATTAGCTTGATGTAATCATTCCACATTGTTCACATCTATTATAACATCACTTTGCACTCCATATATGTATAATTATAATGTCAATTTACAATTAAATTTTTAAAAACTGTTAAAAATGTAAAAACCATTATTAGCTCACAGGATGTGCAAAAACAGGTGATAGGAGGGATTTGGTTTGATGTAGGTCATCCTCGCAGCTAAAACCAGGGGTTTCTTCAAAGCTTTGCTCTGGCCAGCCAGGCTCTGTGTGAAATTTCTCCAGTTATAAGAAATTCACTACTTCAACAGGCAGCCTGGTCTAAGGCTGAGATGAAATGACTAGACCTAGTTTTGCCTGCTAAACACACAACATATAACTCAACTTCATCTTTATGGCAACCCTTAAAATATTGAAATGTACCTGACTTGACCACTTTGGAAGTCTCCTATGTAGGAAGCCCAAGTTTCTTTTTTTCCTTATCTTTTTTTTTTTTTTTTTTTTCTGAGATAGGGTCTCACTCTGTGGCCCAGGCTGGAGTGCAGTGGCACAATCTCGGCTCACTGCAGCCTCAACCTCCTGCACTCAAGTGATCCTCCCACCTCAGGCTCCCTGAATAGCTGGGACTACAGGCACGGACCACCACACCTGGATAATTTTTTATTATTTTTAGAGACAGGGTCTTGCTATGTTGCCCAGGCTCGTCTTGAACTCCTAGACACAAGTGATCCTCCTGCCTTGGCCTCCCAAAGTGCTGGGATCACAGACATGAGCCCCTGTGCCTGTCCAGCCCAAGTTTCTTTTTCTTTTCTTTTCTTTTTTTTTTTGAGATGGAGTCTCGCTCTGTCGCCCAGGGTGGAGTGCAGTGGCACGATCTTGGCTCACTGCAACCTCCGCCTTCCGAATTCACGCCATTCTCCTGCCTCAGCCTTCCGAGTAGCTAGGACTACAGGTGCCTACCACCACGCCAGGCTAATTTTTGCATTTTTAGTAGAGACGGGGTGTCACTGTGTTAGCCAGGATGGTCTGGATCTCCTGACCTCATGATCCGCCCACCTCGGCCTCCCAAAGTGCTGGGATTACAGGCGTGAGCCACCGCATCCGGCTAAGTAAGTTTCTTTACTGTTGTACAACATGGTTTTTTTGTTTGGGGCAGGGGGGTCCTCTCTGCTCTGGTGAAATTCTCCTGCAAATGTCAATTCAAGTGTGCCTACTTTAGGGAGAGGAGAGTAATGTTACGCCATTGCACGATGTTTGCCATTGTGCCATTCTGAATGCTCTGTTAATGTACTTCTCAGCTTCCCTGGCTCAGGGTAATGTGATAATCATCTTTAAAATTTTTCTCCATTGGTTTTTCTTTTTTCTTTTAGTCACCCTCTGAGGCTGGGGCCCCTTAATTTCTCATCACCCACACTTGCCTGATTATCTTGTGTTGCCCACATGATCCTTCTCACTGGATCCTTTTATGATCTGCCATGACAGGGGTGTTACCAAAGCTTGATCCTTGAAGCCTGTGATCTCTCTCACACTTTATGTCTTAGAAAACAGATTCTCATGGCTTGCTCATACTTCTATAACAATTATTCCAAAATTGTATCTGCATCACCAATCTAGCACACGAGCTCCATGCTCCCGCCTTGCACTGCCTAGTAGGCATCCATTTAAAGATCATACTTTACTCTCACCCTAAAACCTACATGATGATAATGATGATGATAATAGTCACAATGGAAATAGCAATTAGCACTTGTTGAACACCTACTATGTGCCAGGCACTATCCTGAACTAAGGATTCATTATCTTTTGTTGCTGTTGTTGTTTGAGTTATGGTGTCACTCTGGCAGCCAGGCTGGAGTACAGTGGAACAATCCTAGCTTACTGCTGCCTCTTACTACTGGGCTCAAGTGATCTTCCTGTCTCAGCCTCCCCAGCAGCTGGTACTACAGGCATGTGACACAATGCCCAGTTAATTTTTAAATTTGTAGAGACAAGGTCTTGCCGTTTTGCCCAGGCTGATCTTGAACTGCTAGCCTAAAGCAGTCCTTTTGTCTCAGCCTCCCAAAGCACTGAAATTACAGGCATGAGCCACCATGCCCAGCCAAGATTCATTATCCTTTTTAAAAAATTTAATTAATTAATTTAATTTCGAGACAAGGTTGGGCTCTATCAGCCAGACTGGAGTGCAGTGGTACCATCTTGGCTCACTGCAACCTCTGCCTCCTGGACACAAGCCATCCTCCCACCTCAGTCTCCTGAGTAGCTGGGATCACAGGCATGCACTACCATGCCTGTAACTTCTGTATTTTTTGCAGAGATGGGGTTTCACCATGTTGCCCAGGCTGGTCTCAAACTTGGGAGCTCAAGCAATCCACCCGCTGTGATTATAGGCGTGAGCCACTGCACTCAGCTTGGATACATTCTTACTAAACCTTTACAACAATCTATGAAGAAACTACTCTTAGTCTTCTTTTATAGTTGCAGAAATAGGCTCAGAGAAGTAATTTGGCCAAATACACTGATAATAAGTAACAGGGTTAGGATTTGAACCCTTGAGTGTCTGAATCAAAGCACATGCTCTTGACCTCTTTGGCTAGTCTTTGTAACCCAAAATGATGTCATGGGTGCTCCACTTATTCCGAAAGCCACGCTCGGAAAGCCTGAATTCAGTCTTGACCTCTCCTTCTCCTTCATCCTCCCTATTTGAACAGTCACTGAATTACTGGGATTCTTTCTTCTAGGCATCTGGGAGCCATTTTCCCCTTATATTCTCACCATTATCCTAAATCAGGCCCCTTGTCATCTTCTGTTGTTTACTGCAACTCTCTCCTGATGGATCTTCCTGCACCCAGGTCTTCAGTCCATCATGCACGATCCTGCCCAGAATACATTTGAGCAAGCTGGGTCTCTCACTTGAGACATCTTCCTGGCATCTACACCTTTTTATTCATTTATTTGACCCACCTTAGAACTGTCCAGCCCTTACTTGCCTGGGGTCCTCATCCTGGGGTGAGAGAGGAGGGAAGGGATACTGGAATATATGTCAACTGCCAGGTAATTTAAATATTTCACAGGTGAATCTTTTTTCCTTTGTATATATTTAATGTATATATATTTTATATATATTATATGTATGGTACTATATATTATATAAAATACACTAAATATGTAATATATTAATATTATATAACTACATCCACATATAGTCTTTAGTAGTTTCAAGAGCAGTATGTTTTGGAAAACTGGAGAAAGATTAGGAAAATAAAGTTCCAGGTTAAGTACATTTGAGAAATGCTGGTGAGTTAAAAGTGTCTTTATTGCTGGACTTCTTCAGCCTTCAGTATACTAACATGCATGGTGACTATCAATACACAAGTGGAAAGAGCTGCAAAAGGGTATTTGAAATTCACTGGACCACAAATACTTTTTTTTTCTTTCTCCTACTGAGCATGTTGAGAAACCAGGGTTCTGGAGAACAATTCTTAAGAAAAACTACTCTAGGAATGTCTATCAAAATGCTATACAGGGCTGGGAATGACGGCTCACGCCTGTAATACCGGCACTTAGGGAGGCCAAGGCAGGTGGGTCACCTGAGGTCAGGAGTTTGAGGCCAGCCTGACCAACATGGTGAAACCCCATCTCTACTAAATTCAAAAAATTAGCTGGGAGTGGTGACACATGCCTGTAGTCCCAGCTACTTGTGAGGCTGGGGCAGGAGAATTGTTTGAACCCAGGAGGTGGAGGTTACAGTGAGCCAAAATTGTGCCATTGCACTCCAGCCTGGACAACAAGAGCAAAGCTCCATCTGAAAAACAAAACAAAACAAAACAAACAAATGAACAAACCAAACCAAGCTATGCAGGCTGCAGGAGTGAAAGGCAGCAGTGATGGACAGTAGGAGCCCAGCTCATGGAGTCAGAAGGATAGGCTGGAGTCCCAGAGCCACACAGAGTGGCTGTGTAAGGGTTAATGTCATAATGTATGTGAAGGGCTCTGCTTAAGTATAAAGTTGTGGTGTAAATGTGCACATTAGTTGACAAATGGTTTAAATTTAAGTACACTTTTAAGTTTTTTCCCTAAGATTGGTTGTTGGTTTCTATAGCTAAAAATTAAGAAAACATATTTTACATAGCAATAGAGAACTTTCTAGGAATTATTAAAGGACTATAAATATACAGGTTTTTATTCTCTCTACTTATAGGGAATATTCGTTGCATTTGTATACTTAATTGACCCAAATAGAGAACTATCACAAATATAAGACAAATTTTACTTTTCATTATGGAGAATATTTTACAAATTATGAAATGACTCATAACAAGACCACTATAACATGAATTATGGTGCTGGGGGGTGGGAGAGATGTGGTTTGAGGGAATCGGGACCTCATGGTAGCTGTGAGTACCTAGGGAAGGGGGCAAGTGGATTCCATGGTAGCTGTGGGTACCTAGGGACCAGGGCAGGGAGATGGAGAAGAGAAGAGGGGGTTTTAGGGGCTGAAAATGTCAACAAACTTCTTGGCTGCATTTTTGTCTAGGGCCAGTCCGGCATGTTTTCCACCCTAACAATTAACATACAACTTTAATGTCTGTCTAACTTTCAAAGTATGAGGTGTGATGAAAAGGAACGAAACTTGTGTTCGCGTGAGGCTTATGGAATCTGAATCATGGGATTAAGATCTCACCTTGTAAGTCCATGTGCCAGGGCAGGAGGGATCCAGACTCATCACCCACAGCATCTGTCCTGCTTTGACCTGTGGCTGAGTCCTCATCCTTTCCCTGCTCCTTCTCTGGCCCTTGAGGAATCTGTGGCCAAGCTGCTTGGGGAGGCTGAGGCATTAAGGCCCAGACCCACCTCCTCTACTACAGTTTCCCAAAGTACACTCAGTAATGGGTACCGAGCCATCAGGTATCCAGTACCCAAGTATTTTTATGAAAAATTCATTCTGGGGGAGTCACCATGTACATCAACATAATAAATCCATGAGAAGTCTTGCAGTGAAACAAACAACTTACTTATCATTGCTTTCCTAGCATGTGGCTTATGTGTTAGATGATGGGGCATTGTTTTTAACAGAATGAATACTGACATCCCATATCATGTTGGGAGACGCTGCCCTGCCCTCACTTGGTTACCCCTAAACTCCCTTCCAACCAACCAGAATTTTATGCCCATGTTTCTTTATTCATGATATTTCCTATGACAAATACTTACATTACAACTAGATGCAGTAATGTGTGTATATACATATATATGTATATGTTTCATCTTGGCTTAGCCACTTTTAACCTATGCGATATTGGGCAAATTCTATAGCCTTTCATTACTTATTAATTATTATCATTTTTTTAGCCCCATGTCTTAATTTTTCTGTAGCCTCTCTCTCAGTTTTGTTATTTGTAAAATAAAGCCATGGCTCCCACCTTTCAGGGTTGTATAAAAGCTAAATGAGATTAGGGTTGTAAAGTGTTTGGTCCAGTGCCCAGTGCAAGGCATGGGATTCACAGCAGCTCCATCATCACTCTCTCCATCATCACCATCATATCAATGAATGCGAGAGAAATTAGACATCCTCAAGTAGCTAACTGTAGAATTAAGATTTTTTTCCCTTTTGATAGGATAATTTGACTTCCATATCAACTATGTATCTTGGTTTTAGGAAGTGGTTTCACAGAGGAGACATAAAATGGAGAAACATTTGTTGGATGATTGTAGAGCTAAGGAGACTCACATCTAATTGAAAAAATGTTTTGTTAGGCCAACCTGATGAATAGTCTCTAATGACATGCCATAAGGCTTTCTATTAATTCCTATTTGACTTGACATTTTTACCAACAATTTGAACAAATATATATGACACTTATTTATCAAATCTGAATATGAAAAAAATCTGGAGTGTTAGTTACTTCAATACAAAGCTGAATGAAGATTCAAAATTATTTTGATAGGCCTGAATGCCCCAAAATTAAAATTTAGTAGACTTAAATATAAAATACTATGCCCACGTGAGAAAACAATAAACGAAACAACCTATGCAGAGAAAAGATGAGCTTGATGGCTGTTTATATGATAAAAGTCCAACAGTTATAGTTGATCATCATCTGGGCTAATAATTAGAGCTAATAGAGAAAAGCAATTAATTTAGCAGGAATTAAGAGCAGGAGAATTACCCAACTGAGAGAAGGAAGAGACTCACTGTTCAGAACAGATGAGGGAGCCTCATTTTTACATTTTGCCCAATGATGTAAGTTCTGAAGATATGAGGAATGTCCAGCTTCAAGAGAACTAAACCAAAGGAAGACATAATTTTTACTATTCCCCCTGGGAACTGACAAGTGGAATCTGTAAGGAGAAAGAATTCAGTCTGTTTTAAGAAAGACTGTTAAAACAAATCGAGCTGCATCCTCACAATGAGTTTGTTGAAATGGAGTGAAGTCCATCTTCAAAAGTTTTTAGCAAAAGTTGGGCAAGAAGCTACAAGGAAGGGATTCTTATATTGGTGAATGACATGAGTCCACATTACCTCCAAAACTTCATCAGTGCGAAAGTTCGGAGCTGTGCCTGACAAAAGCCTTCCCAGTCTCCAAAGCTCTGAAGCCTTTGGTCATCCTCAATGGAGATGTGCCCGTGTGATCTCCCTCTTCAAATCTCACGGCATGCACAATCTTTATCTCTCATTCAGCACAAATCACACTAGTTACCATTTATTGAGAACCTATCCTGTACTTGGTGATTTTATATATGTTATCTTGCTTAAGTGTCCCCATAACCATGTGAAATTAATTAAATTATCCCACTTTATAGATGAGAAATATGAAGCTGAATTCTGTTTTTTAAATCACTCACTTACCCAGGGTCCTACAGTAAGTGGCAGATCCCCATGTTCATGCCCAGACATTTTTTTTTTTTTCTTTTTAGGTGGAGTTTCACTCTTGTGGCCCAGCCTGGAGTGCAGTGGTACAAACTCGGTTCACTGCAACCTCCACCTTCTGGGTTCAAGTGATTCTTCTGCCTCAGCCTCCCAAGTAGCTGGGATTACAGGCGTGCACTACCATGCCTGGCTAATTTTTTGTACTTTTAGTAGAGACGGGGTTTCACCCTATTAGCCAGACTGGTCTCAAACTCCTGACCTCAGGTGATCTGCCTCAGCCTCTCAAAATGCTGGTATTACAGGTGTGAGCCACCTTGGCTGTATGCCCAGACTTAATGATAGAATTATACTCTTTCCTCTTTCTACTAACTCACGGCACTTCTCTAACTATGATCTCTTACACAATAGTTCATGCTTGGCATTGCTTTATCCCTTTATGTGTATATTTATTCAATATTTTATGTCTCATATGCCTTGAATTAGATTGTAAATTCCTTGAACAAAATGACCCATGTCTTGCTTTTCTTTGTATTTCTAACAGTACCTAATAGGATAATTATTTATGCTAATTAGCATTATTCACAAAATACTATTACACATCTACTATATAGTTGGTACCAGGTATAAAAACAAGAGATACAGCAATGAACAAGTTAGAAAAGTTTCTAGTCTAAGGATATAGAAAAAAAAAAAAAAGCAAGTCAAGTTCCCTGGCTTTTGAGCTAAGACATGACCAAGAGAAGGCAGTAGCTGTGATATGATCTGAGAAAGAAGGTCTTTTGCAGAGGCAAGAACAACTGCAGAGGCTGTGTACAGAAAACTAACTTGGCATGTCCAGGGAACAGAATGAAAGGCTGTGTGGCTAAAACAGAGCCAGAGAGACGGGTGGGTGTATAAAGTTAGGTTGGAGAGCCAGACGTGGTGGCTCATGCCTATAATCCCAGCACTTTGGGAGGCTGGGGCAGGCAGATCACTTAAGGACAGGAGTTTGAGACCAGCCTGGCCAACATGCTGAAAGCCTATTTCTACTAAAAATACAAAAATTAGCTGGGCATGGTGGCAGGTGCCTGTAATCCCAGCAACTAGAGAGGCTGAGGCAGGAGAATCACTTGAACCCAGGAGGTGGAGGTTACAGTGAGCTGACATCGTGCCATTGCACTCCACTCTGGGCAGCAAGAGCAAAACCCCATCTCTAAATAAACAAATAAATAAAGTTAGGTTGGAGAAGTAGGCAGGAGCAAAACCATGCAGGGTCTTGTTATTTTGGATTTTATTTCAAGTGCAAAGGGGAGCCACTGAAGCGACACTTAGCAGGGGAGTTACCTTTATGCTTATAAATGATCACTCCAGTTGTTGGGTGGAGAATGGATTATAGCATTCATCAGCATGAAAGCAGTTCTGGAGATAAGTGCAATGGTGGCTGGTTTCAACCTAGCTTAGCAGATGAAACACTAAGGAGTAGGCCAATTCAGGGGGTATTTTGCAAGTACCGCAAATGAAACTTACTGACAGTTTATGCTATGGTTTGGATGTTTGCCCTGTTCAAATCTCATGTTGAAATGTGATCCCCAATGTTGGGGCCTCGTGGGAGGCACTGGATCATGGGGTGGATCCCTTATGAATAGCTTAGTGCCATCCCCTTGGTGATGAGTAAGTTCTCACTTATTTAGTTCACTCAAGAGCTGGTTGTTTTAAAAGAGTCTGGGACATCCCCCTTTTCTCTCTCTCACTCTCATTCTCGCCCCATGACGTGCCTGCTCCTATTTCACCTCTCGCCATGAGTAAAAGCTCCTAGGCCTCACCAGAAGTGGATGCCAGAACCACATTTCCTGTAAAGCCCATAGAAGCATGAGCCAATTAAACCTCTTTTCTTTATACATTACCCAGCCTCAGGTATCTCTCTATAGCAATGCAAGAATAGCCTAGTACAGTTTAGATGTCAGGGTACGAGGAAAGAGTAAATCAATCAAACTCTGGTTGATGGCCTGAACACCTGGGTTGACACTGAAGCTGCTAACTGAGACGGGGAGGGCAGCAGCATTGGTTGAGGGGGGAAGGTCCTGGATGGTATGTGAATGGTGGGGAGGGAGAAATTAATTCTATTTTGGCCATATTTGAGATGTCTTTTAGACATGACTAGAATGTAAGCTCAGTGAGGCAGGAGCTTTGTCTGTGTTGTTCTGTGCCATATTCCCCGTGCACAAACAGCATTTAGTACAAAAGTTTAGTACTGAAAGTCTTGTTGAATGAAAAAAGCCAAGGGGAGGCATTGAGAAAGCAGTTGGATTTATGAATGTTTAAATTTTTGGGCAAATGCAGATCGTCAGTAAAGCATAAATACATTCCTCCTTGGCTCTCACACGTGCAGCAAAAATCTCTAAGAGTGGTTTTTCAAAGAGCAGAATTAAACATCCTAATAGGGTCAGCTAATGCCGTCCTGGAAAGAGGCTCAAAACCCCAATCTCTGACTAAAGCTGACCTGGTCTTTCCCACAGTGTTCAGGGTCATTTAAGTGAGATGGCAAGGGCCTTGAGGAACTGCTGCACTGCTTCTCTGGGTCATGTTTATTGTTTCTAATAGTAACAATACTGCTTGCATAGGTCAAAATTCTTATTCACCTATTTGTTGATTTCCACTGGATCCATTATTGTTTCTACCTGTCTCAGGACAGAGGTGTTAACTGATATCTGCTTTAAAACAGAATTAAACAGCTCTCTAATAAGTCAATGGCTTTGACAGTTAACTTTCTGGGCCAGTTAAATCCTAGAGACACAATGTGAGCTTTAAGAAGGAGAACTGAGAATGACGATAACCTATTATAGTAATGACATAGTCTAAATGTTAAAGGGTTCAAAATCACGTCCTCCATTTTGTAGTACTAAGAGCAAAAAATGAAAAAAAAATACAGAAAGAAAAGAAAGCAAGAAAGGAAAGAAGAAAAGGAAGGAATGAAGGAAAGAAGAAAGAATAGAAATGAAGACAGGCCGGGCATGGTGGCTCATGCTTGTAATCCCAGCATTTTGGGAGGCCAAGGCAGGTGGATCACCTGAGGTCAGGAGTTTGAGACCAGCCTGACCAACATGGTGAAACCCCATCTCTACTAAATTCAAAAAATTAGCTGGGAGTGGTGACACATGCCTGTAGTCCCAGCTACTTGTGAG
>NW_012114422.1:513608-541979 GCF_000951035.1 Colobus angolensis palliatus
CCAGCCTGACCAACATGGTGAAACCCCATCTCTACTAAATTCAAAAAATTAGCTGGGAGTGGTGACACATGCCTGTAGTCCCAGCTACTTGTGAGGCTGGGGCAGGAGAATTGTTTGAACCCAGGAGGTGGAGGTTACAGTGAGCCAAAATTGTGCCATTGCACTCCAGCCTGGACAACAAGAGCAAAGCTCCATCTGAAAAACAAAACAAAACAAAACAAACAAATGAACAAACCAAACCAAGCTATGCAGGCTGCAGGAGTGAAAGGCAGCAGTGATGGACAGTAGGAGCCCAGCTCATGGAGTCAGAAGGATAGGCTGGAGTCCCAGAGCCACACAGAGTGGCTGTGTAAGGGTTAATGTCATAATGTATGTGAAGGGCTCTGCTTAAGTATAAAGTTGTGGTGTAAATGTGCACATTAGTTGACAAATGGTTTAAATTTAAGTACACTTTTAAGTTTTTTCCCTAAGATTGGTTGTTGGTTTCTATAGCTAAAAATTAAGAAAACATATTTTACATAGCAATAGAGAACTTTCTAGGAATTATTAAAGGACTATAAATATACAGGTTTTTATTCTCTCTACTTATAGGGAATATTCGTTGCATTTGTATACTTAATTGACCCAAATAGAGAACTATCACAAATATAAGACAAATTTTACTTTTCATTATGGAGAATATTTTACAAATTATGAAATGACTCATAACAAGACCACTATAACATGAATTATGGTGCTGGGGGGTGGGAGAGATGTGGTTTGAGGGAATCGGGACCTCATGGTAGCTGTGAGTACCTAGGGAAGGGGGCAAGTGGATTCCATGGTAGCTGTGGGTACCTAGGGACCAGGGCAGGGAGATGGAGAAGAGAAGAGGGGGTTTTAGGGGCTGAAAATGTCAACAAACTTCTTGGCTGCATTTTTGTCTAGGGCCAGTCCGGCATGTTTTCCACCCTAACAATTAACATACAACTTTAATGTCTGTCTAACTTTCAAAGTATGAGGTGTGATGAAAAGGAACGAAACTTGTGTTCGCGTGAGGCTTATGGAATCTGAATCATGGGATTAAGATCTCACCTTGTAAGTCCATGTGCCAGGGCAGGAGGGATCCAGACTCATCACCCACAGCATCTGTCCTGCTTTGACCTGTGGCTGAGTCCTCATCCTTTCCCTGCTCCTTCTCTGGCCCTTGAGGAATCTGTGGCCAAGCTGCTTGGGGAGGCTGAGGCATTAAGGCCCAGACCCACCTCCTCTACTACAGTTTCCCAAAGTACACTCAGTAATGGGTACCGAGCCATCAGGTATCCAGTACCCAAGTATTTTTATGAAAAATTCATTCTGGGGGAGTCACCATGTACATCAACATAATAAATCCATGAGAAGTCTTGCAGTGAAACAAACAACTTACTTATCATTGCTTTCCTAGCATGTGGCTTATGTGTTAGATGATGGGGCATTGTTTTTAACAGAATGAATACTGACATCCCATATCATGTTGGGAGACGCTGCCCTGCCCTCACTTGGTTACCCCTAAACTCCCTTCCAACCAACCAGAATTTTATGCCCATGTTTCTTTATTCATGATATTTCCTATGACAAATACTTACATTACAACTAGATGCAGTAATGTGTGTATATACATATATATGTATATGTTTCATCTTGGCTTAGCCACTTTTAACCTATGCGATATTGGGCAAATTCTATAGCCTTTCATTACTTATTAATTATTATCATTTTTTTAGCCCCATGTCTTAATTTTTCTGTAGCCTCTCTCTCAGTTTTGTTATTTGTAAAATAAAGCCATGGCTCCCACCTTTCAGGGTTGTATAAAAGCTAAATGAGATTAGGGTTGTAAAGTGTTTGGTCCAGTGCCCAGTGCAAGGCATGGGATTCACAGCAGCTCCATCATCACTCTCTCCATCATCACCATCATATCAATGAATGCGAGAGAAATTAGACATCCTCAAGTAGCTAACTGTAGAATTAAGATTTTTTTCCCTTTTGATAGGATAATTTGACTTCCATATCAACTATGTATCTTGGTTTTAGGAAGTGGTTTCACAGAGGAGACATAAAATGGAGAAACATTTGTTGGATGATTGTAGAGCTAAGGAGACTCACATCTAATTGAAAAAATGTTTTGTTAGGCCAACCTGATGAATAGTCTCTAATGACATGCCATAAGGCTTTCTATTAATTCCTATTTGACTTGACATTTTTACCAACAATTTGAACAAATATATATGACACTTATTTATCAAATCTGAATATGAAAAAAATCTGGAGTGTTAGTTACTTCAATACAAAGCTGAATGAAGATTCAAAATTATTTTGATAGGCCTGAATGCCCCAAAATTAAAATTTAGTAGACTTAAATATAAAATACTATGCCCACGTGAGAAAACAATAAACGAAACAACCTATGCAGAGAAAAGATGAGCTTGATGGCTGTTTATATGATAAAAGTCCAACAGTTATAGTTGATCATCATCTGGGCTAATAATTAGAGCTAATAGAGAAAAGCAATTAATTTAGCAGGAATTAAGAGCAGGAGAATTACCCAACTGAGAGAAGGAAGAGACTCACTGTTCAGAACAGATGAGGGAGCCTCATTTTTACATTTTGCCCAATGATGTAAGTTCTGAAGATATGAGGAATGTCCAGCTTCAAGAGAACTAAACCAAAGGAAGACATAATTTTTACTATTCCCCCTGGGAACTGACAAGTGGAATCTGTAAGGAGAAAGAATTCAGTCTGTTTTAAGAAAGACTGTTAAAACAAATCGAGCTGCATCCTCACAATGAGTTTGTTGAAATGGAGTGAAGTCCATCTTCAAAAGTTTTTAGCAAAAGTTGGGCAAGAAGCTACAAGGAAGGGATTCTTATATTGGTGAATGACATGAGTCCACATTACCTCCAAAACTTCATCAGTGCGAAAGTTCGGAGCTGTGCCTGACAAAAGCCTTCCCAGTCTCCAAAGCTCTGAAGCCTTTGGTCATCCTCAATGGAGATGTGCCCGTGTGATCTCCCTCTTCAAATCTCACGGCATGCACAATCTTTATCTCTCATTCAGCACAAATCACACTAGTTACCATTTATTGAGAACCTATCCTGTACTTGGTGATTTTATATATGTTATCTTGCTTAAGTGTCCCCATAACCATGTGAAATTAATTAAATTATCCCACTTTATAGATGAGAAATATGAAGCTGAATTCTGTTTTTTAAATCACTCACTTACCCAGGGTCCTACAGTAAGTGGCAGATCCCCATGTTCATGCCCAGACATTTTTTTTTTTTTCTTTTTAGGTGGAGTTTCACTCTTGTGGCCCAGCCTGGAGTGCAGTGGTACAAACTCGGTTCACTGCAACCTCCACCTTCTGGGTTCAAGTGATTCTTCTGCCTCAGCCTCCCAAGTAGCTGGGATTACAGGCGTGCACTACCATGCCTGGCTAATTTTTTGTACTTTTAGTAGAGACGGGGTTTCACCCTATTAGCCAGACTGGTCTCAAACTCCTGACCTCAGGTGATCTGCCTCAGCCTCTCAAAATGCTGGTATTACAGGTGTGAGCCACCTTGGCTGTATGCCCAGACTTAATGATAGAATTATACTCTTTCCTCTTTCTACTAACTCACGGCACTTCTCTAACTATGATCTCTTACACAATAGTTCATGCTTGGCATTGCTTTATCCCTTTATGTGTATATTTATTCAATATTTTATGTCTCATATGCCTTGAATTAGATTGTAAATTCCTTGAACAAAATGACCCATGTCTTGCTTTTCTTTGTATTTCTAACAGTACCTAATAGGATAATTATTTATGCTAATTAGCATTATTCACAAAATACTATTACACATCTACTATATAGTTGGTACCAGGTATAAAAACAAGAGATACAGCAATGAACAAGTTAGAAAAGTTTCTAGTCTAAGGATATAGAAAAAAAAAAAAAAGCAAGTCAAGTTCCCTGGCTTTTGAGCTAAGACATGACCAAGAGAAGGCAGTAGCTGTGATATGATCTGAGAAAGAAGGTCTTTTGCAGAGGCAAGAACAACTGCAGAGGCTGTGTACAGAAAACTAACTTGGCATGTCCAGGGAACAGAATGAAAGGCTGTGTGGCTAAAACAGAGCCAGAGAGACGGGTGGGTGTATAAAGTTAGGTTGGAGAGCCAGACGTGGTGGCTCATGCCTATAATCCCAGCACTTTGGGAGGCTGGGGCAGGCAGATCACTTAAGGACAGGAGTTTGAGACCAGCCTGGCCAACATGCTGAAAGCCTATTTCTACTAAAAATACAAAAATTAGCTGGGCATGGTGGCAGGTGCCTGTAATCCCAGCAACTAGAGAGGCTGAGGCAGGAGAATCACTTGAACCCAGGAGGTGGAGGTTACAGTGAGCTGACATCGTGCCATTGCACTCCACTCTGGGCAGCAAGAGCAAAACCCCATCTCTAAATAAACAAATAAATAAAGTTAGGTTGGAGAAGTAGGCAGGAGCAAAACCATGCAGGGTCTTGTTATTTTGGATTTTATTTCAAGTGCAAAGGGGAGCCACTGAAGCGACACTTAGCAGGGGAGTTACCTTTATGCTTATAAATGATCACTCCAGTTGTTGGGTGGAGAATGGATTATAGCATTCATCAGCATGAAAGCAGTTCTGGAGATAAGTGCAATGGTGGCTGGTTTCAACCTAGCTTAGCAGATGAAACACTAAGGAGTAGGCCAATTCAGGGGGTATTTTGCAAGTACCGCAAATGAAACTTACTGACAGTTTATGCTATGGTTTGGATGTTTGCCCTGTTCAAATCTCATGTTGAAATGTGATCCCCAATGTTGGGGCCTCGTGGGAGGCACTGGATCATGGGGTGGATCCCTTATGAATAGCTTAGTGCCATCCCCTTGGTGATGAGTAAGTTCTCACTTATTTAGTTCACTCAAGAGCTGGTTGTTTTAAAAGAGTCTGGGACATCCCCCTTTTCTCTCTCTCACTCTCATTCTCGCCCCATGACGTGCCTGCTCCTATTTCACCTCTCGCCATGAGTAAAAGCTCCTAGGCCTCACCAGAAGTGGATGCCAGAACCACATTTCCTGTAAAGCCCATAGAAGCATGAGCCAATTAAACCTCTTTTCTTTATACATTACCCAGCCTCAGGTATCTCTCTATAGCAATGCAAGAATAGCCTAGTACAGTTTAGATGTCAGGGTACGAGGAAAGAGTAAATCAATCAAACTCTGGTTGATGGCCTGAACACCTGGGTTGACACTGAAGCTGCTAACTGAGACGGGGAGGGCAGCAGCATTGGTTGAGGGGGGAAGGTCCTGGATGGTATGTGAATGGTGGGGAGGGAGAAATTAATTCTATTTTGGCCATATTTGAGATGTCTTTTAGACATGACTAGAATGTAAGCTCAGTGAGGCAGGAGCTTTGTCTGTGTTGTTCTGTGCCATATTCCCCGTGCACAAACAGCATTTAGTACAAAAGTTTAGTACTGAAAGTCTTGTTGAATGAAAAAAGCCAAGGGGAGGCATTGAGAAAGCAGTTGGATTTATGAATGTTTAAATTTTTGGGCAAATGCAGATCGTCAGTAAAGCATAAATACATTCCTCCTTGGCTCTCACACGTGCAGCAAAAATCTCTAAGAGTGGTTTTTCAAAGAGCAGAATTAAACATCCTAATAGGGTCAGCTAATGCCGTCCTGGAAAGAGGCTCAAAACCCCAATCTCTGACTAAAGCTGACCTGGTCTTTCCCACAGTGTTCAGGGTCATTTAAGTGAGATGGCAAGGGCCTTGAGGAACTGCTGCACTGCTTCTCTGGGTCATGTTTATTGTTTCTAATAGTAACAATACTGCTTGCATAGGTCAAAATTCTTATTCACCTATTTGTTGATTTCCACTGGATCCATTATTGTTTCTACCTGTCTCAGGACAGAGGTGTTAACTGATATCTGCTTTAAAACAGAATTAAACAGCTCTCTAATAAGTCAATGGCTTTGACAGTTAACTTTCTGGGCCAGTTAAATCCTAGAGACACAATGTGAGCTTTAAGAAGGAGAACTGAGAATGACGATAACCTATTATAGTAATGACATAGTCTAAATGTTAAAGGGTTCAAAATCACGTCCTCCATTTTGTAGTACTAAGAGCAAAAAATGAAAAAAAAATACAGAAAGAAAAGAAAGCAAGAAAGGAAAGAAGAAAAGGAAGGAATGAAGGAAAGAAGAAAGAATAGAAATGAAGACAGGCCGGGCATGGTGGCTCATGCTTGTAATCCCAGCATTTTGGGAGGCCAAGGCAGGTGGATTGCTTGAGGCCAGAGGTTTAAGACCAGCCTGGCCAACATGGTGAAACCCTGTCTCTACTAAAAAAAAAACACAAAAATTATCCAAGTGTGGTGGTGCACATCTGTGATCCCAGCTACTTGGGAGGCTGAGGCATGAGAATTGCTTGAACCTGGGAGACGGAGGTTGTAGTGAGCCGAGATCACACCACTGCACTCCAGCCTGGGTGACACAGTGAGATTCTGTCTCCAAAAAAGAAAAAAAAAGAAATGAAGGGAGGGAAAATAAGCTATTACATTTATTTAAATGTACTTTGAACAATTCTCAATTATCTGCACTAATGGATGACCCCAAAGACAGATGCCATTTTCCTCCTGCTTCAAAATGAAGTCCTCCATTGCAGTATTATGAGCAAAAAGTGAAAAAAAAATACAGAAAGAAAAGGAAGGAGGACATTTTCCTCCTATTTGCTTTGGGATACAGCTTTATTCTCTTTGAGTGCTGCTGTGACTGATGTTCTAGAGCAGTGATTCTCAGCTGTTGCTGTGTTGGTGGCATCAGTGTTATCTCATGAAGTTATGTTTTTTCCTTTTGGTTATTTTAAATTTTAGAGAAAGGGTCTCACTCTATCATTCAGACTAGAGTATAGTGGCATCAACCTAGCTCACTGCAGCCTCAACTCCTGGGCCCAAATGATCCTCCCACCTCAGCCTCCCCAGTCGCTGGAACTACAGGTATGCATCACCATGCCCTGTCAATTTTTAAATTTTTTGAAGATACAGGATCTTGTTACGTTGGTCGTGAACTCCTGGTTGGTCTTGAACTCCTGGACTCAAGCAACCCTCCTGCCTCAGATAACTACTAGGATTGTAGGAGTGAGCCACTAAGCCTGGCCTTCGTGGCGTTTTTTAAAATTATGAATGCCTGGGCCCCACCTTGCATCCACGGAGGCAGAATCTCTTGGGGGTGGGCTACGGACATGTGCGCATTTCAAAACTATTCTGATTCCCATTGTCTTCATTCTGCTGATCAGTGAGAACTACTGTTCAAGGAAGTCACATTAAACGGCTGAAGAATGAGTGCAGGTGTGCCAGTCCTGCCTGACAAGGTGCAAGGCAGCCCCTTCCCACTGCCTCCTCCTGCTGCCCCAACTGGGAGCACAGGTAGGACTTAAGATTTTGAATTTCAAAGCTATCTGTGTTAGTCCATTTTGTGCTGCTATAACAGAATACCACAGACTGTGTAATGTATAAAGAGTGGAAATTTATTTTCTCATAGTTCTGGAGCCTGGGAGCTCCACAAGGTGCTAACAATTTTGGTTGTTTGGTGAGAGCTGCATCCTTTGAAGGGGACACTGTGTCCTCACATGGCAGAAGGTGAAAGGGCAAGTAAGCTGAATGCTGCATGAAGTCTCTTTTACAAGGGCCGTAATCCCATTGATGATGGAGGAGCCCTCACGGCCTAATAACCTCTTAGAGGTCCCAACTCTTAATCCCATCACAGTGGCAACACCTGACTTTTGGAGTAAACACATTCAAACCATAGCACCATCACTGCTAAGGGTGTAGGTTTCATGCAAAATAGGAATGAACAGAGAGAGAGGAGGAAAAATATAGTAGAAATGACATGGTCAAGAGAGGAATATAAATAAACTCCTTTAGATTTTGGGGGCAATCTTTCTCAGGCATTTCACACCTAAGGAAACCTCAGAGCCAAGAAGGGACTTGAAAAGCCAAAAATCTGAAATCTGCCTTCTGCCTGGTGCTGTGGAAACGATAAATTATCCCCCATGCTCTAATACTCTCAGACATTGAGATGTTGTTGTCCTCCCCATTTCAATGGCCACAGTCTCCCAGTTAAAAGGTGATGCTGTATTTACAGTATCAGGAAGTTAGCACATAGGTTAAAATCAACAAACAGGTCAACATTTTTACACATATTGAAATCATAAAAAAATTCTGAATCCTATTGCGAGGAAAATGGTTTCATTTAGAGTAAGAGATCGAGTGGTGGAAAGAAGGTCCCTCAGCTTTTGATTCAAAAGTACCAAGCAGATGAGCCAAGAATGCTGGCTCTGGAAGCCAGAACACCTGGGTTCAATTGTCAGCTCTGAAACCACAGGTTATTCACTTAGTCTCTCTGTGCCTCAGTTTTCTCATCTGTTAAGTGGGGGTGATCACAATAATAAAAAATGGAATTTATTATCGTTAGTTATTCTAATAATGCAGTTATGTTAGTGTTTTTTTTGTTTTGTTTTGTTTTTTTTGTTTTTGTAACTAACACCACACCACTACTGTGTCTTTGGTCCCTAATAAGTGCTTTAAACACGTCATTTATTTGACATGTTCTTTTACTCACATAAAGCATTTGGGGTAGGTATATTATTGGCCCCATTTAAAGATGAGAGATTAGGCTGGTGGCGCTTGCCTGAAATCCCAGCACGTTGGGAGGCCAAGGCAGGTGGATCTCTGGAGCTCAGGAGTTCGAGACCAGCCTGGACAACATGGTGAAATCCCATCTCTACTAAAAATACAAAAATTAGCCGGGCGAGGTGGTGTGCACCTGTAGTCCCAACTATTTGGGAGGCTGAGGTGGGAGGATCGCTTGAGCCTGAGAGGTTGAGGCTGCACTGAGCAAAGATCAGCCACTGCACTCCAGCCTGGGAAACAGAGACCCTGTCTCAAAAAAAATAAAACTAAAATCAAAATAAGATAAAGATGAAGGCTTAGGTATCTGGCTTGAGGTTGCACAGCTGGGAATGGTGGATCAGGACCCAGGCAGCCTGACTCCAGAGTGGCACCTGAATGATGTCAAGCCTCCGTGCCCCTCTTATTTCTCAGCCCTACATGTTACTCTGGGTGAGGAAAGCCCTGTGTGGGTGCTGACTGCCAGGAACCATGAGACATGATTTGCTGTCAGTCAGCTCCAGGATGGAAGTGCCACCTACAAATAACCTTGCGCTTAGGATGCCACCCTGCACAGCTGAGTCTCTGTATTTATTTGCCTACTGTATTGTTTTTAGTAGAGAAATGTCTGGAGTAAAGTATCTGTTACTCCTGGAATGGGCAGTGAAACGTTCCAGGGAAAGAATACAACATCTGCTCTCAGAGGGAGATGTGCTTTGTCAAGGAAAAATGTGATTTTCCAAAGTGAGCTGAAATTTCCCTTACCCTGAGGGGGTTTTTGTCAGCAGTTTATCCTGTGAGTGTTCAGATTTGAGGAAGGAAGTTTGTAAAGCAGCCCTGAACAGATGATTTGCTCTGCTGTCTGCTTTTATAAAAGGGGGAAAACTTTGATAGAGATGTTTCTAAACATGGTTCAATATACAAATTCAAAACCAATATTTTTTCTAAAACATTTCAGGTGAAAGAACCTATTTGGACATGACACTGCCTCACATCATTATAATATGCTATGCTTTCTGCTTACTGTGCTGAAATGGTCTTTCCCTGGCTATCACCAGACAGGCTTTTAGATGCTGGAATCTGCCAAAGCGATCATCATTGCTATGAAGTACATAAGGAATTCTGGCTGAAAGCTCAAACGGCTCTTCTTTGACCAGATGGTTTATCTATTCTTACTACTCTTTACCAGGAAGTTAAGCTGCACCTTGGCATTCTTTATAGAGAGGATGGCCTTTAAACTGTTGAATTGGCATCTGGTGAAACCTACCAGACAGAAGGAATAAGCAACAACTCATTGTCACTTTGGGCTGCCCAAGTTTGCGCGGTAGAGGGAAGCTAGCTGATGAATGCTCAGGCTGACCACACAGAATGGGGGAGGGGAAAAGACACCCAGGGCAGAGCCAGGCAGAAGCCTCGTAGAGTCTGCTGGGGTCTCAGTAGAACAGGGGGTCTCAATCTAGGGCTCACGACCTGCGCCCAGACCAGCTGGTCTGAAAAAGGCGCCCTGCTGAATGGTGTTGCCAAGAACCACCCAAGAAGTAAAAACTGCTCTCTTAGGACATAGAAAAAAGTGAACCTGCATATGGCCCCTTGAAAATCACTTTCCAGCCAGAGATACCAACTGTCTGTTACACAAAACAGTGCCTGGAAGTGGTGTGAGTGGTGACAGGTTATGGAGTCAAAAATTTACTCGGGTGATCGATCCCAAGGACCAGCTGTAGATGCATGAAGGGTTCCAACCCCCAAAATCATCATTGGTGAACAACACAAGAGCAAAGGCCATATTAAGGAGACATGAGGTTTGAGAGCTAGTGACTCAGAACTGTGATGCCAGGATCCTCCCCCTCACTCCACATTCCACCAAGGGGCTTCTCAGGAAAGTGGGCAGAGGAAGCGAAGGGAGGAAGGATGCCCTGCAATCTCGATTTGCCTCTCCTCTCTTCTCACCTGCATGCACTAAAGTATGTAATCTTTTCGGTAAAATTGTCTATAAAAATGCCTTTGCATTTCCTCTAGAAAAGATAAAGGGTTTGGGAATTTATTTTAAGAGGAATTTTTAAAAAGTAAGATCAAAAAAGAATGAGGGTAAGCTAGATGCAGGAAGACGAGGAGGGGAAAAAAGAACAAAATGATTTGAGGCTGTCAAAGTGAGAGATTTCGTGGGTGGTCAAGAAGTTAGTCTGCTCCACCTGAAAGGAGAGAGAAAGAGCCCTAGCTTCTAAGAGCTTTAGATCAGGATTATGACTACAGAGAGGTGTTCAGATTAAGAAAGTTCGGGAAGACCTGTCTCCTAAACTAAGCAAAGCAGGATGAAGCCTACCCTCAACACAGATCTTGACTAGCTCTGCCTGAGGACTGACCCCTCCTTGTGCTTCCGTTTCTTTTCAAGGATAAAGAGAGACTGCCTTTAAGAAGTTTCTCTAGTGTGTGCACCAGAATCTAACAGGGCAGGAGAAGGGGGAATGGGGAGGAAACATTGCTTCCAAGCCACAATCCAAACTGATTTTAAATGTTTTATCTCCAGGCTTTCATTAATGTAAGCTGAACCTTTTCAGTAATTTCATGGTCGTACTTTGAGTTGCATTTTATAATTATGCAAAACTACCCAAAAAGCATTAGGAATTTTCTTCCTTTTTCCCGCATTCAGTTAAGTCATTGTGTAGAGAGTTGTTAGAATATAGAAACTTCTAGCTCATAAGCGTGGTTCTGGGGGCAATCTGGAACAAGCTGCCTCCCTAAACCATCAGTCTTGCTCATGACAAAAACTGTCTGATTGTCTTCTTGTCTGGACTGCCTTCCGTTTCCTATGAACTTTCCCCTCTGTTCCTCCCAACTCTCAAGACCCAGCGCCAGACTCTAGGGCTCAGTAGAATGAGATCTTGTCACCCACGTGGATACCCCAGCCTTCTCTGTTGGTGCCACTCTCACTGCACTTACTTTCTGCCTTTTTTGGTAGATATTTGTGTCCATGTCTGGTAGCTTCTGGCAGACTTCTATTTACTTTCCTTAGTGCATATCTACCACAGTACACTGCTTCTAAGAAGCTCTGGATTAACTGAATGGATGCAGGAGTAAATGCATTCACTTCCCCCCACCCCAAGTGACTAGCACCTGCAATGGAGCTAATATTCTCTGTCTTGTCTTTAAGATACTATAATGTTCCAAGGAATATACATCTTCTTTCCGCTGAGGAAAGTGCATTTACTTTGTGTATCCAATTTTGGCAGAATCAAAGTATGGGCTCATAATGTCAATTTTCACCATATACTGCTAACTCTTAGTTTTAAAAATACGTCTGACACGCCAATGGAAAAAAAGAGAAAACTAGAGAACATTAGGTGCTCAATGTGTCTGTTTTTTGAGACAGGGACTCTGTCGCTCAGGCCGAAGCGCAGTAGTACAATCTCGGCTCACTGTAGCCTCGACCTCCCAGGCTCAGACAATCCTCTCACCTCAGCCTCCCAAGTAGCTGGGACCACAGGGCATGCACCACCATGCCTGGCTAATGTTTTGTACTTTTTGTAGAGATGGGGTTTTGCTATGTTCCCCAGGCTGGTCGCAAACTCCTGGGCTCAAGTCATCTGCCTGCCTTGGCCTCCCAAAGTGCTGGGATTATAGGTGTGAGCTACTGTGCCCAGCCAATAAGCATGTCTTCAGTGATCTAGCAATCCCACCTCTAGGTATATACCCCAAAGAAAGAAAACCAATCTATCGAAGAGATATCTGCACTCCCATGTTTATTTCAGCACTGTTCACAATAGCCAGGATTTGGAAGCAACCTAAGTGTCCATCAACAAGATGAATAGATAAGAAAATGTAGCACATATATATATATAATTCAGCCATAAAAAAGAATGAGATCCTGTCATTTGCAACAACATGAATTGAATTAAAGGTCATTATGTTAAGTGAAATAAGCTAGGCACAAAAAGATAACCTCTGTGTGTTCTCACTTACTTGTGGGAGCTAAAAATTAAAACAATTGAACTCATGGAGACAGAAAGTAGAAGGATGGTTACCACAGGGTGAGAAAGGTAGTAGAGGAGAGTGAGGGAGAAAGTGGGGATAGTTAATGGGTACATACAATAGTTAGAAAAAAATGCAAGATCTAGTATTTGATAGTACAAAAGAGTGACTATAGTCAATAATAATTTAACTGTACATTTAAAAATAACAACAGGAGTGTAATTGGGTTTTCTTAATATAACGGATAAGTGCTTCAGATGATAGATACCCTAATTACTCTGTTGTAATTACACATTGTATGTCTGTACTAAAATATCCTCTATATCCCATAAATATGTACACCTACTATGTACCCACGAAAATTAAAACTAAAAAATTCAAATAAATAAATGTCTTGAGTGCATGAATGAAGGAATGAATGAATGAGGGAGTGATGGCAGGAACCTAGATAATGGGAAACTGGATAAAAATAGAAACAGAAAGAGAAGTAGAAAAAGGATAGACACACAGGAGATTTAGAAAAGGAGTAGAAAGATAGGGAGGAAAGAGGGAAAGGAGACCCAAGTCTAATTAAATTCTCAATTAGCAAGCCAGGTTTTACTACAGACTTGAACCTGATAATTTAACAAGAGAGAAGCAGCTGGGTGAGAAGAGAGAGACTTTGAAGAAAGATCTGGATTCTGATATCCACTCAGCTACTTAGACAAGTGACTCAATCTCTCTGAGCTCACTGCTTAAATTTTTTTTTCTACTTTGAAGTAATTTTAGATTTACAGAAAAGTTGCAAAAGAGTACAGAGAGTTCTTGTACACCCTTCACTCAGCTTCCTCTAATGTTAGCATCTTTCATAATCATAGCACAATTGTCAAAACCAGGGAATTAACATTGATACAATCATACTAACTAAACTATACACCTCAGAGTTTCTCCAGTTTTTCCATTAATGTCTTTTTCTAGTCCAAGATCCACTAGGATCCCACACTGCATTTAGTTGTTACGTCTCCTGGTCTCCTCTAGCCTTTAATAGTTCCTCAATTTTTTCTTACCTTTTATGACCGTGATGCTTTTTGAAGAGTAGAATGTCTTTCAGTTTAGAGTTGCCTGATATTCTTTTCATTACTAGATTTATGTAGTGTGTTTTTGGCAAGAACACCATAGAGATGAAGTCCTGCCTTTCTCAGGGCACCATATCAGGAGGCATATGTTGATATGTCTCATTACTAATCATGTTAGCCTTGATCACTTGGTCAAGCCAATGTCTACCGGGTTTCTCCACTGTTCTATTTTGCCTTTGTATTAATAAATAACTTGTGGAGAGATGCTTTGAGACTATTTGCAAATATCCTGTTTCTCATCAAACTTACTTTTGCCCAATAATTTTAGAATTCATCAGTGGTTCTTGCCTGCGACAGTTATTACTGTAGTGTTCTAATGACGATTTTCTATTTTTCTAATTCTTTCTGCATTTATTAATTGAAATTTTTCTATAAGTAATTGCTGTCCCTACTCCCCAACCCCACCACACTGATTTATTTGTATCAGTATGGATTCAAAAATATTTATTTTTACTCTATGGGCCATCATCCAACACTATCATTATTTATTTTGTTGCCTAAGCTTCACATTCTTCTTCTGCAAGACAGGGATGATGACAACTGTCATAAGAATTGAATGAGATTTTAAAAAATGTAAAAATGTCCAGTCCCAGTCCGGAGCATCTATTAAATAAATGCAAACTCCATTTCTTCCTTTTCTTTACCGTCTGTAAAGCCATGCTAATTTGAAGGCAAGGCCATTCAAAATAGGTGAAAAATCTGAATTGGAAAATTCTCTTTTGATGGTATACAAAAGAACTAGAAATTAGCTATTCCAGTCATGTTTAGTAGAGATCATTTGGGATTTGCCTATGTAAGACTGATTTTTAATCAGCATACCCATAATTTGTATGAAAATAGATGCTTGAGAATACTTGAAACAGACTGTTCTCTTAAGTAGTTTAAGTGTTTTCCCAGAAATCTTGTTTACGTTCTGAAGTTGCTTAGCTAAACTATTTTCAGAGATAGTCCAAAGTCTGCCTCTACCCAGCTGTAGGTCATATCATCACTAACTCTGAATTAGTGAAATCACTGATTTGTCTTTGATTCCCAAGGTTATGGAAGTGAATGGAAGAAATCCAAGTTTAATTTAAAATTAGATTTTAAAAGTTCTGGTAATTCACTTTTAAGTTCAGGTGGAAATTTAAAAATAAAGACAAGATAGGATCCTAAGGATGTGAGAGTGGGTAGATCTGGACGTTTAAAATAATTCATGAAATACAGTGAAATCCACTAATAAAATCACTCAGTTTTCTGGAACTTTCATTTTTCCATCCCATTTTTATCAGTAAGGAAAATCAAGAACATCAGGAGATTTATTTTTAAAAACAACTTCGGGGCAGTGAGGTTTGCAAGCTCTCAGTGGACTCCCAGAGATTCTGTCAGAGATTCTGTCTTACTCAGTTTGGGGTGGGACCAGGAATCTGCAGTTTTAGCAGGCACCACCCGCCAATGCAATCCTGCTGCAGGTGGGAAACAGCATCCTATAGTCGTTGGAAGCCCAGGCTTCAGGGCCTGACTATGTGGGATTCAACCAAAATCGCCACCTACCACTTGTGTAATCTTGGGAAAATCACTTCATCTCCACATACCTCAGTTTCCCATTGATAAGACGGGGCTTATGACAACATCTGTCTCCCAAGGTTGTTGTAAGGAGCAAGTAAGTGGTACATATAAAATGGTTAGCACAATAGTGCCAGATAGACTGGTGTTCAGGACATGTCTGGATACAGAACTACTTGAGCTCAGCCTCTTACACTTGCTGTATTCATGGGCCTTATCATGGTCACTGACATTTACAACCATCATCAGGATTTTGATTTGCAAGCTATGGAGGCTGCAAAGTGAGCTACAGTTAGAAAATGTTTTGTGTTTTTTTCTAAAGATGGTGTCTCGCTCTGTCACCCAGGCTGGAGTACAATGACGTGATCCTAGCTCACTGAAGCCTCTAACCTTCTGGGCTAAGGGATCCTCTGGTCTCAGCCTCCACAGTAGCTGAGACTACAGGCATGCACCACCGTGCCCAGCTAATTTTTAAATTTGTATGGACAAGGTCTTGCTATTTTGCTCAGTCTGGTCTTGAACTCCCAGCCTCAAGCGATCCTCCTGCCTAAAGCACCGGGATTACAGGCATGAGCCACCGCACCTGGCCAGAAAGTGTTTAAGTAACAAAGGCTGACAGATCCTCAGTCAATCAGGGATACACATGATTCAGAATAGGAATATCCTGTTAGCATTAGGTAGAGTTTACTAAATGACCAAAATAGGCAAGTACTGTATCTGTGTTCAGCCAACTAACAACCAACAAACATACTGATTAAACTTTTGTGATTGAATACACAAAACAAAAGAAATTACGTCTAAAACATAACATGTAGAATAGAAAACTCTGGGTGTGGGTTACATCACTAAGAGAAAGTGCCTTCTAAGCCCAAGAGTGCAGTCAGCCCAACCCCAGCACTGCATGGAGGCTCCCTGCTCCTTCCTGCCGCTCTTCCCTGCCCCAGGGCCATAGGGATGTCAGCCAGTGGCTCTTGATCTCCCACTGAGTCTCTAGACCCCCACACAATGACTTTGTCCTAAGTATTCCCAGACTCCAGTCACACCTGTCTTCTTCAGAACTAGCTTCCAATGTGGTCTCAGAGGCTTTGGAGTGACATTCTGGGGCTGAGGATCTTCATGGGATGCAGAGAGAGAACCGAGGTGATTCACTGTCCCTCAGTGAATTGTCCCCTTGTTGCTGCCTGCTCTGCTGACCTAGTTGTTTCTGCTGAGGGAGTCCTAATAATAGAAGGGGGTCAGGGGGTTGGTTATATGAATGTGGTCAGGGATCATGCTGTCAAGACTCAAAATTGAGACATGTGGTTTTGAAAGCACCTTTGGGAATGAGGGGTTGGTGGGGGAGAGGAAGGGGTTGGAGATTGGCATTCTGGGTGCCTAAAGGGACTAGGATTGGTGGACTGGGTAATGCTACGGAATGGAGTTGAGATCAATTAGGCTTAAGGGCAAGTAGGGGTACAGTGAGAGGAAGGATTGCAATGTGGTGTCTGTCTCTTTGCCTGGAAAGAAAAACAGCCATCATGGAAGTGGCAAGACAGAGTGAAATGAGACACATCAGGAACAGACAAACCTAGAAGGGGAGGTATGCTTGAAAATCACTTATGGATGAGTCAAATACCAAGACATCAAAAAGTGGCTTCTTACCTCATTAAACCTCATCACCAGATCTTCAAGGGCATTGTGCTCTCCATTCTGAGTGGTAAGAATCGACGCTGAGATGGATGCTTTGAGGCAGGGCAGGGACCTCTGGCATTCGGGAGTGCCCAAGTCCCGTGTTAAGAAGCAAAGGTAGTCGACCGGCAAGACCCTGCGGTAAATACTCTGCTCCTGCTCCATCAGGATGCTGGCGACTTCCTCTGGGAACTGGATGAGAGGCTGCAGATCGATCAGCTCCTTGCTGATCCCAGCTGAACTTGAAGGGAGGGTGTTGGAATTGGCCACAGAGGGGCCTGGCTGGCGTTCTAAAACAAAGCAACAGAAGTCGTGGTTACACCAAATCTGGTGTCTCCTGCAACAGATATTTACTTGAGAGCCATTCCAAATCTTCTATGTTCTTTAACCAAATCCCCTGCTTAGTGAAGAGTTCTGTACTATTTTTCTTTCTTGTTACAAAGACCTTTCTGATATTTGCCCTGTCTGTCATCTAGTCACCTAATGAGGTGGGAGTGGAGTGGCAGTGGTGGTGGTGGTGGTGGTGGTGGTAGGGTTGTTTTTTCCCATTTTCAGAAGCAGCATTAATCTAGCACATCATTCCCCAACCAGTTTACTATACTTTGTAAAACACCATTTGCCTCCTTATCCTCCTTTGCTAACTACCATCAGAGTGATATGAAATGAGGGTGAGTATAAGCATAGCGAACTTAAATGGAAGAGGAAAGAAGGCTGTGGGGTGAGGAATATGTATATGCATATTATGTGTAAATGGGCAGGACACCTGGGGACCCAGAGACTCTCTGGACAAAAGGTTTCAAAATGTCATGGTATTCTCTGCCAACCCTTCACCCCCAAAGAGTGACTTTGATTTCATTGATATCTATTTGGGGGCTTGCAAGAACAGAACCATCTACAGACATAAGAAAGGAATAGGTAATAAGGAGATGTATCTAAATAAATAAATCTTACTCCTGGCCCACAACTGGTAGCAAGAAGGTGACAGAGAGATGCAGGAGAGAAGGTGGCAGTGCATGAGATGGAAGTACCAGAGTGGGGAATGCCTAGGCTCAAAATGATTCCTGTAATTAGAGACACCACACTTGCCTTCTCTTTGACACCCTCCCAGGCTGCCTCTTAACTTCTTACCTGTAACTCATTCATTCAACAAACGGAAAGTCTATGATGAGCCCTAGAACAGAGTTTTCCAAAGTATGATCTCTGGAATACTGGCATTTGCAAGAAAAAACAATTTTGTGGTCACCTGAGTTGGGGAAATGTCACATATTCATGTCACTCATTCTCTTCCTGGAAATACCTGTCATCCAGCCCCGACACTGGCTAACAGCAAAGTTCGTAAGGATGACTTCCTTCATATTCAGACCTCAATATTCTCTGACTCTTTTCTAAATCTCCATTGCAGAAAAGTTTGGAATTATCACTCCAAGCTGCTTCATGTCTGTATTATTAGACTCCAAAGTCATCATCCCTGAATTTGACTTCTTTCTTCCCTTCTATTCTCTCTAGTAAAACTTCTCTGTCCTCAGCAAACTTCTAGTTCCTTAGCCTTGGTCTGGTGCCGTGATAAGCATTTTAGCAGGCACTCACCAGCCAGAGATTCCCTAAGAAGACAACTTGACTTTCCACCACAGGCACATCCCAATCCCCAATGCTGGGCAGACTCAAACCACCCATTCCTTGGCTTCTGGGCTGCTGTATGATGACACTGACAAGTATGCTACTTAGTGATGGGGTTGTTGCTAATTCCTGTTATCTAACTTCAGCTAGGCCCTCAGTGTGGCTCAAAGTTGACACAAACTTATTTATTTTTTCCTAACCAACTCACTATCCTCTTTTCTATTCTTCTCACACTCCCTTACAGTCATTCGACTGTTTCTTAACTATGCTGTGACAGTGTAGATCATGTCAGAAACTTCTTCAATTCTGATGCCTTACATTTCCTCCATCTTCTGCTTACCTGAAAATGGCATGTGCTTCCTCCTCTGCAACGCCCATCCAGGTTTGTGATTAAATCTACCTTTGCCTCTTCCAGAACTTGCTTCAGTGGTTATCTCCACCTTTAATCCCTCACTTTCTACTGACTTCTTTGCACACCAAAATGTTCAGTTTCCTTTTTCCTTAAAAACTAATAAATAGGACATCCCTTATCCTTTAAACTCCAAATCCTCTCTCTCTTTCCCTTCACTACGTACCTTCTACACCAGGTAGCCCACAGTCCCTAATTCCTTCTTCCATGAGTATGGTCACTATATCTTCTGATCAAAAAATCAGGGCATCCTCTCTGTCCAAATTACTAAACCATTGAGGACATGGGACAGAAAAATGGAAACCAGGTTGGTTCTGGTTGACTCTAAGCATTTTAATACATCTTTTGGACCAAATTACCAAAAATCTTCTGCAGCAAAAAATGGAGACTATCAAATTATATTTGGTTTTATCTAAGCTCATATTAAAAAAAATTAAAATCAAGTTGAAGCTTAAGTCTACCCTACATGACCTCCCTCTCTAACTTTCTGAATAGTTTAGAAACTGACTAAGTTTCCTGAAAATTGAATCTGAATGTGACTTGATGAAAGACGCCAACTGAAATTTCTAGATACTGATAATTTATATGCAGTGGAATTGTCCAAATATACGAACTCTTCTCAGAAGTAACCAACTCTAAGACATGATCTCAAACTATAGCACTCTGCAGAGGAAATAAAAATAACTCCACTCACTTCTCTAATATATAAGAGAAGAGATAATGTAATATAATATGCAAATAATGTAAGATAAGATGTCATATGGGAAACTGCAATATATCTTGAGATATGAATCACATGCTGTTACAATGAATGACACGTCTAGTGACTGGTGGGAAACAGCAATAAGAGAGACCCAAATAAATTAAAGAATAAAAAGAAACCTGGTCATTGTAACCCTAATAAATCTGGCAGTCCCAATATAAGCATGTATCTCAGTATAAGTATAACATCACACTCAAAGGAACACAAATTGAATGCTAGAAGCTTTGAAACAATGTTGACCTTTCATGTAGGTTTCCTTAAAGCTGGATTACTCAGGGATTTCATATCATGTACCATGAAAAACATCCCAGAAGTCTTCTTGGGGCATAATTCTTTGCCTTCTAAGTTCCATACTTTTAGCAGCTGTTAAAAACACTACACCATGGAATACTATGCAGCCATAAAAAAGGATGAGTTCGTGTCCTTTACAGGGACATGGATGCAGCTGGAAACTATCATTCTCAGCAAACTATCGCAAGAACAGAAAACCAAATACCACATGTTCTCACTCATAGGTGGGAATTGAACAAAGATCACTTGGACACAGGAAGGGGACATCACATACTGGGTCCTATTGTGGGGAGTGGGGAGTGGGGAGGGATAGCATTAGGAGATATACCTAATGTAAATGATGAGTTAGTGGGTGCAGCACACCAACATGGCACGTGTATACATATGTAACAAACCTGCACGTTGTGCACATGTACCCTAGAACTTAAAGTATAATAATAATAAAAAAAAATTTAATAAAAAAGAAACAAACAAAAAAACACTTCCCACTTTCCGTCATCCTTGTTGAGCTCTCCTTATTATGTCCTCTTTCCTCTTCACATGACACATTGCCCTAGTGCTCAGCTGAAACTCACCTCTGAGCCTTGCTCTCTAACAACATGGGCCACTGGAAGATGGATTAAAAACTGAATAGTTCTTGGACCCCTAGTCCTTCCTCATCATCCATGAAGCAAAGTTCATAAAGCCCACTGGACACTATGGCTCTTCTCTTTTTAAGAAGTGTCTGGTGAATAAAATTACCCACCTCATTGTTTGCTCTCAGTCCCATATTCTTCAGTTAATAGTTATTCTAGGCCGGGCATAGTGGCTCACTCTTGTAATCCTAGCACTTTGGGAGGCCAAGGCTGGCAGATCACTTGAGGCCAGGAGTTCGAGGCCAGCCTGGCAAACATGATGAAACCCTGTCTCTACTAAAAATACAAAAAATTAGCCAGGCATGGCAGTGAGCACCTGTAATCCCAGCTACTCGGGAGGTTGAGACAGGAGAATCACTTGAATCGGGGAGGCGGAGGGTGCACCATCACACGCCAGCCTGGGCAACAAGAGTGAAACTCCGTCTCAAAAAAAACAAAAAAAAGTTATTCTACAGAAGAGTAAAGCTGTATTAGTTCCTTTTCACACTGCTTGAAAGAACTACTGGAGACTGAGTAATTTATAAAGGAAAGTGGTTTAATTGACTCACAGTTCTGCATGGCTGGGGAGCCCTCAGGAAACTTACAATCATGGCAGAAGGTGAAGGCGAAGCAAGGCACATCTTACATGGTGGCAGGAGAGAGAGAGAGGACGAGGGTGGGGGGAAGCGCCACACTTTAAAACCATCAGGTCTCATGAGAACTCACTCACCATCATGAGAACAGCAAGGGAGAAATCTGCCCCCATGATCCAATCATCTCCCACCAGGCCCCTACTCTGACAAGTGGGGATTACAATTTGAGATGAGATTTGGGTGGGGACAAGAGTGAAACCATATTGAAGACTGTATCTTTAGATACTGTCACAGTCTAGAAATATTTACCATGAGACACAGTAACTTCACATTCTGATTCTCTGCTCAAAAATAAAGTTTCCTGTTCCAAGTGCTTTATATAGATTAATTCAGGACATAGATAGTATTATTGTCCATATTTTATTCATAAGAGAGCTAAGGCTCACATAAGGTCATATAAGCAGTAAGTCAGAGAGCTGGGATTTGAGCGGGATCTATTTGACTCAAGAGCTCATGTTCCTGATCACTCAGGATATTGCCACATTGGCATTCTGGTTTATAGATGCATCTCAAGTGATTTAATTCAGAACAAATCAATTACTGTGTTAGTTTACTTGGAGTGATCTGATAAAATAACCTCTTCAAACTCCAAAGTTAAAGATTTGACCAAGAGGGTAAACAGTTTCCTTCCTTGGTCAGCCTGGAACGATCACTTCAACCACTACAACTATGTGATAATGCCTACCACATAGAAACTGAGAAACTCAGAAGCACACTCTCCTTTCCCTCCCATGAGTTCACATGAATGTTCCTATACTTTAAATCAGTATTTTCCAAAGTGTGTCACACTCAGTTTATGCAAAGCACAGTTTCTTAGTAACCTAGGGAACTACTGGGTTAAACAAAGTTAAACAGGCTTTTTTTTTTTTTTTTTTTAAACTGCAGGACTTCTCAAAGCCATTAATAATTCCCACGAGGGGAATATAGTGTCATAGCACATAGCACATCCTCAACCTTGTTGTCTGTCTCTATATCATTTACATGGGGATTACAGTGTCTTCAGAATGTTTCTCATCATACTCAGAGATTCTCATTGGGGGAAATGAAGCATGAGGAGTTTGTGAGGTTGGTGGTTCCAAGGAGGCTTACTTCGCCATGTGGCTGGAATCCTATGTAAAGATAGAAGCAGGGGAGAGATTATGGATTATTTAGGAATTTGTAAATTATTTCCCATGGCTGAATGCTATATTAAGAGAGATGGAGCATCACTGTAGAAAACCAGAAAGGAAGCTTTATTTTCTAGAAGGCACTAGAGAACAGGTGTGGCTCATGAAGAAACAAAGGCAGATGGGGGTGACGGGAGGATGAAAACACATATGCATCCTAGATTTTTGGGTCTCCGGGTCAACCTAGACATCATTCCACCTTGAGGGAGGGGAATCCCAGGCCAAGTCTTTGCTTGAGGGATACTGCTCTGAGAAGCTGGAGCACCACTATAGAGCCCTCTTGCCACCACACAGAGCCCTCCCATCCCTTCCCCTCCCCTCTCCTCTCTGTTCTTGCAGGTGATAGTCAGCCTCTGACCTTAGCTATAAGCTGCCATTCCCAGAAGCTATCCATAAACCGCAGAGCCCAGAAATACTAGGTAGGGCCAAGGCATAAGCCTTTAAATCTGATGAGCATTTTCCACCTAATGCCTTGGGGTACAGTGCCTTTGGGGAACCCCTTCCCCCAGGGTTAGTAGTTTCTAAAAATGGTTGTTCAGATCCTGATCCCCCCAAGAGCCTTGGGCTTGGGCTAGAGTCCAGCAAAACCTGCCATTTCCCATTTCTTTCTTTCTTTTATTTATTTTTTGCTTTTTGGTCCCTATGAAAAGTAAAAGCATTTTTTCTTGCTATGCCCCAGATGAAAATCCAGAGTTTATAAGATAATCTCAAAGAATCCTGCATAATGTAAGGGAGTCATGACAGGTAGCCATTGCTAATTTTAGTTTTTTTGTTTTTTTTTTTAAATAAAACTTGAGTTCAGTTGTTACATGAATTGCCCAAAAATCCAGCTTGTGAGTGTCAGTCCCAGAATTGGCAAAAGCTAAGAGAGAACCTGAAGTTTCTGGCTTCTGGCCCAGTCCTCTGTGTTACCCCAAGCTGAGCCTGGGTTATACTGGGCATGCTCAGTGTCCAAGGGCTGGCATTATTAGCTGCCAATACATCTGAATGGGTTTCAGAGATGTTAAGGAGAAATTCATTCATTAAGAGTGCCCAGCATGGGCCAGGCACGGTGGCTCACGCCTGTAATCCCAGCACTTTGGGAGGTCAAGGAGGGTGGATCACAAGGTCAGGAGATCGAGACCATCCTGGCAAACACGGTGAAATCCTGTCTCTACCAAAAATGCAAAAAAACAATTGGCCGGGCGTGGTGGTGGGCATCTGTAGTCCCAGCTTCTCAGGAGGCTGAGGCAGGAGAATGGCGTGAACCCGGGAGGTGGCGGAGCTTGCAGTGAATGGAGATCGCGCCACTGCCCTCCAGCCTGGGTGACAGAGCAAGACTCTCTCTCAAAAAAAAAAAAAAAAAAAAGAGTGCCTACTATGTGCCAGGCTTTGTATTCAGCTATCCTGATGTTGAAATTTAGTGAACAAGAGCAAAGTTTTGTTCATATGGAACACCTAGGAAAGGAGATAAACAATAAGCACAGTAAATGAGTAATGATGCATATGAGAAAGTGATAAAATTGCTATGGTGAAAATCAAACAGGGTTCCAGGATGTGGGTGGGGAAGCTGTAGTGTTACATAGCATATCTTTTTTTTTTTTTTGAGATGATGTCTTGCTATGTCGCCCAGGCTGGAGTGCAGTGGCATGAACCTCTGCCTCCCGGGTTCAAGCGATTCTCCAGCCTCAGTCTCCCAAGTAGCCGGGATTACAGGCATGTGTCACCATGCCCAGCTAATACTTGCATTTTTTAGTAGAGACAGGGTTTCGCCAGGCTGGTCTTGAACTCCTGCCCTCAGGTGATCCACCGGCCTCGGCCTCCCAAAGTGCTAGGATTATAGGTGTGAGCTACTGTGCCCAGCCCACATAGCATATCTTAACTAGACTGTTAGTGATTGTCTCATGTTTTCTGCAAAAGTGGGCAAAACTTTCCCCTCCAAGGTGCCCTTGGCTTGGTCATCATCACCCTTTCTCATGTCTCAATGGTAGCGATTAATTGAGCTCTTAGTCGTCACCATTTATTAGCCCTTTGTGTTAAGTAACACATTTAATTCTCACAGAGAACCCTGTATGGTGATGTGATTATCCCCCTGCTATAGACGATAAAACACAGGTCAGAAATGTTAAACATTTTGCTTAAAGGTACTCTGCTATTGAGAGACAGGGCTGAAATGTAATTGCAGCTCTGACTCCAAAAATCTGCCCTCTGTTACACTCAGCATTTTGAGGCATCCTTTGCAGAGGAGACATATTTCTACACATACACACACACACACACACACACACACACACGTTTTTTCTCTTCTGGGTAGAGAATGGAGTTGAAGAGTTAGGTAGGAATACCTTACAGGATTCTGACTTTAGAAGGCATCTCCTCCCCAAGCCAGCTGAGCAACCTTCTGATCGTGACTTTAAATTATATCCTATCAAAACCTGGGAGAATCTCCATGTGCCTATGTGTCAGAAACTTTATCTTTCATTCTCATTCCATGTGAGGGGTGGTGAAATGGGCACAAGCTTTCTTGAGAGGCAAAACAAAATTTTAAGCATGTGTATTCTTTGTACTAGAAATCTTGCTTCTACGATATTATCCAACAGAAACTCTTGCAAAAATATAGACCAAGTGAGGTAAATTTATATGTGCTGAAATTGAATTTATTTCACAAAATATTGAGGACAAAAAAGCAAGTTGAGAACAATGGAATCTTATCCTATTGAGGGAAAAAATAATTTTGTAAGTATAGGTATATGTTGCATATCCTGTCCAGGGCACACCAAATAATAGTGTATCTCTTACACAGTTCTGTTTTGCTCAACCTTTTTGTAATGCACATATGACAGTACTTTTAAAAATAGTTCAAAATGGGCTGTGCCCAGTGGCTCACACCTGTAATCCCAGCACTTTGGGATCACCTGATGTCAGGAGGTGGAGACCAACCTTGCCAACATGGTGAAATCCCGTCTCTACCAAAAATACAAAAAGAGGCCAGGTGAGGTGGTGGGCACCTGTAATCCCAGCTACTCAGAAGGCTGAGGCGAGAGAACTGCTTGAGCCCGGAGGCAGAGGTTGCAGTGAGCCGAGATGACACCACTGCATTCCAGCCTGGGTAACAGAGTGAGACTCCGTCTAAAAAAAAAAAAAAAAAAAAAAATCAGAACAATATCCAAAAAATTCAAGGCAACAAAATCTCAATCTTCTCATGCTCAAAAAATTGGTTCAGCTTTTGGCCTGTTCAGATTTTTTTCCCAATATATATGGTAATATAGTTTTTTTTAAAGTTATTTTAAGTTACAATTAGAGAAGAAAGTAGGAAAAACTTATTTTATCTACTCTATCCATTTTCCTTTGCTTTGAATTAATTTTGTAGACTTTTTTAAAGTATTAGATTCTCAATTGCACATTTAATAGTCCTTTAGTGGTGCAATTCTAATTACATAAAATAAGACAGAGAGAGAAGAACATTGATTTCTTCTTATAGAAGATTCAGAGCTGACTTAAATACACTAAAAATCAGGAAGAGCTGAAAATTGCTTTCAACAGGGAAGCGATGGGTTTAGAAAAAGGTTAGTTAATTGGTGATTTTATCTTATTATCTGTTATTGGTTTTCAAAGTAACAAAATCAATCTTGCAACAAATGTGTCTGACTTGTCCTGAACATTACATGAAAAAGATGAGCTCACAAAATCAATGAAGCATATTACTTCTAAGTCAGTACTTAAAAGAGAAAAAAAAAACCCCAATATATTCAGACTGAGAGTTAAGACATATTTAGATGAAACAATCTACCAGACAGAAGAGCCTTAGAGCAAAAAGAAAAAAGTTGACAGAATCTCCATTAATAAAAAAAAACTTTTGCTCACTGTGCAAAACGTAGAAAATATAAAGAAGTATAAAGAAGAAAATTTGCGGGAGGCTGAGGTGGGAGAATCGCTTAAACCCAGGAGGCGGAGGTTGTGGTGAGCCGAGATCGCGCCATTGCACTCCAGCCTGGGCAACAAGAGCGAAACTCCATCTCAAAAAAAAAAAAAAGAAGAAAATTTAAAATAATAATCTCATACCCAGAGGTAATCTCTGCTAATATTTTTGTTGTTGCATTTCATATTTATCTATAAATACACGCAATATTCACAAAATTAGGATCAGAGAACACATTCTTTTCTAGTTTAAAAAAACTCTATAATGCACTTTCCCCCCAACTCTGAGGCTATTCTTGTAATATTAGGTTTTTGATGGCTCTTTATGTTATATTTATAGCTTTTTACCATTATAATAACACTGTGATAAACAATCTTGTCAATATAACTTTATCTGTGCTTACTATGTTAAATAACATTGAAAGAGAAAAATTCCCTACCCACATTGGGAAATTTCCAGGGAACAGCATTTTCTCATCTATTCCTTTTATAGCACATTAACTAACTGTTTTATCAATATCTGTCACTGATCACTCATCTATTTCTGATTACATTGGGTAAAAAAGAATATGTGAGTCAAAATTCATATGGTAAGTTGTAATAGTATGTTGTCTCATATAGGGGAAGATGGCATTACTGACTCAAAGTTTACAAGAGGGGGAACTCTGGAGTGTTTTTGGTGACAATCTGATGCCCTCTTACCCAGCAGCATAGTCCTGAGGTATGGCTGACCTTCTAGATGTGGAATGGTTTCAAAACGCAGCCTACGCAGGCAATCTGAGCCCCAAAGTCTGACCTGGGTGAACTATTTAAACAACACTAATTATTCTGAAAGGATTCTGTGTCTCTGTTTTATAACAATCAACAACCATCATCATAAATAAATTATAATATTATTTAACATATAATAATATAACATCCCAGTACTTACAATGTGCCAGGAATTGCATTAAAGCTCTCTACAGAGATCTCTCTCTATCCTCACAACCACTCTTTGTAGACAGCACAGCACCCCATGCTGTTATTATTCCCATTAGCAGATGGGGACACAATTAAAGAACTTGCTCAACATCACACTGAGATAAGTAATGGAACCAGTGCCACATCGGTCCAACACCAAAGTCCAGCATCTTGAAATCACCAGCCTACACTGACTCGAAGGTTTTCTTCCTTTTAGTCTCAGTACCCAAATGACAATCAGAGGGTGAAAGAGGCAGGACTCGGGCTGAATGCCTGAATTGGAAGGAACTACAGGGAGAGCTGGGATGAATTTTCCACACTTTACACATCAGAAAACCATGCCTCTGAGCTTGTTGCCCAAGCTTCTTGCCCAGGGTCACAGAGCTGATTAGTGGCAAAGGTGGACCAGAACTTGGGGACCCTGACTCCCAGTCCAGGGCATTGTCTCCATACTCTACTGCCTCCCTTACTGGTGTGGTTAGGATCTCAGGTGCTGTAAGCTCCTGGGGGCAGCTCCCCCAGAGTAGAAGTAGAGTGGGATCTTGGGACTAATATGTGTGATCGCAGCCCAGCTCAGTTGCTGACTTGCTTCATGACCTTGGATATGTTTTAAACGACTATGCGTATGTCACAGTGATGATGGGGAAATTAAAACAAGAAAATGCACGTAAATGTTTACTACATATTCAGTCCTCAATAGTCAGTCATCTTATTATCATCATTAATTTAACATTTGCAAGAGGAAGAAGGAATTCTGGGGCCTTTCATCTTAGAAGCTCAATGAGGAGACTCAGTCATATTTCCAACCATTTCAGGCTATGGAAACTTTTGCTTTGTTTTTATAACCTGCAACTTGCACCCTTTGGTGTGGTGCCCACAATAATAAAAAGAAAATATTTTTTAAGATTCCAAGTGATACCTCACTTACTCTTATAAAAAGAAATGTCTGTATCATCTTGCCACACACTGTACTAATAAATCCCCCAACGGAAAAAAGACCCCGCTCCCCCAAAACACCAAAAAA
>NW_012114422.1:542194-544382 GCF_000951035.1 Colobus angolensis palliatus
AAATATATTTAATATATTTGGTCTCTGCTCCCAGTTCCTGACATAGGGCTCCTAAAACTCTAGGAGCATCTTTTTTCCCTCATATATGGTCCTAAATCCCTTGGAGTTTCCTAGTGATAGGAGTGTCTTTCGTTCTAATGAGGTAACTCTTGGTGGGCTCCTGGATAGCTTCAAGATGAGGGCTGCGCACCAGAAAAACCAAGGCATGATGACAAGCTTGGAACTTTAAGCCCCACCCACCATCCTCTGGGGAGGGGAAAGGAACTGAAGACTAAGTTAATCACGCTGAGGTGATGAAGCCTCAATAAAAATGCCTCAATAAAAATTCCTCAACTATGAGGTACACAGAGCTTCTGGGTGAATGAACACAAGGAGGTGCTGGGAAGGTGGTCACCCAGAGAGGGTATGGAATCTCCACACCTCTTTCCCCACACGTTGCTCTATGCACCTCTTCATCTGGCTGTTCATTTGCATCCTTTATCATAAACTGGTAAAGTAAGTAAAGTGTTTCCCTGAGTTCTGTGAGTCCATTAGAGCAAATGATTGAACCTCAGAAGAGAGTCATGAAGATCCCCATTTGTAGCCAATTTGGTCAGAAATACCAAAGGCCCAGGACTTGTGATTGGTATCTGAAGTGGGAGCAGTCCTGTGGCACTGAGCCCCTTCTTAACCCGTGGTGTCTGATGCTAGCTCCGGGTGGAAAATGTCAGAATTGTGTTATAAAACACCCAGTTGGTGTCAGGAGAGACAGAGAATAGATTGTTGGTGTGGAAAACCCCCACACATTTGGTGTCAGAAGTGTTGTGAGTGTAGAGGAAACAGTTTTTTTTTTTTTTCTGTTAATATTCACATCCTTTCCACTGTGGCATTATTATCACACCCCATCAAGATGTCAGAACATTCTCAGAGTTAAATTCTTTCATGCTAAAACACTGCTGAGCTATTTATGTCCATTCTTTTTTTAAACTGAGATATAATTCACATGCCGTAACATTTATTTTCTAGGCTGGGCACAGTAGCTCGCATCTATAATCCCAGCACTTTGAGAGGCTGAGGTGGGAGGGGCACCTGAGCCCAGGAGTTTGAGACTGCAGTGGGCTATGATTGCGCCACCACACTTCAGCCTGGGCGACAGAGTGAGACCCTGTCTCTTTTTTTTTTTTAACTTTCTAAAGTGTACAGTTTAAAGTATACAATTTATGCTCACTTCAGCAGCATATATACTAAAATTGGAATGATACAGAGAAGATTAGCATGGCCCCCGCGCAAGGATGACATACACATTTGTGAAGCATTCTGTATTTTTTAAAAAACAAGAACAAAAAAAATAAAGTGTACAATTCAGTGGTTTTTAGTATATTCAGAGTTGTGTAACTATCACCGTAATCAATTTCAGAAAATGTAGATCACCTCCTAAAACATGTAACCCTGTATATGTTGGCCATCACTCCACTCCCCGAGTCCCTCTCATCCAGGCCCTGACAACTACTAGTCTACCTTCTATCCTTAAGGATTTGCCCCATGCTGGACATTTCATATAATGGGATCATAGAATATGTGGCCTTTTGTGTCTGGCTTCTTTCACTCAGCATAATGATTTAAAGGTTTATCAATGCTGTAATATGTATGACTACTTCATTTCTTTTTAATAGCTGAATAATATTCCATTGTATGTATACACCATATTTTGTTTATTCATCAGTTGATGGACATTTGGATTGTTTACATTTTTGGGCTGTTATGAATAATGTTATTATGAGCATTTGGATAAAATTTTTGTGTGAATGTATATTTTCACTTCTCTTGGACATATAACTAATAGTGGATTGTTGGATCATATGATAACTCCTACGTTTAGCATTTGGAAGATATTCCAATTGTTTCCTACAGGGGTTGTACCAATTTAAGTTCCCACCAGCAATGCTTGGGGCTTCAATTTCCCCACATCCTTGTCAACACTAGTTTTCTTTTTACTTTTTTTCCCCCAATTATCTATCCTAGTGGGTGAAGTGGTACCTTACAGTTTTAAATATATACATAGTTTTAAATATATATATGTGTGTGTGTATATATATATATGTGTGTGTATGTATACACACACACACACACACACACACACACGTTTTTTCTCTTCTGGGTAGAGAATGGAGTTGAAGAGTTAGGTAGGAATACCTTACAGGATTCTGAC
>NW_012114422.1:544432-559904 GCF_000951035.1 Colobus angolensis palliatus
TGTTGACTAGGCTGGGCTTGAACTCCTAGCCTCAAGCAATCTTCCCACCTTGGCCTCCTAAAATGTTCGGATTAGAGGCATGAGTCACCATGCCCGTCCTGTACTTTGTGGTTTTGATGTTAATGTTCCTAATGACTAATGATGCTGTGCATCTTTTCATGTGCTTAATGGCCATTTGTACATTTTCTTTAGAGAAACGCCTATTCAAGTCCTTTGCCCATTTTTGAATTGTGTTGTTGGGTTTTCTGTTGTTGAATTTTAGTTCTCTATATATTCTGGCTATTAACCTCTTATTATATATGTGATTTGCAAATACTTTCTCCCATTCTGTAGGTTGCCTTTTTACTCTGTTGATAGTGTCCTTTGATGCAGAAAAGTTTTTAATTCCAATTTATCTATTTTTTTGTTTGTTACCTGTACCTTTGGTATATATCCAAGAAATCATTGCCAGACCCAATATCGTGAAGCTTTTCTTCTCTACATTTTCTATGAATTTTATAGTTCTAGGTCTTCTGTGTAGGTCTTTGATTCATTCTGAGTTAACTTTTATACATGGTGCAAGGTAAGGATCCAACTTCATTGTTTGGCATGTGGATATCCAGTTTCCCCAGAACCATTTACTGGAAGGCTTGTTCCTTCCCCACTGAATGGTTTTGGCATCTTTGTTGAAAATTATTTGACCATATATGTTAGAGTTCATTTTTGGGCTCTGTGTTCTATTCCATCGGTCTTTACGTCTGTCTTCATGCCTGTATCACAATATTTTGGTTACTACAGCTCTGTAGTAAGTTTTGAAATGAGAAATCTTTTAAAAAATTATTTTGGCTATTCTGGGTTCCCTGTTCATTCCTGCAAAAAAGACAGGTTGAATTCTATACAGATTGTACTTAATTCTACAGATTGCTTTGCAAATATATTGCCATTTGAACAATGCTAAATCTTCCATTTCATGAATACAGGATGTCTTTCCATTCGTTTAGGTCTTTAACAATTTCTTTCAACAATATCTTGTAGTTTTCAATATATAATAAAGTCTTGCACTTTTTTTGTTAAATTTATTCCTAAGTATTTGCTTCGTTTTCATACTACTATAAATGGATTTTTTTCTTGATTTCATTTTTGGATTGTTAATGGCTGGTTTATAGAAATATATCAGATCTTGTATGCTGCAACCTTGCTGAACTCATTTATTAATTCTAATAGTGTTTTAGTGTATTCCTTAGGATTTTCTATGTATGAGTACATCATCTGATAATAGAAATGGTTTTACTTCTTCTTTTCCTATCTGGATGCCTTTTATTTATTTTTGTTTCCTAACTGCCCTGGCTAGAACTGACAGTACATCATTTTTGGTTCTTGATCTTAGGTGGAAAGTTTTCAGTCTTTCACCAGTATGTGTGATGTTAGCTGTGGGCTTTGCATAGATGCACTTTATCAGGTTGGGGAAGTTCCTTTCTATTTTTATTTTGTTGAGTGTTTTCTTCATAAAAAGATGTTGGATTTTGTGAAATGGTTTTTCTATGTCTATTGAGATGTCCATGTGGTTTTTGTCCATTGTTCTAGTAATGTGATATATTGCATTGATTGATTTTCATGTTTAAGTCTACATTCATTTTTATATGAATATATTCCATGTTTAAGTATGGTCTAACTGAGAAGAGCTTTGTACAAGACCAACAGACATTTACTGTCATTTTGCAATTCTGGCTCTAACTTGGACCTGTATTTTGGACAAGAACAGATGGTAAACTGCAACGTGACTGTAACCATGACTTCATATCATAAACAATCTGATATTTTTAAAAATTATATTTGTTTCAAAGAAAGAAAATATATATTTTGAAAGTAATGTTGAACATGCACCTTTTATTGTTGTTTGTTATTATAATCACATTTTCAACCTTTGATGATATGAGTATCAATTAAAATAGCTCTACGACCTAAAACCAGTGCATGGTATTTCTGATTTTGAACATACTATTGCAGAAATAACCTGTACCAGACTTTGGGTAGGTCAAGTCACTTAAGTTAATGAGAAAAACACATATGGACTTGGAACTTTTTTCCCCTATAAAAGGCAGCAGTAATAATGATACTGATAAAATTATTTGCTAACATTTACAGAATGTGCTGCTTAGCTATCTAAGTACATTACTTGAAAATTTTTATTTAAGTATCTTATTCAATTCTATCAGCAACTCCGTGGCTGATGTACAATTAGTATTCCATTTTATAGATGAGGAAACTCAGAGATGTTAAGTAACTTGTCCGAATATTCACAGGTAGTTAACTAATGAGGCCAGAATTCTGAATCACATGTGGGTGACTCCAAAGCCCAGGCTTTTAACCATTTGTTGTAGTTTGGGTACCAGAATTTAAATTATGAGGGAACTCATAATTATTCATTTTCCCTTTTCAACTGAAATGGGACCAAAACCTAGAAGGTCATAGATTTGCAGCGTTCCACTTGTTGAGCAAATGCTATTACACATTTAGTACTCATTGTGTACTTACTATGTGGATTCCACCTATTCGATGTATCTAATCTAGCAATAAACAAGGTTGTATAGGAACTGTTTTATATTTAACTATGCAGTTAATAAGTTTTTAAGCTACGTTTGATGATTTAAGTAGAAAATCTTTATTGACAAAGTCAAACCCACTTCTGCTGTCCAGAAGCTCTTTAGTTTAATTAAGTCCTATTTGTCTATTTTTGTTTTTGTTGCATTTGCTTTTGAGGACTTAGTCATAAATTTTTCACCTAGGCCAACAGCCAGAGAGCTTTTCCTAGGTTTTCTTCTAGGACTTTTATAGTTTGAGGTCTTACATTTAAGTCTTTAATCCATCTTGAGTTAATTTTTGTATATGGTGAGAGGTAGGGGGTCCAGTTCCATTCTTCTTTATATGGCTAGCCAGTCAAACCCACTTCTCATAGGAACAAAACGACTATGCTAAAGTGTCTAGTGATTCATTTTGGGATACTATGACTGGGTGTGTTAAAATCACCACAGAGTTGTTTTGTGGAGGGGGCTTGGGAAACTACAACTTTAAGCCCAACTCCAAGGACCTTCTTTGAGTCTTGGCTCAGGACACTACCTTATTGTGGCTTTCTTCTTAACTCTCCAGCCACGGTGCTCATTTCTGGCCCCCTTGCAGCCTTTCAGCCTGAAAGTTCTCAGTCCTTTGCACACCCCTCTCTCATCCTAAGAAAGCTCACCTCAAGTTGTAACCATCACAGTTAAGCACATGGCTTATAAATGTGTGACTCTGGTTTTGACCTCTCGCCCCAATAAAATCCTAATGCTCCTGTTGGCATTCTACTTGAATGTCCCAGCATCTCAAAGTCAAGATATCCAAACTCGATCTAACTTTTCACGTTCTTTTTATAGCACAACCTTCATTTCCCCAGGACCAAAATCTTGGAGGTATTTGTTATTCTTTCATGTCTTGGGCTAAGTTTGCATCCATTTGCCCACCAGTTGTCTTGAAAATTGGTCCCTTCATGTATATTCTCATTGCTTTCCCTTGACTTCCACCCAAGTGAGTATTTGCAACAAGCTCCTGATTGTCCTATGCTGTGAAAGACCAAGGGGAGTCCTTATGGAACCCACTATTGGCCAAAGTCCAGGGGATTAGATGGGCTGTTTGGCCTTGTGAGAGATGATTTCCATGATGGCAGTGGGAGGTGGGAGGATGGAGGCCAGCCCAATTAGACATGTAAAGAAAATGCACATGAATGATACAGGTCTGGGGGAGACCTCAAATTTCCTTCCTGAGGTCAGTTTCTTTCTGATTTGGTATAAAACAGTTTTGGACATGGAGGAACAGCTGCTGGCCTCTCTCTGGAGAGCCTGAGCAGTACAGACAAAGGAGGTGTTGGCCCCCACAGCTGACCATGGACAGCTCAGACTGCCAGAACCTGATATCTGTGAACCCCCATGCCCACTGGACTGCTGCCAGTTCTCACTGCGCAAATCAGAGCTGCAGGCCTGAGAGTCCCAGGCACCTTCATTCACTGCACATGCTTCCTCCAACCAGAGGCCTCCCCAGGGCTCCATATCATATAAAGGAGAGTGCTCAGAGGCATGGGCTCTGAAGTGGGATGTACTCAAGTTCAAATCCTTGCTTAGATACTCCCTAGATGCTCAACCCTCTAATTAATCACTCAGAACAGCAGGCCATCTGGTCAACGTCCTGTGAACTCCCAGCTAGAAGGACTGCAAAACATCATGGAAGACAGGAGATGATACAGCAGAATATCAATTTCCCTAAACTCTTCACAGATGAGATAGTGGAAATGAATTTCCCTAAACTCCTCACAGGTAAACTATCCTATGTGGCTGGAACAAATACTTTGGTGTGCCTCTGAGTGGAAGTGGACTGGGATCACTACATCTTCTTCAAACAGTCTGCTAAAACAAGGGAACCTACTAAGCCTAACCACAGGGCCTTGGGCTTATAGACTGAGGCAGGAAAGTTTGGGGTTCAGGACAACAAAGGATCTGAAGTCACCAACTATTTTCTCTCTCCTCAGTCTCCTTCTTAAATAATTGAAATTGTGGGGGCATAAACTTAGCCCCTAAGTCTCAGTTTTCCCATCTTTGAAATGAGGATTATAATTCCACCCTGCCAGGTTGTTTTGAGAAGTACAGAAGACACGCATACAACACTCAACACAGTGGTGGGGCCGTAATGGAAGGCCCGCGTGTTTCTGCATGACCTCCACGTAGGTTGTCATATACACCGGGAGTGTGTTAACATCTACTTGTTTATAAGCACATGAAAGTTAGCAACGGGGGGAAACAGGTCATTTATACACATAAGACAGGTGGCTCGTTCACTCCATTGGAGTCCTAATTACTCACTGGCCAGTTATTTCTTTCAGGGCAATTTCCTTTTTGTCTACAGTTACAGATATAAATATAAAAAATACAAGAAGATACTACTTTGAGACAGCAGGTGAATCATATCTAATTACTCTATAGTCCCTTCACCTGAAGGGACCCGATTGCCCAGCCCCTGCTGTCTCTGAAGGAAAAACCATCAACCAGAACTTCCTTCTGGTCACTCTGAGTGGGTTTTATCATTGTTGAATATGGACTCTGGGCACCAAAGAGAATCTTCAAACATTTTCTCAATGGATGGGAATTGCGGGATTTTTAAAGTTGACCTTGAAACTGAATGAGACCAAGGGACTCAAAGACAGAAGGCAGAGGAGAAAAGATTAAGGTTGTGTAGCCAGAACTAGAACCTAGGTTTTTATCTGGGAATTTTATTTTAAAAAATGCAGTTTCTATCACTTCTCAGCCTTTTGGGCTAAAATCAAGTGTAAAAAACGCAGTTTCTGACCCAAAGTCTCAGGTGAGGCTTGAGATTCTGATGGTTCTGGGCCCACACTTTTAGTTGCAAGAGGGTTGATGCTGGTAAAGCACTTAGAACAGTTTATGACATGTAGTGCATGATTCAATAAAAGGCAGTTATTATTGCTGTTGTTTTTATTACCTGCAGTGACTGAGCTGCATGTAGCTCACAGAAATTGAGAAATGGCATTTGGGTTTAGAAGTCAGTTTTCTGTGAACTTGACTGGCTCAGATCAGTCAAGGCCCAAAGACTGATTCAAGTAGCCTGTGTGAACCGACCACACCAAGACTTTGAAGTCAAAATCTTGGGCTGCCCTGGCTATGCCGACTGCGCCGAGAGCGCTCAAATGCACTGACTGAGGGGAGGAGTTTAGCAGCGTGGACCTCTTGGCACACATGGGTAGATTTTTTACAGTGGTGCTGTGTCATAGTAAAAATGCCTCCATTCTTAACTGACTCTAATTTTCATTACATTTCATTTTTCTCCCAGTGATGCTAAATCTTCAGGACTAGTCCTTTTACTACAACCAGTCTCAAGATAGAGTGGAACGAACAGGGCCAAGGGGATTAAAGACTTGGGGTGCTGTGTGAGAGGTTAGAAAGTTCTGGAATAGACATGGCAGCCATGGTAGCCAACTCTTCTCAGACAACTGGTTTAATCTCTCCAAGTCCAGACATTCAGGGCAGAAGCAAGGAAGAGAATAAGCACTGGGGGTCCTACAAGTGGAATCCATTGGCAAGGCTGATCTGTGACCCACTTTTGATAAGTGAGGTATGACGTCTATGCTTTGCTGAACATATCTGTTTCTGTGTGTCTATATATCCTTTCCTTCCTTTTCCCTTTCCTTCCACTTCCTATAGTCCCTTTTCCTACCCTCTCTTCCTTCCATCCTTTCTCTCTTTGCCTTGGAAAGGAAAATTTTGCATTAAAAAATTCCAACTTTCTCATGGTTGAGCTAGAGAAGGAGAAAAGGGATTTATTTGCCTGTGCATGATCCAACTGAGCTAGGGAGGAAGACCAGAGAGAACTTTCAGGGAAGGTGAGAACTGATTGTGGCTGATACACCTTGGAATAGTGATAAGGGCCACGTGTGAATGGAAGAAACGAACCTTGAAGGCAAGAGTCGGGAGTAGCTGCTGTCCTGGATCCCTATCCTCCCAAGATTTGCCCTGACCTAGGGCCCAGTGCACCTGCAAACCAGGATGCCCGTTCCAGCTCCATTTCTCAAGGCCCCCTGCATGTTCCCCTCTCCTGCCAAACCTGACCCCTCCAGCTCCCATCCTGAGACACATCCTGCAGCTAAGCCTTTGTTCTTGCCATTTCTGAGTGCCTTCTTTGCTCTATCTCCACTTTCTTTGGACAGTGTTCTAATCACTTTATATTCATTAATTTACTTTTTATCCCATTATAATTACCTGAGGCAAGTGTCTGCATTGTCCTATTTTACAGATAAGATGATGAAACTTAGAAGAGAGGAGTTAAGTAGATCATGCAGTTTCTATGTGATTGATCTGGGACTTAAGTCTATCTGTCATTACACTCCACATTCTCAATCACCAATCTTTGCCTTTTGTGTATCATGCTGCAATGTAACCACTGGTTCATGTCTGTCTCTCTGTTAAGCAAAATCAACTCCTAGAATTAAGAACAGTGCTTCATTTCATTTTTTCATCCCTAGCTAGAACAGTGGTGGCAGGTATTCTGCAAATGTTTCCTATATTGTGCTACATTCTAGTATATTTCCTACAGGTAGACTAGAGGCAGGGTAAGAGCTTCATGATAGTTTAGATCACGCTTCTGTGAGATATGGATTTGTGACCATCTAGGGCTTGGTTCTTAGCTGCTCTGTGCTTTGGTTTTCCATCTCTATGCCCATCTCCGTCTGTAACAGACTGTGAATATCAGGGACCCAGGGTATTATTTCATTCTTCTTCAATCCAGTCCCCTCCACTGTCACCATATAGTGCCTAGTGCCTAGCATAGCGTCCAGTCCGCAGCAGGCACTCAGTTGACTATTTATTGGATGAATGAACATTCATAATTCTCTGATCTCTAATCTGCCTCCCCAAATTTTTTCTCTCCCTCCCTCCCTCCCTCTCTCTCTCTTTCTTTCTTTCTTTTTCTCTTTCTTTCTTATTCTTTCCTTCCCTCCCTCCCTCCCTTCCTTCGCTTTCTTTCTCTCTCCCTCTCTCTCTCCCTCCCTCCCTCTCTCTCCTTTCTCTCCCTCTCTCTCTCTTTCTGTTCTTTTCTTTTTCTTTTCTTTCTTTTTTTTTTTTTTTTGAGACGGAGTCTTGCTCTGCCACCCAGGCTGGAGTGCAGTGGCCGGATCTCAGCTCACTGCAAGCTCCGCCTCCCAGGTTTATGCCATTCTCCTGCCTCAGCCTCCCGTGTAGCTGGGACTACAGGCGCCCGCCACCTCGCCCAGCTAGTTTTTTGTATTTTTTTTAGTAGAGACGGGGTTTCACCATGTTAGCCAAGATGGTCTCGATCTCCTGACCTCGTGATCCACCCGTCTCAGCCTCCCAAAGTGCTGGGATTACAGGCTTGAGCCACCGCGCCCAGCTCCCCCCCCCTTTTTTTTTTTTTGCAAGGTGTCCCTCTGTTGCCCAGGCTGGAGTGCAGTGGTGCCATCTTGGCTCACTGCAACCTCCACCTCCTGGGTTCAAGTGATTCTCCTGCCTCAGCCTCCCAAGTAGCTGGGATTATAGGCCCCTGCCACCACACCCGGCTGATCTTTGTAGTTTTAGTAGAGACAGAGTTTCACCATGTTGGCCAGGCTGTTCTCACACTCCTGACCTCAGGTGATCCACCTGCCTCAGCTTCCCAAAGTGCTGGGATTACAGGTGTGAGCCACCATGCCTGGCTCTGCCTCCTCAACGTAAAAAAAAAAAAAACAAAAACTGGGAGAAAAAGAGTCTGAAAATGATGCCACTTAACTGTTGGGGGAGACAGACATAATGTTTCTCTACATTATGCGTATAGAAAACTAAATGATGAGGCTGGAAAGAGTGACAAAGGATATTGAAAACAGAAATAAGGTTGGGAACTTACCAAGACCCTGTCCATGGAAAATGTGAATGCTACCTGGAACCTTTCCAGTCCAGTTCCTGAATCTTTTGTAACAAAAGGTCTAACTTGGGCTTTACTATCCCATTAGCAGGGAAAATATAGTATGGTACATGTTATAGGTTCAAAACACAATCAATTTGTGGATTTGCCACTGAGGCATTAAGACTTTTGAGAAAAGAACAAAGGAAAGCACAGATAAAGCGTCATCAGACTTGAGCTAGGCAGCCAAAACAAGACATTAACCCACTCAAAGACCCTTGAGGCCTCCAGCCTTTCCCCTTGGATAACTCTGAAAGGCGTCCAGTGAGTTCCAACTTGGGCAGGGGTTTGTTTATTCTGCTTGGTTCAAGTCAGGGCTACGAATCCCTAATGGTTTTCATGTCCCTAAAGGTTTTCCACATTTGGGCAAGATCTATGTTTTACGTAAGCCTGGAGAAGGCCTCGCTCCCAGTTGCTCTGGCTGTGCCGAATGCGCTGAGAACACTCAAATGCACTGACTCGGGGGAGGAGTTTAGCAGCACGGACCCCTTGGCACAAGGTGGGAGATTTTTTACAATGGTGCTGTGTCGTAGTAAAAATGCCTCCGTTCTTAACCGACTCTAATTTTTATTACATTTCATTTTTCTCCCGGTGATGCTAAATTTTCAAGACTAGTCCTTTTACTGTAACCAGTGTCTCGTGCCAATGAAAACTAAGTGGGCCCATGCTGGCTTCTGGCCCTCTATTTTGAGTGCACCCGATTCCTAATCCAGGGAAAAGCATTCAGGTTTGTAAGTGCCACTCTCCTTCCTATAGAGGGTGCTTCCAGGCTATTGGTCCTAATGTGCCACAGTTCAAAATTCAACCTGCTTAAGGGTCTGCAATGGCTTTCTAATGCTTTAAGTTCAAATTTTCACCCTCATTCTCCAAATTATAACCACAGCTACCAAATGAACCTTACGTCTCACTATGTCTACTGCATCATTTCTTCATTGTCTTACAGTTGCTGCACACATTCTCACCTTGGCACTATCTCACTTGCTTTCCCTGCTTGGAATGCTGCCTGTATTTCCCAGGAAGAACCCAGCCAGATGGTTGTTCACAGATGACCTGTCTGTGTTTACAGCCCTTTTCCCTTTTGTCCCAACTCCCAGTTCAGCCTCATAAATCCTTGAACTGAAGTGCCCCAAAGCTTGTGTGAATCTCAGAATACAACTGCAGGGTCCAAAATGGAGATGCCTGCAGGGCCAAGCAGGTAAATGAGGCTAGAGCTGAGTGGGACACCACCTGGAGGTGGGGCCAGGTGTGTGGTAAAGAGCTGGTGTGTCTCATCTTGCGGGGGTTAGCATGGGAGTGTCAGCCCATGGGCCAAGGGAGAATAGTGGCCCAGGGTTGCCAGAGAAGCCAGAACATTTTAATGCAAGATTCCCAATTTTTAAAATACTGCAGCTGTCAAAGAAAAACACACATGGCTTGGATTTGGCCCATGAAGAAGGAATTTGTGTTCCTGCAGTATAAGTAAAACACTGCTATGACTCATAGTCATCAGTGAGTGTGGCATGGGGTAGAGGGAGCATTAACAGTCCACGTGGGCCTAGAGGGGACAGGTCTTAATTCCCCTTTGTAGTTTACACCACAAGCTTCCTTCAAAGTCCAACTTCTTGAAATACAGTTCCCAGAAAGTAGAGAGAGCTAGGTTACTAGCCACTATTCCTTTCTCCAACTCCTCAAAACAATTAAAGAGAAATTCCTCTAACACCATCTCGGTCTTTATTTCAGAAAAATCATGTATTTTCAAGTTCAATATCCACAACTATTTCAAATGTAAATATTTTAATTTGGGGTACAATGAGGGCTGGAAGGGATGGTGCCCATGGGGGCATCCCTGCTTTATTTTGATGAGAATCATCCTTTTGAAATATAAGTCTTATTGTGTCACTACTTCTGCTTAAAACCCCCTGATGGCTTCCCGTTGCTTCTAGAGCCCTTAACAAGAGCCTGTGTTACCTGGCAGTTTGTTTTGCCTTTCTCTATTTTTCATAAGCAAAAATATAAGGCTTAAATTAGATAATACTTTAAAAACACTTGTCACAGTGCCCAGCTCACAGCGAGTGCCCAAATACCTGTTAGTGCTTGTCATTCCAACTTCTCCAGACTTTATTGGCATAAGGAACCCTCCAGCTCACCACTCTCCACCCAGACTTCAAACTTGCCATACTCCCTGCTGCCACTGGGCCTTTGCACAACGATTGCTTCTGCCCAGACACTCTTCCAGACCCTCTTCTCTTAGTTACCATTGATTTGACCACTTCTCTGCCTGGGTCCAATCAATGGCTTCTTTTGCAGAGTGAAATATGTTTTACTTGGCCCATCAGCTAATAGGAGCTGCTTCTTTTCCCATTTATTGACTGTGCTATGAATATGTAACCATCAGTGGGAAGACTCCCAACTACCCTCATAGGTGTCTATATCAAAGAATGGAAGGATATCATTTCCACAGACATCTCCAAAATCACTAGATGTCGCTAGGGCAAGGGGGCAACAAGTATGTGGGAAAATGATCAATTCTGTAGTCAAATGGACCTCCATTCAAATCTAAGGTTTCATGTTATATTCTGTGTTTACACACACATACACACACCCCTGGTATAAGTCAGTACACAGGATTCCTGAGTGGGAGATAATACTGGAGTGTTTCCTAGCAGTTAAGAACATGGCTTTGGGAATCAGAGAGGCTTTGGACCAAATACTGGCTTTGCTCCTACAAGCTGGTCAACCCTAGTTAAGGATTTTGGTTCTAGACTTGGTAGTCTATCTGCCCAGATCTTGTATTTGAAATGGATTTTAGATGAGTCTGCTTACTGATGCCGAAATGTGTCTCTGAGTATAAACAGGGGCAAAATACCTGCTACTGTCACACAGGATGTTTCTGGTGACTGTAAAATTCAAAGGTAGATCCTTAGTGGTGTTTGAGCATACATTTGTTCAAGGAATCACTTGTGACTTTAACATTATAGAAAATTTCTTTTAAAGTTTGTTGCCACAATGAAATATGAAGTTAAAAAGACAAAATACCAAATATATACTTCCAGTTGACAAAACATGTTAGACTTTCCTGATGATAGCATAGTATCTGTAATTAGAATTCAGTCTACCAAAATCTAAACACCCTTAAAAATATATTTTTATTATTTTAACTGTACTAATTTATTCACTATTTCTTGGTTTGAAGACTCAATTCCAGTAGAAGTTTAAATTATGACTCAGACTATGGTGAGATCTTCTCTTTTTTGTCCTCTTAAATATTTGCTACTGACCCACATGTTATTATAAACAGATTGTAAGCATTTCATTATGTACTATAAATGTTCCCAAGAGCAAGAATTTTCATAGCTCATTAAAATGAGGCTTATTCTTTAAAAACAATAAACAATTTAGAAACACTCAAAAGTATAAGTGTCATGTACTGAAAAAAAAACTCCTTTAATTTTATTGTAATGAGTAAGCCATCTTCATTACAATATACAAATTTTAACTGGAACACTAAATTTTGTCCCAGTCATAGATTTTTAGAAAAGGCTCTCAATACCAGGAGTAAATGCTTAGCACCTTTCTACTTTGGAGGGAACAAAATAGAGATGACATCAGCAGAGAATTAAGTAAAAACAATAGAATTTTCATAATATAGGTCAGGGCTTGTTTTCCCTGGTTAAATACCTGTTTACATTTCTTCAGGTACTTAAATGGTTGTAGAAACCTCAGATGTCACTGAAGATGGTATAGGAACTTCCCCCTGGGGCCCTATATCCTGTGCTTATTTCAATTATAACATTTATACTATCTTAACATTTGCATGTTTATTGTCCATATCCTCCATTAGTGGGTAAATCCCTTGAAAGTAAAGACTGTATTTTGTTTGCTGTTATATCCTTGGCACATAGTAGATGTTCAACAAATATTGGTCAAATGATTGAATGAATCAGTGGCCTAATGCATGGGAACTAAGGAAAATCTCACTAAAGGAGTTACACAGGTGTGGCCTCCAGCCACTAGATACCTCCTCTCAGGTGTCCCAGGAGTTGCTAGTGCTCTAGGCCCACAGCCAGGGAAACCTGGAGGGTACTTGTCTTTTCTTGTACATCTACAACTGAGCTAACAGCAGAGTCTTTGAATTAAGAACAGTGAAAGGCTGGCATTTCAAGGTGGTGGTGGCAATCCTCATTACTACCATCATCATCACCATCACCAGCCCCAGCATGACCAGCATCATTGTAAGATTGGTTGAACATACATTAGGTACCAGATACTATGCCAAGCTGTTTTTTTATTTTTAATTTTTAAACTTTTTTGTAGAGAGAGAGTCTCACTCCATCACCCAGGCCAGACAGAGTGCAGTGGCAGGATCATAGCATACTCCAGCTTCAAATTCCTGGGCTAGAGTGATTCTACAGCCTCAGCCTTCTGGATAGCTGGGACCACAAGCACACACCACCACATCTGGCTTTTTTTTTTTTTTTTTGTAGAGACAGCATCTCTCCATGTTACCTAGACTGGTCTGGCACTCCTGGCCTAAAGTGATCTTCTTGCCTTTGCCTCCCAGAGTACAAAGTTCTTTATATACATTGTCACACTTATTCCTCAAAACAACTCTCTGAAGTTGTTGCTTTTATTCCCATTTTGCAGATGCAGAAACTGAAGCCTAGAAGTACAATCACCTGAATAGGATGACCCATGTTGAAGTCAAGACTCAAATCCAAAACACAATGATGCTCACATTCAAAGGCCTCTCTTGGAGGTAACCACTTCTGCAGAGTCTGCATCTATTCTTTGGCATTTTTAAGAACTATTGTTTTACTTAAATATTCAGTAAGTTTTGGAGGGAAGCTTTGGAATCTAATGGTTGTTTTTCTGGATACAGCATTTCAAATAACTGTTTTGCAAACAAATTTCTGCAATATGGTCCATTCTGAGTCTCTGTAATCAGGACTTGACATTTTTATAACCAGCTCAAATATGTAAACCCCAAGTGTCTGTCTGGTGTTGCTATCCTCACCAGTCATCTTTCTGACTTCATTGATTAGGATTTAACCAACTTTCAATTACCCGATCTTCCTTCTTTCCTTCCCCTCCCTCCCTCCTTCCCCCACTCCCTTTCTTCCTTCCTCCCTTCCTTCCTTCTTCCCTTCCTTCCCTCCTTCCTTCCCTCCCTCCTATCTTATTTCCTTCCTTCTTTCTTTCCTCCCTCCCTCCTTTTCTCCCTTCCTTTCTCCTTCCCTTTGCCTTCCCTTCACCTTCCCTTCTCCTTCTCCTCCCTTTCCTTCTCCCTGTCTCTCTCTTTTTGGTGAAAAAACTTTATGGAAAATTAGGCCATAATTTGTTCCTTTCAAAAACTAGCTTCTTGGAGCAAAATTAGGGCATATAAGATAATTAAATGGAATCACTCTCCCAGCTCAAAATGGGTGTATTCACACCTAGGAATGGAGTGCTATGTTCAGGTCACACCTGGTGATGGAGTCAAATTCCTTGGTCACAACTCGTATGGAGTCATATTCTTAGGTTACACCCGGGTGTAGTGTCACACTCCTGGATGATACTTGATCACCTGTGGTCCTAAAACAGGTTTTTGTCCTGTGTCTACCAAGCTTCCTGGCCCTATGACCTATTCATACCACCTTTAACTTAGCAGTCTAGCACTTTATGAATTCTCTTTAGATGGTAAGGGCTACTTCAGTAGACCTGAAACCTAATACTACATGTTCTCTGGAATGAGAAATATTATCTTAGAAGTTGAAGACTTCCAGATATGATCTTCTCCATTCTTCCCACAGGTGCCATAGCACTAGGCCACAGTGGGCAGCTAATGAATACTTTTTAGTTGATTAACTGGTACAGAAACACACCCAATATTACATTAAAGCATACTTTTAAATACCAAGAAAATAATTTCAAGGTCACAATACTAACAAGTCAGGGTATTTCTGTAAATAAACAAATCTTGGAATTAGAGCTATGCGCATGCCTTCCTTGCCTGGTAGGCATGTAAAGGGTAATTGTTTTGATTATGAGGAAGTCAACTAAGCCAACCTTTATAAACTAAATTATTTATGAGGTATAGTCATGTAGTTCAAATGTGTGTGTGTATGTATTCCTACAACTTCTTGTTTTTTATTCAAAGCTATTAACTTCAGAGAAAGATACAAACAGAGTACACAAACTTATTGTAGTGAAAGAAAATAAGTTGAAAACTTGATGGAGTCTCACTGTGTTGCCCAGGCTGGAGTACAGTGGCGTGTTCTTGGCTCATTGCAAACTCCTTCTCCTGGGTTCAAGTGATTCTTGTGCCACAGCCTCCTAAGTAGCTGGGACTACAGGTGTATGCCACCACCCGGCTAATTTTATTTTTTTTCAGTAGAGATGGGGTCTCATCATGTTGGCCAGGCTGGTCTCAAACTTCTGACCTCAAGTGATCTGCTTGCCTCAATCTCTCAAAGTGCTGGTAGACTTTTCTATCTAAAATAAAGTATTTCCTATTTTCAAATAAAAATATTGTATCTGTAAGATATTTTTGTTTTCATATCAATATTCTATTTATAGCCTACATATGATAAATAACTTTAATATAGTTAAATATAGTCTACAGACATACATACCATACACTCAGACTGGTTAAAAATGAACAGTTGAAAACTTCTGAGATGGGGCGGAGCAAGATGGCCGAATAGGAACTGCTCCAGTCTCCAGCTCCCAGCACCAGTGACACAGAAGACAGGTAATTTCTGCATTTTCAACTGAGGTACTGGGTTTATCTCACTAGGGAGTGCTGGACAATCGGTGCTGGTCAGCTGTTGCAGCCCGACCAGTGAGAACTGAAGCAGGGCGAGGCATCGCCTCACCTGGGAAATGCAAGGGGAAGGGGAATCCCTTTTCCTAGCCAGGGGAACTGAAACACACAACACCTGGAAAATCGGGTAATTCCGACCCCAATACTGCACTTTAAGCAAACGGGCACACCAAGAGATTATATCCCACACCTGGCCAGGAGGGTCCCACGCCCACGGAGCCT
>NW_012114422.1:563270-563611 GCF_000951035.1 Colobus angolensis palliatus
GTTCAGCAGTATTCTATCTTCTGCAGCCTCTGCTGCTGACACCCAGGCAAACAGGGTCTGGAGTGGACCTCAAGCAATTTCCAACAGACCTACAGCTGAGGGTCCTGACTGTTAGAAGGAAAACTAATAAACAGGAAGGACACCCACACCAAAACCCCATCAGTATATCACCATCATCAACGACCAGAGGCAGATAAAACCACAAAGATGGGGAAAAAGCAGGACAGAAAAGCTGGAAATTCAAAGAATAAGAGCGCATCTCCCCCTCCAAAGGAACGCAGCTCATTGCCAGCAACGGATCAAAGCTGGACGGAGAATGACTTTGACGAGATGAGAGAAGA
>NW_012114422.1:567601-575033 GCF_000951035.1 Colobus angolensis palliatus
ACATGCACACGTATGTTTATTGCGGCACTATTCACAATAGCAAAGACTTGGAATCAACCCAAATGTCCATCAGTGACAGACTGGATTAAAAAAATGTGGCACATATACACCATGGAATACTATGCACCCATAAAAAAGGATGAGTTTGTGTCCTTTGTAGGGACATGGATGAAGCTGGAAACCATCATTCTCAGCAAACTACCGCAAGGACAGAAAACCAAACACCGCATGTTCTCACTCATAGGTGGAAATTGAACAATGAGAACACTTGGACACAGGGTAGGGAACATCACACACCGGGGCCTGTTGTAGGGTGGGGGCAGTGAGGAGGGATAGCATTAGGAGATATACCTAATGTAAATGACGAGTTAATGGGTGCAGCAAACCAACAAGTCACATGTACACATATGCAACAAACCTGTACGTTGTGCACATGTACCCTAGAACTTAAAGTATAATAAAAAATAAATAAATAAAAAACTGACTAATAGCCTAGAGAAATAGAAAATAGACTAATAGTCTAGAGAAATATAAATAGAAAATACAAATAGAGAAATAGAAAATATAAAATCTAAGTTGGAGGACCCAGCAAGAAGCCAGAGCTGGAAAGGCCTGCTCAGCCAACTTGACCTCTTCCTGGGACCCTTTGGCCTCTGGCTTCTTCTCCTTCATTTTCTCCTCTGCTGTGACTTCTTCTCTTCTGGGTCTTTCTCTCTTTCATCCTATTTAGACCTTCTTGGCTTTTTTGAAGTTGGAAGAATTCTTGCAGCCACCCTCTCCCTCTTCATCAGAGTTGGAGAATTCGTCCTCACAGACAATTTGTGTTTCGTTTGTTTTTTGAGATGGAGTCTCGCTCTGTCACGAAGGCTGGAGTGTAGTGGCACAATCTCAGCTCGCTACAACTTCCGCCTCCCAGGTTCAAGTGATTGTCCTGCCTTAGCCTCCTGAGTAGCTGGGATTACAGGCCCCCACCACCACACCCAGCTAACTTTTGTATTTTTAGTAGAGACGTGGTTTCACCATGTTGGCCAGGTTGGCCTTGAACTCCTGACCTCAAGTGATCCACTTGCCTCAGTCTCCCAAAGTGCTGGGATTACAAGTGTGAGCCATCGTGCCTGGCCTCACAGGCAATTTTTCTTTTTTTTCTTTTTTTGAGATGGAGTCCTGCTCTGTCACCCAGGCCGGAGTGCAGTGGCGCGATCTCGGCTCACTGCAAACTCTGCCTCCCAAGTTCATGTCATTCTCCGGCCTCAGCCTCCCAAGTACCTGGAACTACAGGCGCCCACCACCATGCCTGGCTAAATTTTTGTACTTTCAGTAGAGACGGGGTTTCACCATGGTCCCGATCTCCTGATCTCATGATCCACTGCCTCAGCCTCCCAAAGTGCTGGGATTACAGGCGTGAGCCACCGCGCCTGGCCTCACAGGCAATTTGTTTGTCAGAGGAACAGATGGAGATGCACTTGTCAGAGTATTCGTCCTTGTTGTCACTCTCCTCTGGGTTACATCCTCAGCAAGAGCCCACATTTGGGCCCTAGGTGTGTGGGGCAGCATTCTCAGGTTCCCAGACAGTTGCTGTTTGATCTTCTCCAGGCATCATTACTGATCTGGTTAGTTATATTGGAAAGACTGATATGAAGCTTGAAACCTGGTCCAACGTATTTGAAGTAGTCATTATATGGGAGCTCATTATGGATCTCTGTGCCCAGGGCCACAGTTGTTTCCTATGTCCAGCACCAGTGTCATCACGAATCATGTAACACCTCCTCCTAGCATCAGCATCAGCAAGATGAAGCTCGTAACAAATTCCACACACTTGACATATCCTTTGATGTTCAGATTGAAGCAACCTAACTGATCCCCAGATGGAGTCTGAGTCACGCTGTATGACCGAAGCACTAGGCTGGAATATCTCCTTTACTTCGGACATATCTGGCTTGAAATGGCTTCACAGGATTCATTATCAATCCCATCTCAGAGTGGGCAGTTAATAGCATAATACTTGCCTTTTTCAGCCAGTATTAAAGTATAATAAAAAATAAATAAATAAAAAACTGACAGCCTAGAGAAATAGAAAATATTTCCCATAGGTCCCCAGTTCTTGGAAGTACTCTCCTCATTTATGACACAGTACTCTCCTCATTTATGTCCTGGCTCAGGACACAGTCATGACCCAGTCTGTGGCATAGAAGGCCTCTTCCATGCCATCACCATGGCACGGAAGGTCAATATGCACAATATGCACCGTGGAATATCAAGGTTAATATGCAGCGCCCCCTGGTGATTCTCTAGCAGGTCCAGTAGGGTCAAGACTGTATCACTGACATAATAGAAGCCAGATGCCTCAGACTTCTTTGCATGGTGCAGTCTGGTTCATGGTGATGTCTGTCTGCTGCTAACTAAGTTTCACAGAACTTGCCACAGAGCCGCCCAGAGACAACTGACAAAACTCAAAGAGACCATCAAATACTGGACAGTCCTCACCAATGTTGAATCTCTGTGCCTGCTGGCTGTACTCAGACATGTTATCTGGATGAATGGAGTACAAGGATTTAATGCAGTCATCACTGTGGCACTTGGTCTTCTCCTCAGCATCGGCTTCGTGAGGGCAATAGATCTTCATTTTTCACTGGAGACTGTAGTTGAACAGTAAATTATGAATCATGCAGAATTGGTAAAGCTTCATTGGGTGGTCTTCTCCAACATCCTCATCATGGTAGTAACAGACTTTCCTCCTGGCACCCTGTGTCTGCACTATCTTGCTGGCCTCCATCTGTCAGAAGGATGGCAGATGTCTTGCTGGCCTCAGCAGGTCCATCTGCCCTCCCCTCTATCACACAATTTAAATAAGAATAACCATGTTTTGTCCTGGTTATATGTAATACTTAATCCTTTAACTTATGTGCTTTACTCAGCAACAATTTGAGAAGGAAAAATTGAGTTTAACACACTCTATTTATTATGTTGGCTGGTACAATATGCATATTTGAAAACACTTAGCTGCCTTATATGAAAAATCCTCTTGTCATCACTGTATTTTTCTAATTTTGCCATTTTTAGTACTTCACATTACCAACAGTTATCTCGATTTTCTCTCTCCCTTTCAACTTTATCTTGTTTTTACAATTTTCAGTAGGTAAAACATTAAAAGAAAAGAAAAAGCAGGTGATAACTTTGAAAATTTCTTCCTAATTATTGAAGTCAATAATTCTTTGACTGCCACTGCTGTAAGGTGTTAGTCCTGAGATTCTAACAAGATTAATGGAGAGAGGGAAAGGGGCACAGGGACAGGAAGTGGAAGGATTTTTTTTTTTTTTTTTTTGAGATGGAGTCTTGCTCTGTCGCCCAGGCTGGAGTGCAGTGGCGCGATCTTGGCTCACTGCAAGCTCTGCCTCCTGGGTTTATGCCATTCTCCTGCCTCAGCCTCCTGAGTAACTGGGACTACAGGTGCCCACCACCACGCCTGGCTAATTTTTTTGTATTTTTAGTAGAGAGAGGGTTTCACCATGTTAGCCAGGATGGTCTTGATCTCCTGACCTCGTGATCCGCCTGCCTAGGCCTCCCAAAGTGCTGGGATTACAGGCGTGAGCCACCACACCCGGCCGGGAGGATCTTAATGTATCAAACTAGTGGAAGTCCCTGACTGAAAGGTAAAGGTGCTCTATTTTTCCACTTTGAGACAGCACACCATTATGATAAGGGCATACCCTTGTGGATCAATGCTTCGTTATAAGAAAGTGTCTCTCGTTATCTGGCAACCTTTCAGCTTTATAGGCAGATGACCTTTGGTGGCACTGAAGGCAGAAAAGCAGGCATGTTTGTGTTCCGATTGTTGACCTTCTGTGTCAATCCACAAAGCCTCATGGCTGTAGAATTCTGGACAATCTAGCCTTGAGTTACCAATTCTTGACTTGTGAATAATGATCAACTTGTTGGACATTTTCTTCTAGTCTCTCCTAGTACAGGCGACTGCGACCCCCATCTCATAATCATAACCACTTCCAGAAGAGGAGCACTTTGGTTCTTTCTTACATCCTAATAGACTAGGGAGGGGGATGAAAGACCTGCATAACATTCCCTTTTCCCCAATTATTTCTTCTTATGATAAAATACATACAACGTAAAATTTACTATCTCAACATTTTTAAGGGTACAATTCAGTGGTATTAAATAAATTCATATTGCTGTGCAACTATCACCACCAGTAAGCTCCAGAACTCTTCATCTGGCAAAAGAGAAACTCTATAGCCCGTAAACACTAACTCCACATTCTCATTCCCCTTCCTCATCCCCTGGTAACCACCTTTCTACTTAAGGTCTCTATGATTTTGACTACCCTAAGTACTTCATAAAAGTGAAATCATACAGCATTTGTCTTTCCCTGTTCCTTTTTATCTACCTTTACAAATTCCGTATAATCCACTTCAAACATGGTTTCTCTTATGGAAGAAGTTATTCTTTTGAACTTATTCCCTTTTCTTTATCTCTGAGGAAAAAATTTAAATCTTGTGCTACCTCCTTCTACCCTTCATACCATTTATAAACAACTCGTTAAAAAACATTAGGGAAAAAGTTACTGGGGTAATTCTATGACTCTTTCATATAGGTACAAGTTTTGAGGTGTAATTAGCCATAATAAAAGCTACAGCTGTCAACGTCTAAAATCTCAGAAATGAGTAAAAGTCCTTTTTGAAATCTCCATAAAAGTTTTAACTCTTTACTCATCTTTAATAAAATTATTGCTCTTCAACAAGGAAAGTCTTCTAACTCACTTGTATTGCTTTTTCTTTGAGGCTAATGCTCAATATTCCAATAATACTGCTTTCCTCTTTATTTCATGGGAAATGTGCAGATTACAACTATGTTATGGGTTACAGAGGTTTTTGAGGTCTAGAGTCTGGAAACCAAATCACAACATTTAATACTGCTTATCCAGGAAAGTGTTCTAAGCTCTATATCGCTCCTGGGAAATGAACCTGTAGAATATAACCCATTTATAAACTGAAGACTAAGAGTGTATTATATATTCCCCAATAGATAAATGTTGCTGGCCAAATCTATGCCACAGGACACATACTGAAGAAGAAAAAAGCTGACAACCACATCACAGCAGCTGCATGTCCTCCTGATCCCCTGGCAGAGTACATGCCCATCAGAGCTCAAGACCCCACTAACCAATATGCTGATCCTACAGATTCTGTAAACACTCTTTGACCTTGAAGACCCACCTCTCTTTTTTTTTTACTTATGTTTTTAAGTTGACAAATACAAATTATATATATTTGTCATGTATAACATGATGTTTTATAATATGTACACATTGTGGAATGGTTCAATTGAGCTAACATATGCTTTACTTCACATGTTTATCATTTTTGGCGGTGAGAAACACATTTAGTTTTCTAATGCATTTTCTTCCACTGCATGTTAAAGGAATATGTTTAACTGAGGCATGGAAAGACTTTGAAAACCAAATGGGAGAGGATGCTGAAATTGAAAAAGGTTTACAAGAGAGTAAATCAGAACTACAGAAATAAGCTTGGAGCAGAAGACAACCAGCTAATTGTATTATTCAGCAGGAGTTTCTAGAGGGTTCTCAGAAATCATCAAAGAGCTGCAAAACAGAAAAAGAAGCTTCCAACTCTTGCATAAAACGCCAATTTAAAGATAACACATTAGCTGACAGTCTGGTGAGTGTCAGAGCCAGAAATATTGATCTATGAGGTTCTATTTCAAACAGGGAAGTGCAAATACAATTGAAGTCAAATTATGATCAGGGCCACAGATGCACACACCAGCAGCCTCATTTCTCTCCACAGATCTGTGGAAGACTGGAGGCATGCCTGCCTTGGCTGGGCAGCCTGGAGATCCATTTCTTAACAATTAATGGAGAAGAAAGAATGTGGCTTTTACTGACTTTTATTTGTTTGAGGTTTCACATTTCAGGCCAAGCCATTTCTCATACAGAACATTAAATTGCTATCCAAACTCTTTGTACACTTAGGAGCCACTTCCACATTATTTGGCACTTATTTCTCTGCAGTTTCCTATATTATTATTATACTTATTAGACTTGCATGAAAATCTGGCCTCCTCATTAAGGGGATGAACACCTTAAAGGCAAGTAAATTGACTTACACTTCATTAGGTTCCTGCATAACACCTACACACTGCTGACCACAAAATGAGTAAATAAAAACTGTATATATTTGTCATGTAAAACATGATGTTTTGAAATATGTATACCTTGTGGAATGGTTCAGTTGAGCTAACTAACATATGCTTTACATACTTATCACTGTGGTGAGAAACCCATCTGGTTTTTTAATGCATTTTATTCCACTGATTGTTAAAGAAATATGTTTAACTGAGGCACATAAAGACTTTGAGGCCATGTGCAGTGGCGCACACCTATAATCCCAGCATTTTGAGAGGCTGAGATGGGCGGATCACCTGACATCAGAAGTCTGAGACCAGCCTGGTCAACATGGCAAAACCTTGTCTCTACTAAAAATACAAAAATTAGCCAGGCAATGTGGCGTGTGCCTGTGGTCTCAGCTACTCAGGAGGCTGAAGCACGAGAATCACTTGAACTTAGGAGGCAGAGGCTGCAGTGAGCCAAGATCACGTCACTGCACTCCAGCCTGGGTGAAAGAGTAAGACTGTATCTCAAAAAAAAAAAAAGGGAGGGGGGCGCACCCAAGATGGCCAAATAGGAACAGCTCCAGCCTCCAGCTCCCAGCGTGAGCAAAACAGAAGATGGGTGATTTCTGCATTTTCAACTGAGGTACCAGGTTCAACTCACTGGGGCATGTCGGACAGTTGGCGCTGGTCCGTGGGTGCAGCCTGACCAGCGAGAGCTGAAGTAGGGTGAGGCATCGCCTCACCTGGGAAGCGCAAGGGGGAAGGGAATTCCTTTTCTAACCAAAGGCAATTGAGACACACAAAACCTGGAAATTTGGGTAACTCCCACCCTAATACTGCACTTTACCAAGGGTCTTAGCAAACAGCACACAAGGGGATTATATCCCACACCTGGCCCAGAGGGTCCCATGCCCACGGAGCCCCCTCACTGCTAGCATAGCAGTCTGAGATCTAACTGCAAGGTGGCAGCGAGGCTAGGGGAGGGGTGCCCGCTATTGCTGAGGCTTAAGTAGGTAAACAAAGCCACTGGGAAGCTCGAATTGGGTGGAGCCCACCGCAGCTCAAGGAGGCCGGCCTGTCTCTGTAGACTCTTCCTCTGGAGACAGGGCATAGCTAAACAAAAAGCAGCAGAAACCTCGGCAGAGGTAAATGCCCCTGTCTGACAGCTTTGAAGAGAGCAGTGGATCTCCCACCACGGAGGTTGAGATCTGAGAACAGACAGACTGCCTGCTCAAGTGGGTCCCTGACCCCTGAGTAGCCTAACTGGGAGACATCCCCCACTAGGTGC
>NW_012114422.1:575822-576225 GCF_000951035.1 Colobus angolensis palliatus
TAAAAACCTTGAAAAAAGAATGGATGAATGGATAACTAGAATAATCAATGCAGAGAAGATCTTAAAAGAACTGATAGAGATGAAAACCATAACACTAGAACTACATGACAAATGCACAAGCTTCAGTAACCGACTCAATCAACTGGAAGAAAGAGTATCAGCAATTGAAGATCAAATGAATGAAATGAAGCGAGAAGTGTAGAGAAAAAAGAGTAAAAAGAAATGAACAAAGCCTGCAAGAAATATGGGATTATGTGAAAAGACCAAATCTACGTCACATTGGTGTGCCTGAAGGTGACAGGGAAAATGGAACCAAGTTGGAAAACACTCTGCAGGATATCACAGGAGAACTTCCCCAACCTAGTAGGGCAGGCCAACATTCAAATTCAGGAAATACAGAGAA
>NW_012114422.1:582632-588477 GCF_000951035.1 Colobus angolensis palliatus
GTATACATATGTAACAAACCTGCACGTTGTGCACATGTACCCTAGAACTTAAAGTATAATAATAATAATTAAAAAAAAGACTTTGAAAACCAAATGGGAGGGGTTGAGGGGTTTAATCCACCCATGTTGATTAACTCATGGGATAAGGCCCTGGCATAAAGTCACAAGCATTAAAACAATGCCAATTCCACATGACAATCTCAGCCCAACTTCCTGAGAAGAGTATGATGAAGAATGCAGGCTTGGCACTCTCTAGGAGCCACATCAGAGGGGAGAAACCTTGAATCCTGTGTGTAGGGAAAACAGCTTACCAGCTAGAGATTATAAACTCCATGAGGGCAGGAATTACGTTTTGTTCCCTTTCCAGCACCTAACATCTAATAGGGACTCAAAAAATGTGTTGAATGGCTGAAAAACATGAAGCCATTAGTTTCTTGGATTAGTGTTCCCACATCTTCTGTTATTCTTCATTCATTTATAACCAATCCCCTGAAGTTTGGGCGACTACAGAAAACAAACCAACTTGGCACCCAACATAATACACAAGGAGGTTATGGTATTCCTCTTAGGCCTGTCTAGGGGTGTGTATGGGGGTAAGAATGGAGAAGGCTGAGGATCAAGGAGGCAGGTCACTGGCCTGCTGGCTTTGGGTCTCAGGACTTGTTATGGAGGGACAATAGCCACTGGCAGACTGAGTTCTGGCAACCCCCAGGCAATGGAATGCTGCTTTGCATGGTCCCTGTCTGCTTGGCAGCTTCCTGCCAGGGAAGGCTGCCAAGCAGCTTATGACAGCTGCGCAGTGTACAAGTTTCCGAGGTTCTTTGATGCACTGCCATTTCTGACCTGCCTGTCTGCTGCTCGTAGGAAGTAGCTGGGAAGTTCAAATACCAAGGGATCCCACTTTCCATTGGCTTTCATTTTTCAGTGGGATACCTGCCTATTTTGTCCTTTAAGATGGGAGTAGCTGGAAGATGGCCTTTGGCTCTTCTGGTCAATGGAGACCTATTAATTCTGTGTATGAAGGAGATCTATATTTCACTCTGCTCCCAACCACAGTGGGTTTTCAATATGACTGCTTGACCATATTTGTTTCCTAGCATCTTATCATAGTAATTGACATTTGTCATAAACTACCACTAGGAGAAACTACCTGCCTGAATCATTTAAAAAAAAATTAAAGATAGCATTTTAACCATTTACTTCATTTGAAAAAAAGTTTCAAAATCTTAATGATTACTATTTGGAATGTTGACACCTTAGGGGATTTTAAGAAGGGAGCACCTTTTTATATTCTCTTAAAGAAGCGACTTTTACTTAAAGTCGCTGAAAAGTGAACTCAATTTTCCATCAGGAATGCATAAATCTTAACTTAGATCCTTCTCTCTAGTCAAAGATAAAAAGTTAAAAGTGAAATTTCAGGCATTACCTTTCAGCATCATTCGTCCAGTGGATCCTCCAAAAGTACTGAGAAGGCCACTTCTTGCTCCCAAAGACGTGGTTGCTTCTAGGAGAGAACCGGTGATGTACTGCGATATTGAAGTCCTTTGGAGGGTGGCGCGATACTCATATACAGTGTCTGGGACACATTGCTTTAAGCATGGACCAACACTTATTCTTCCATGGGCTGTCTCGGAGGCTGGGAGCTTGGTGAAGAAATGGAGTAGAGATCCAACTGTATTTTCTGTTTCTTCTCCTCTTCTCACTGCATTGTAGATCTGTGAATAGCACGAAGTACAGGAAGTATTAATCTAGTTTCTTAGGAAAGCAAATTAACTTGTTGACAAAATGCCAAGATGACTTATTAAGAAAGAAGGCTCAGATGCTCCAAGTGCAAACACTCTGAGCACTGGGCTCATGCATTAACCTGAACATTCTACAGACACCATCTATTTGGAAAAGCTCTGTGTAGTTATAAAATAGGTCATTCAAACAACTCTGCTATCAAACAGAGAACTTACAAGTCATACCAACCAAAAATACATTCAGCTCAAATTTCTCCTCCTCAGCAGAGCAAAGCTCTTCTGCAGAGAGATGAGGGCAAACCTTTCCTTCTTGCTTTCCTGGACACTCCTGAATGAATGCCCCGGGTCTGTCTCCCTCCATGGAGTGTTTCAGCCTGACTTTTATGGGAAATCTTTTCTCCATGCTTAAACTGAAGTGAGGATGAGAGGGTTATGGGGAAAGAGAACTTCCCTATTTCCCCCTTGGGCATAATCCTTCAAACTGTCAGCTGAGATCGAAGTATTTGAATCATTTTTTCTCTTCCTCCTCCCTCACCTCCCATATCCAATGTTGACAGATCCTGCTCACTCTTCTTGCCCCATCTATGTCACTGTCACTATCCTGGTTTCTTCTCCCTTTATCACCTGAATTCACCAAGCATTGTCTCAAGAAGATTGCACTGTTAGGACAGGTTCCTAACCATGTCTCCAATCTATTTCAATGCAGTCATTCAATGTGCATGTGTATAGACCTTGCTCTGTGCAAGGTACTGTGTCGGAAGATGTGGAGAAAGTGCAAGGGGCAGCACACACCTCCTGTGCTGCTGCAGGATTTCACAATCTTCGATGAGGCCTGAAAATGATAAGGTTTGATGTTATTGAAGGGAGGACTTGGAATTTGTCAAGCATTCTGAGAAGCCAGAGGCTTCTGGATAGTGTATAAACAAACAGGGGAGACACATAACATGCAGTGAAGTAATCCAGTTCTCTGATGGGGGAATAAAGTTGTACACATTGTGCTGTCTCTATCGTGTCACCTTGAGCACCTTGCCTTGGCTGACTTGTCATTCATTCATCAAACCAACAAATAGTTACCGCTTATATACCAGAAACTGTGACGGGGCTGGATAAATAAAATAGCTTCTCTCCTCAGAGTCCACAGTCTAGTAAAGAAGACAGAAAGAAAAGCCAAGAGCTTAGAGTAGGGTGGAAATGAAGGTCACCTCCTTCGGTGATATTGACGAATGGCCAGGTAGTAGAAGACTCTCACTGCCCTGCAGGCCATGCATGTGCCCCCATAATGTTGCATCCTCCAAATCTCACTCAAGAGGGCCTCTCTTGAGCTGTGCTAGGTCCTTGTGATACCCCAGAATGCACTGAGTTCTATGATATTCAAACTGTGTAGACCCTAACTAGATTTTGTCTGTCTTCCTCTGTCTAGTGGTATATATTTGCCACTTGAAGGCACAGTGTGATTCTTACCTTTAATTCTCTGTCATTAAATTCCTAGTGGCCTGCATGGCCATGGAGATGGTGTGCTGGGACAGAAAGAGCCCAGGTTTGGGGTCAGGTACATGAGGTTGTACACCTGACTCTACCTTCACCAGATAGAGAGCTGGTCGTAAGTGTGAACAAGCTGAGTTGAATGTTTCAAGACAGCTCCCTCCTCTGTAAAATGGGGATAATAACACTCTTCTTAGGGAGACTGTGAGATTCACTAAGATAAACATGTAATATACTCAGCCTAGTGTCTAGAAATGATGCTTTTTACTGTTGAGCAAGTCTATAAAAGAGAATACACTCTTTTACCCTCAGTGAATAATAGGTGGTTGTATAACTATAGACCACAATCTATGAAATGCAATGTGATTGGAGTTATGCCCTTGCTCTTCTGTGTTTCTGGGCAATATTATGCTAATCTTATTTGGGTGTACTGTGAGGACAAGTGGGGGTAGAGAGCTGCAGATCTCAAGACGTAGTTTTATTCTCTTGGCTCCAAATCATACAGGCTGTCTCCAACACAGGAAGTCCCATGCAAGTCCTTCAGAAGTAACTGCTCCAGTTGTGTAAGGAAAAGAACTGACTGGCAGCTTGATGGCTAAGGAAGGCTTAATAGGGAAAGCAGGGTTTGACCTGTGCCTTGGAAAGCGGGCATGTCTCTAACTGGAGCAGCTAGGGAGACAACTCACTGTGCAAGCAATAAGGACAGCCAGTGGAGTACAGTGTTTAGAGCAGGGAGTCAGCGTAGGAAATAACTGGGGAATGAGAAAGCCAGGGAACAACTGGGGAATGAGAAAGGTCAGTTGGCCTGATAAAGGAGACCTGGATTGTTAAAGCAAAGAGCTTTCACCTATCAGAGGAGGGCACCCCTTGATGTTTTTTTTGTTTGTTTTTGTTTTTTTGTTTTTTTGTTTTTTTTTTTCTGGTTTGTTTTCAGCAAAGGAATGATGCTAAAACGGTTTTGTCTTAAAAAGATTACTAAGCTGGCAATTCCTAGTTCCTGATAGGTTGGCCTACTTTCTTTACTTGCCAAGCTGCTTTGCTGGCTCATTGTGCATTTGCTCACTACCATGTGCATTCCAGTCTCCACATCAGGCCTCCATAGATTCCCAATGACTCATTCAGTCTCTTATCCAGCTTTTCCAAGGTGTTTTCCTCAAAACATTTACAAGGGATTGTATGACCTAAGGACTCCTTAATCATGAAAGTTTTAAAAATCTCAGTAAATCTCTTCTCCTTTTGGAGATTTACATTGCATAATAGAATATTAAAGACAATTAGAATGGTCAGAGTAAAGAAATTATTTTAATTTGCTTAACTGAGTATTTCCCATGTTATGTGATCATTTTTTAAAAGAACACAGCCTGTAGATGTCGTGCTGTGCCAAATAATTAATTTGCTTTAATCTAATAGCCTTTTCTTATTCCCATTTCTTTGACCTCTGCAGAATCTCTGAACTAGGCAATCATCCATCCTTCTTGAAGTCTTTCATCTCTTGTCATCTCACTGTTCCATCTCTGCCTTATTCTGTGTCTCCCCTTCCACCTCGGGCCTTCAGGACAGTTATAATGCAATAGAAAGGTGCCAACAAGTGCCTAATGTAGGGAGGTCACAAATCAATTGACCATGGGCCAGATTCAGGCAACAGACCTGTTTCATCTGACATACACTATTTAAATTCAGAAAAATTTTACATATACATCTGAAGTTCCAGCATCTCCTGAATAATGAAACAATCTGGTAACACTGAGCATTCCTACATGGTATCAAATGGCTAGATCTTCTACTGTTAGATGGGGCATGAGTTCTCCACTGGATGCCAGTGTCCACCATTCTTTAGTGATCACACCTGGCCAATATCTGGTCACCATTAGTATATGTGTGTATATATGTTTGTTACCCTGTCTTAATAAAATACAGATATGGATGTAGATATTTACAACAAACATGTACTGAGCTTCTCCAATGTGTCCTCTGTGTGCTCTTGCCTGTGCTAGTTGCTGAGGATAGAGAGAAAGCCATAGTCTCTGATATCAAAAGGTATTGTAAATCACCTCTGAGAAACTATTAATAAACATATATAAATGCTATGTATATATTAAGTAATATTTCAACATTGTTTTCAGCCATGTTTCCAAGCCCCCAAACTTGTCTGAAGAAATAAAAGATGAAGTGCTCTATGAATGAAGCTCGGACCTTCTGTCACTATTGCCAATACCCTCACCACAAAGAACCAGAAAGAGATCAAAAGTTACTATGAAGATCTGGAATAACGCATCCCAGTCACACCAATCCTGGATGAGAAAAACTCAAGGTGCTTTGTTGGAAAAATGCTGAAGTGTGGATAAGGCGGTGGTAGATATGGCAATGTTCAGGGAACCTGTCAAAATCAAGGTATTGACCAGGCACAGTGGCTCACACCTGTAATCTCAGCACTTTGGGAGGACGAGTTGGGTGGATCACGAGGTCAGAAGATCAAGACCAGCCTGACCAACATGATGAAACCCCGTCTCTACTAAAAATACAAAAATTAGCTGGGTGTGGTGGCATGTGCCTGTAATCCCGGTTACTCGAGAGGCTGAGGCAGGAGAATTGATTGAACCGGGGCCCAGGAGGCGGAGGTT
>NW_012114422.1:588641-642991 GCF_000951035.1 Colobus angolensis palliatus
AGTCATTACAGTTATGGCTCTGGAGCATTGGTTTGAATTCCAGCGCCCATGCTTCCCAGCTGTGTGACCTTGGGTAAGTTGCTTTGCCATTCTGTGCCTCAATTTCCTTTTCTCCAATATAGAATATAATAGTATCTGCTTCATAAGGTTGTGGCTAGAATTACAAGCTTTGATAAATGTAGTATGATTAGAACAGCATCTGGCACTTAGTAAATGCTCAACAAATACTAGTTTATATGATGACAGTGATGATGAGGAGGATTGTGGCAGGCTACAAAAATGGCCACGAATTATTTCCTTCACTGACACTGGGCTGGAACTGTGATTGCCTTAACTAATGGAAATTTAGCAAATATGATGCAAGCAGTCTTGAAAAATACCTGTACATTGGAACTTGCTCTCTCTTGTTGCTTTTGGGCACTCTGCAACAACTGCCATGTAAGGAAGCCTGAACTAGATTGTGGGAGGATGAAAGACCATGGCCCAGTCACCCCTGTCACCTTGGCTGATAACTTGCCAATAGCCAGACACATAGTGAAACCATCCTAGATTTTAGATCATCCACGTGCCAGTCCAACTGCTGCCACAGATGCATGAGAAAGCCCAGCAGAGATCAGTTGATCCAGACCAGAACTACCCAACCAATTCACAGAATCGTGGACTAAATAAATGATTGTTGTGAAAAGTCAGTAGGTTTTGGGAGTGCTTTGCCACACAGCAGAAGTTAACTGATACAATGATGATGTGTTTGGAACCATAATAAGTATTTTAATTACATAACAATTGAATCCACACACTAATCTATAAAGTTGATTCATTTTGTAGATGGGAAAGTAAGCCTAGAGAAGTAGAGAAATACAGTCAGCCTTACACACCTAGTAAGAGGCTATGCCAGGATAGAAACCCAGATTTCTCTAACTCTCTGGTCCAGCTTTATCCACTGCACTATCCATTGTCACACTCAAAGCCCAACAGTGGGATAAAGATCACACTGTTGGGGTGATCTTGGCAAGAGGTTTAGGTGATGTTTACAATGCTGTTGTTATTGTTTTTATTCATAATTCCTTTCGTGGTCACTCTCAATTACTTTTGAAAATAGTCAAGTTAAGTCTAATGAATAACCAAATATGCTTCCTTTATGTAGAGATTTATAGTTTTAAATTATACAGTCACAAATGAGAGAAACTCAAGGTTTGGATGGAAAGTGCTGAAAACTAGACAGACAACTGCCCTACATAGGCCAATATCTTTTTTGAAACAAAATCCAACACATCACAACATGGCATCCACACTTGCTAGACAGCTATGTGAGCATTCATTTATTCAACAAGTGATTTATATTTACTGAGCACATACATTGTGCTAAGTCCAACTGCTGGTGTTCTACCAGTGAGCAAGATGAGCTTCATTTTCATGGAAAGGCAAACAATAAACAAGTAGACCAAATAAATTAGTAAAAAATTGTAGGCTATTATATACTGTCAAGATATATTTCTGCAGGACTTGCTGAACTCATTGGGAGGAAAGGAAAGGAGTCAAAATTTTTATATTTGGTCATTGCCAAGTTTTTAGAGATTTAGGCTTTATATAGAGAGCTACATAGATCAATGCTGCAAACTGTTAATGAATGCTTTCCATGGGATTACGCTCCTCCCATTATGGTAGGTGCTGTGGCCTGGAGTGGTTTGGGCAAAATGATTTGACATGATAAAGTGACTTAGAGAAAAGCAAGCAATGCTTAGATAACGCTTGCATAAACACTTAAAAAGGCATTTGCAGTTCCTCGTGACTCATGAAAGAGGGATGCCATGTAGAAGCCAGTACTGGGATGTGGAGTTTAGTTCCAAAACAAAAGAAAACAAGCATACTGAGGTTGAAGAGAGTTGGGGTAATTCAGATAAAGACAAAGGCAAAGACTTGCATGCACTAAAAGGCATGAAGCCACCAGACACACCACATCCACAGCACTCACCCAGAAGGAAAGCTCCTTGGAATAGCCAGAGCTTTTTCTTGACTTGACTTCTACTAAAGTCAAAAAGGGTATTGTCAAGGGGAGTCATTTTGTACTTGCTCTGTTTCAGAAGCTATCTTTTTGAGATCACTTATGAAAAATCATGAGGTTCTAAGATCTGATGGCATATCTTCTGAAATCTTTCAACAGGAAGAAAGTGTGTTACTTAGAGGTCCATTGACTCAATAATAATAATAATAATAATAATAATTGCATCATTTGTCGAATGCTTAAAATGAACTAGGCCCTGAGTAGTGAAACATGATTTCAATTAAACCACAGAACAGCTCTATGAAGAGGTTCTACTATTATCAGCATGTAAAAATAAGGCACTATGTGCACACAGCTAGGACTTAACATCAAGACTCTCCATCTCTAAGCTAGTGCTGTTAACTACCAAACCAAACAGAGAATCCTATTATAGATGTCAAAGGAAGCACTTTCAAGAGAGGGGTAATTGTAGTCACAATCCCTCCATCACTTTTTGTTTGTTTGTTGTCTATTCCTTCCACTAGAATTTCAGCTTCATGAGATTTTCTTTTTTTCACTGCTGTATCTGTAGTGTCTAGAACAGTGTTTGGCATTATAAGTTCTCAGCGAACAGTTCTTGAGTGAATAAATGAATTTCTCAATTCTATGTCTTCACCAAAAACTTGGCTAGAATCCTCTGCTGTTTTGGCCCTGAATATATTGGATTCATTTGAACGACAGGCGACATTGTATTGTCACCTGTATTTGCTGAAAACTAGATACATAAATTATACAAAATGGCATAAAATCTTTACAAAGTATTCAGTATAGCTGTAGCCAAATGAGGATTTAATTTTGACTAACCAAACTTGGTCATTTCTGAGAAATTCACCAATAGTTTAACAATATTCCATTATCATTTGCTGATTGGCTTAGAGTCAAAGGACTTAATCTGATCTATTCTCCCTACTAATTTTTCATGAAATTGATCATTTGAAAGGATCATGGGGTTTAAAAGAAACCAAGATATGGATTCATGTATTGACTCTGCTCAATCAATTTAAATAAACATTGAGTGCAGTTACATCGACTATGGTAGATGCTGGAGAACAATGATTTTAAAAAGAAAAAAGACAGACTGCCCTGGAGAGACCCAGTCTGTACTGTGTAATTGTGTAATACTGGGCAAATAGCTGAAACCCTCTTCCTCATAACCCACCCTTTGCCCCAGTTTTCTTATCTTTAGCATGAAGAGGCTGGCCAGTTATTATCTCCAAGGTCCCTTTTAGTGTTACTGTTCTATAATCCATACTTCCTTGTTCTTTCTTTCCTTCTCTCTCTCTCTCTCTCTCTATCTATCTATCTTTCCTTCTTTCTTTCTTTTTCTGAGACAAGGTCTCACTCTGTTGCCCAGGCTGGAGTGCAGTGGCACAATCACAGCTCACTGCAGCCTTGACCTCTTGGGCTCAAGTGATCTTCCCACCTCAGCCTCCTGAGTAGCTGGGACTACAGGCACCACCACTATGCCAAGCTAATTTTATATTATTTGTAGAGATGGGGTCTTACTATGTTGCCCATGCTGGTCTCAAACTCCTGAGCTCAAGCAGCCTCCCACCTCAGCCTCCCAAAGTGCTGGAATTTTACCCTCCATCATACTCAGTCCCTTCTTAAGTGGCAGATGGAGGGTATAATTAAACTTAATTTTGATGATTATTTTATGATCATTATTCTCTAATACATTAGCTTCTCCTGTTTCCTCTCTCTTATTACTTTTCTCCTTCAGGATCAGCGGCCATTTCTTAATAGTGACTATATATGTGCTTCTAATAGGACCCTTATCCTCCTCATAATGTGGTTCTTAAAGTGCCCTGAGCTAGAAAAACAATGACATTTATTTTAACGGTGTCACCTGTGAGTTAATAGGCGGTAACAATGCAGGGGCCTCTCACAGCACGAAGTGTAAGAGCTCTGCACTATGGTTTATAGTAAAACCCTTTACTAGTCTCATGAGCCTCTTTTCTAACTTTGGAATCTACAAGCAGTGTTCTAAAAGGTTGAATATACTAGAAGTTTCGTGTCTGATGGATGTCTGTAGGTAAACAAAATGCAATGATATAAGAACTGTGGAATATCCTGAAGAGTCAACAAAAACAGTGAGGCTGTCGGAGCAGGTAGTTGCAGCAGCTTGGAGACTTAAATGGCAGGGATGGGGAGGAGAATTTTGGTAGCAGGCTGTTGTTTCCTCTGCTCATGATTCCACATTCCATTCAAATGCCTGTGCAGAGAATTCCATTCTACTGAGAGTATTCAGACCATGCATGAGCGAGACACTGACACAGAACCCCAGAAAGTAAAAAATAAAGGCTTTGCTAAAACCAGGCCAATTAACCAGAACTGTGCCAGAGGTTTCTACGGGAAGTAAGCCGAACCTTTGTCACTTCAGGGGAACATCTCAGAAGGAGTTAGAGGAAGCCCCAGGACATTTGAAAATCTGTGAATTTCACAGCTGCAAATGCCCTTCCATACAACTTCCAATCCACATCCCTTTTATTAAAATTTTCCCTCCTCCATGTGGCATTCCCTGGGTTCCAGCAAGAAATAATCGTGTTCTTTTTGGTGATCCAATGACACCTTAAGCAAAGCTCTAGTGGCACTTTCTGTGAAGTACAGAAATCACTGTTTGCTCTCCTATTCTGTCCCCACCAGGACAGGGACCAAGCTTTAATAAACATTTTGTCCCCAGCACAGGGTGCTGCTTAGCATGCTGCAAGCAATGAAGAAAGGGCACAGTGGAGAAATAATAGAAGACTTAGAGCTATGTTCTTCAAAGTGTGGTCCCCAGACCAGCATCATCCTCCTTACACAGGAATTTGTCAGAACTGCAAATTCTTGGGCTCCATCACAGGCCTACCGAAGCAAAAACTCTGGGCTGGGACCCAGCAATCTGCATTTTAGCAAGCCCTTCAGGTGATTTTGATTCCTGCTAGAGTTTGAAAACCTGTATCCTAGACTTTAAGGAGAAAATGTTACCTTTCATCTCTGACTGTACCATCCATCTGACAAGCACTTACGTCCCTATCATCTCCCTTTTAGAATGGAAGCTACTGAGGGCACAGCCTAGGGCCTACTCATCTCTATACACCTCAAGGACCCTAGTTCAGAATCCAGTACAGGGCAAAAGTCAACAAATGCTAGCTGGATGAAGGAGCATCTCTGCAGAAATTCCCCATGGCTGTAAATGGACCAGGCCTTTCTGTAAGTGATGCTTCCAGCTTAATATTTCCAAAGATGAATCACATCTGAGATACTAATTCTAATGGTAATTACCATATGGATGAATCATATCATAATGAGAAATCCTGGCTGCCAAGGGAGCCTCTCGAAAAGAAAAAATCAAATCAGGACAAATGGATTATGTTGTTAGGATTGTGATGTCAGGCCATGAATTAGGCCTACAGAAGGGACTTAATGGCCTGAACTACCAGGCTCCTTGCAGCTCTAAGGAGCAATGGGTCAATTAATGAATCACATGGGAACAAATTCCCTGAAAGACAAAACCAAATTTTCACAAATCCCGTAGACTGTGATCCCTGGCTCAGAGGATCAAGGGTAATGTTCTCACTAAGCTGTGCATGTGTGAAGCTGAAAGGGACAGAAAGTTCCTGACGTCTTGTGGCTCCAGGCTTTTGCATGTCCCCAACAGGTGGAGGGGACCAATGCCAACCTATAGGACCAGGCTTTTTGCTTTCTGTGCCCCAAGCCTTCACTGGCTGAACTCCTGCTCATCTTTTCCTGGTTTCTAGCCTTCCTCTCTCTGCCCAGCTGGAAATGTCCAGTGTGGCCTCTATCTTCACAGCTCCCCAGGCCCCTTTCTGCCTTGGTCATTGCTTCTGGACCAGCACTGCCTCTCCCTTCTCTTAACTTCCTGTCTGCCTAAAGATGGCCTGAGGCTGAGGCTGACCTCCCAGAACATATTGCTCTGACAACCAGAAATGGGATAGCAGAGATGGGACAGCAGAGATGCCATCTCTAATGAGATGCCTTAGGGTAGAGTGGAAAGAGTATGGTCTTTGCGTCACACTGATCATGTTGTACTTAGTGCCACCATCCAGTAGCATGGGGGAAGTAACTAGTGTTTCTTTAATGGAGATATAATAGCGTTGTTATAAACAAGAATTCAAAGGGATAAGAAATCTGTGAGTTCTGTTTCTAGTTTCACCAGCCCTGAATACCCAAATGGTCATAATAGCATTAATACCTGAGTCTTTAGATGTTCAAGGCCATGCCTGCTGGCCTGAGGACCTCAGGTAACTTCCTACCCCCAAAAGCCATCACCATCCACTTTCACCCCCTCCTAGCTATTTGCTAGCATTCTGAAGGTGATGGAGCCCCTCCTGTGCTCAGGGATAAGTCTGCTTCTGTTCTTCCACTCAGCTCTCCTTGCTGAAGTACCTGGACTGGGCTCTGTGGCTGGCCAGGCTCTGCCCTCCTGGGCTGAGACTGGAGGTGGAGAGAACAACCCTCTCCTAGTCTCCTGAATGTAAACTTATGTGTAGACATCTAAGTGTTTTCTGGTGCACAGCTCCATAAACAGCCCAACTCTGGATCCATTCTGGGGTGGTGAGCCCACTATGCTATAATAAATGCAAAGCCTCAGCACAGTGCTTGGCATGTATGTGGCATTTAACAAAAGAGAGATTATCAATCCTCTTGGTCAATATCAGAGTTACAGTGCAGATCCTCTCTCTCATCCAAGGTTTATTCCTTTCTCTCACTTCTCTGCTCTCTTCTGTCTCTCTAGGTTGCTCCAGGAGCTTTCTTCAACTTCCTCTTGATCCCCATGTTTCTTCATTATTAAAAGTTCTTAGCCCTCACCACTCGCATATTCCCCATGTTGCTTTCTTTTGAATCTCATCCTGTTGTTTCTTGCTCTGTCCTGATCTTCCTACCTTCCTCACCACCCCTGTCTCTTCCCTTTATTTCCAATGTCCGTCTTTCTCCTGCATCCTTCATTTCTTTCCACTGCCTTTTGGTCTTGATCCTTTGAGCATCACTTTCATGGGCAAAGGGAGGGGATGAGAATGAGGACAGAGTGTGAATTAGTAGGGTCTGCAAGCAGCGATCCTCCTCTAATTATTAGCAGACAGTTATTTATCCTTATTAAATGCATTGTATTTCTTCTACTGGAAAACTTCAGTGATTTAATTTTTAAAGGTTTCTCTTCCAAGGGGACCCAAGTGAATGACCACCAGAGAGGAGTTAGGGACATTCCTTTCCAAATCCCCCAAGGATCACGAACTCAGTAGTTGAGCCAATGTGGACTTACTCTCAGAGACAGGACCCAACATAAGTTGGCTTCTGGTCCTGATTAATTGAGCAGCTGCAGAGCCTCATGCCTACCAATAAGACCGAAAGCTGTTTAAGACAAGCAGTACAGACCTTCAAGTTTCATCCAAGGGTAGAGCCATACTCAACAACCTGTTAGTGAACACACCTGAGGCAGAGCAAATGAAATAGGTAGTGGTGGGTGAATAGAGATCACTAGATTCCCAGGAGCTAGAGTTGTCACCAAGTTTAGGCAGGTCAGGAGGACATGAAGCCTGAAAGAAGAATTGTTGAGTCTCCCAGACAGGATGGAGGAGTTGAGTAAGAGTAGATAATAGTAGGAAAGCCCAGCCTAGTGGGGAAAATCCTGGGCCCTACACCCAGGGAAAGGCAGGCCCTGGGAGGCCCTAAGCAACAGCTAGGCCCCACACTGGGGTGCCTATCCAGGGGAATCCTCTGAGAAGCTTGGACTGGCATTCAGTGCAGACACAGAGTAGCTGCACTTTAATTTCTGAAAGATAAGCCATCTATGCCTAAGAATATATTCCTTGTTTGGACTTTGTTCATTCATTCATTCAGTCAACAAACATTTACTGAATGTCTATTTTGTGCAAAATAGGTTGCCAGTAGCTAGAGATAAAATAATGAATAAAACAGCTTGTTGTCTTTAAGAAAGTTACTGAGCATCAGGGAAGGTAAGCAAGATAATGGGCAATTGTATTACAGCATAAAATTCTACAGTGGTGTGGGCTTACAGTGTTTCAGATACACAGATGAGGGTCTTAGGAGGCCATGGAAAGTTCTTCTAGGAGGTAACATCTAAGACACAACCTAAAGACAGTAAGAGTCAGCTAGGGCAAGGTTGAGGAAGGGTAAGAGAGGGGGAAATGTTCTAAGCAAAGGGAACAGTGTGTGCAAAACAGTTTCCACATAGGTGAAGCTAAGAGATTGAGCAGTGAGTTTGGGGAGATAAACAGGAACCTTTTGAGTCCTTACAAGTAGATGCAATTCTAGGCCAGACCATTTCTGTTCACAAACATTTCCTAAGCAAACTACCTATGCAAGCTGTATGGACATGCATACAAGCTGGAGGGTTGGATCTCCTATGCCTGAGGACGTCCATTTCCTTCCAGAGGTATTGTGCTAAGTATTGAAGATGTAACCTCAAACAAGACACAGCCTCTTCTCTTAAGGCACCAATGGAAGAGAGATGATGACTTCTAAGATTTCTTATAGCTTGGTAGTTTCCTTTTATTAACAAAAACCAATGAGAAAGGACAAAGTACACATTACCTACCAGCCTGGAATAGGAGAGAGAACATCTACTTCATTTGTACTCACAAGGTAAGTAACAACTTTCAGAAGCATCCCACAGGGTGGGTGAGGACTTAGGACTTATGCTGTCTAGTTGGAGGTATAGATCTGAAAAGAGATGGAACATCTTATAGGAAATGTCACCTTTCTCTCTACTTTTGTAAGACAGCAGTGGAAAGGTAAGCCTTCAAAGAGGTTTCAAAATATTGGGGAATTACAAAAAAATGGACAGGTCATGGCATTAAAATGGCACTCAAGTTCATGAGGATGAGTCAGGGACTTTCAATCTATCTCCAGATAGACTACCTCTGTCCTGTTATAGAGACTCTCAGCTATGTGTGTGTAGCAGAGCATATGCATTAGTGCGTTTTCAGGGTGCTAACAAAGACATATCCAACACTGGGCAATTTGTGAAAGAAAGAGGTTTATTGGACTTACAGTTCCACATGACTGGGGAGGCCTCCCAATCATGGCGGAAGGCAAGGAGGAGCAAATCACATCATATATGGATGGCAGCAGGCAGAGAGAGAGCTTGTGCAGAGAAACTTCCATTTTTAAAACCATCAAATCTTATGAGACCCATTCACTCTCAGGAGAACAGCAGAAGAAAGACCTGCCCCCATGATTCAGTCATCTCCCACTGGGTCCCTCCCACAACACATGGGAATTATGGGAGCTACAGGATGAGATTTGGGTGGGGACACAGAGCCAAACTGTATCAGCCTATGTTCAGGGCTAGGATTATCCTGAGACATTGAGCATCTAACACAATATATTTTACTTTCAGAGGGCTCAGGAGTATGGGAAAGTTATCACCTTCCAGCTTACCTGGGCCTACCCTATAGTCAGATAAGAAAGATATGGTCACCCTGAGCTGCATGTCAAAGAATTCCATGGAAATCATTAAAAAAGACAAAAGAAAAAAATGCTAAATTAATCAAAATTTTAAAACTTAAAAAAACATAGGTTAAAAACTGAAGTTTAAAAAAACTGTAACTTCTTTTAAAGTTAACAAAACTTTAAAAAAAATCTTCCAATTTACATTCTAAAAATATGGTTTTAGCACTTACATTTTGTAATTTAAAAAGCTCGTTCTCATGTTTCTACTGAGCTTAAGGTTTTTCTTGGCTATCAAAACAAAGAGGTCTTTTGTTGAAACAATCGGGCGACAGTGTTTTGGTGAAAAGATTATATATAGAATAATGGTATGAAGCTCTATTGTACAAAAAGTAGACTTAAGAGCTTTCCCTGTCTCCAGATACCCTGGACTTCTTGAAATAATGTTGTCCTTCACTTCGTGGGAGCCCTAAACAACTGGGTGCATTCATTATTTTCTAAGAGCTCATAAAGGACACAATGCAGATGTGACTATACATAATTAAAGGCAGTGTCAACAGCAATGTATATACTAACTATAGCCATAATCAACCCACTGGGATCAACTGCTTATGGGTATTCCAAGGATTTTCTATCTTTTGTACCCACCATGATCTAGTGATTCATTGTATATTGTATTGTATACAGGTGGAACTCCTGAAATATTCCTTGAACTGATTTTAGCTGGTCTTTGGCATCTGCATATACTGGACATTGCCAGTAATATTAAAGACAGGGGACAAACGAAATCAGTGCAACAAGTATTTGGCAAGAATATGTGGGCTAGGTAGGCTACAGGGAAAGGAAAGGTCATTGAGTCTCACTCCCAACAGAGCTGGTAGGAGCCAAAGAAGACAGTGAATGTGATGCTGAGCTGGAAGAAAAGGGATTTTGCTGTGGCCACATCTCTGTTTAAATCACTTCTGTAGCTACTTTGAATAAGGTACCTTTTCAGGAGCAAATGAGGATTCAGCTGGAGGGTTCTGTCACTCATGGCCCAAAAGTCATATCATCTTTTATTCACTGGGAAGCTCGTTCCTCACACTCTTCTCAAGATCTTCTGGTCTCATCACAAGAGTCTCAACCTTGCTTAGCCATTCACTTCATAAGAGTGAAAGAGAGAGGAAGGGAGCTCTATTTGTTGTGCTCATGATTGGAGGAGAAAGTGCACATCCAGGGATGAACATATCAGACGACTCAATCTTGCTTATCTGTTATCCAGTGGAGATCATGATACACTATAAGACAGGAGGCAGAGGTCCTGGGAGTGGACAGGGAACAGCTGAAAAATAGGCTGTGGGAAGTCAGAGATGCAGGAATAATAGCAGAAGCTCTTTGTCTTTTCTTTTATTGCCCTCTCTCCAAATTGCTCCTTTTCAGTTCTTCAACATGAGGCCAGGGAGAAGCAAATGCACTTCTTTTGGAAGGTGAAGGGCATGGCCATTACTGGCTGGGTAAATCTGGGGTTTCATCAGTTCATCCAACAGGTTTCATCATCAGCTCTTTTATGTTTTACCCTGTAAATTTTTTTTTTTTTTTTGAGACTTTTCCTGTGTCACCCAGGCTGGCGCGATCTCGGCTGCCTGCAACCTCTGCCTCCCAGGTTTAAGCAATTCTCCTGCCTCAGCCTCCTGAGTAGCTGGGACTACAGGCACCTGCCATCACTCCCAGCTGATTTTTGTATTTTTAGTAGATATGGGGTTTCACCATGTTGGCCAGGCTGGTCTTGAACTCCTAACCTCAGGTGATCCACGTGCCTCAGCCTCCCAAAGTGCTGGGATTACAGGCGTGAGCCACCACACCCTGCCATTCCTAAATTCTTAAGGCAGACTTGGCAACCTTTTCCTACCAATGCCATGGATCCTTTCCCCATTTCCAAAATCAGTCAGAGGCCACACACAGAATGTTAAACATCATTATTATATTCAGGCACAAGACACAGAAAACAAGAAAAGCCAAGTTCCATAGAGAGAGCAAATAAAAGGATAAATGAGATCTAAATTGTGAGTAGTTAAGAAACTCAGGGGTATTTGTGGAGAAGAGGAAGGCGATGAGGACAGAATCACAGAAAGAAGAAGGATAGAATTTTGAAGCAAAGGATGGAGAGAGGAAGGAGCAGGAGGAAGGATCAAGGGCAGCATATTGGAGATGAGCAAGCCCCAAAGATGAGTATGTCCCAGAGATGCCCGCTGTTCTCCCCAGTGTCTGTCATCAGAACAGTTATCGCCCTGAATCATGGCCCTATAAAGTGCTTGCTGATTAATCTGTGACTCATTCCTGTTTCATTGAGTGTCTCTCACATGACCAAGGATGGCTGGAAGGCAGGCAGGCAAGAGGGAAAGTTAGCACAAGGCAGGAAATAATAAGTGAGAAGGGAGAGGTTCAGGCAGCTGGGACTCCAGGAGTCAAGAGGAAGCCAGAGGCACTGGGAACAGGCTGACTTCTCTGGGACACGAATGGCTACTGAACCTAGAATCGTGCAAGAACAACAACAAAAAAACATAGGGCATAAGAGGATTAACCTATTGTGAGGTCTAGGGCACAACACAATAAGAAAAGAATAGCTATACTGTGAACTCTTGATTATTTGGGGGTAATGTGGAGATTATAATAGTAGGAAACGCTACCTACATGGGAGGTGCTATGAGGCTTGGTATAAAAATCCAAGCATAAAAGGAAGTTAGAACAGGGACAGATCTTGGAAAAATCTTCATGAATGAACTGAGCCCTGAGAGGACAAAGCAAACATGGAAAGGTCAAGGGGAATGTATTCGTGGGGACGAAAACTTGCTGGCTCTGAAGTGCAGCATTTGGCTTAGAGATCAGACTGTTAGCCTGAGAGCCTGGGTGGACACAGTCTCCAATGTCCCTCCCTCCTCCTCTGCCCCTGTACAGTTATTGTCTGTGCTCATCTGTCTCACTGAGAAGGAAAAGAAAAGCTGGGGAGCCCAATTTGCTCCACTTTGGGGGAAGTGAGGAGGTTAGGGCACAATAGACTTTTCCTTCCCCTCTAGAGGTTTACCTTCTAGGTTTGATGCCAAATGTTCTGAGCATTTTGGGCTAGTCGCCTTGGGCTGCGACTTTGCAACCATTCAAAGAATGTAAGGTTCTAAGGCAGGTCCTATGGAGGCTTTTCAATTTCCCTATGTCACTGTGACTTCTCTTTTACTAACTTCTCCCCAGAGCCCAGGTCATAGTGAGACCCAGGGAACAGACCCAGAGACACTCATTCAGACATGCATATATCTGTGCATTTAGAAAACTGAACTTGGACTTCTTAAGCCTTGCTTTGATTCAATTATCTTCAACGATGCCCATCTGCTGCATTTTGTTTCCTTAGCATGGTCAAGGGAGTTCCTCAGTAACCCCTCACTGTCCACCCTTCTACCCCCTCCTCCATTATTACCCTAGTTGAACACATATGTGACAACTATCCATCCCCTCAACAAGCCCAAGCTTCCCTGCCCACTGCCACTCCCATTCCCACACTGTTGCATTGATATTAGAATACTTCCACTCTTTAAGGCAGTCTTAATGTCACTGCTTAACTACTATATGACCTTAGGGCAATTACTTCTCTGTGCTTCCATTTCAAAATAGCAAAACGGGGATAGCTGTGTGATAACTGAATGAATGAATACATGCAAAGCACTTAGCATAGTGCCTGGCACACAGTAAGTTCTATGAAAGTTCTTGTCTTTCTCGCACCGACGGCTCCCAGCCCATCCACCCTCTGAACACTCAGGTGCTATTTGGAATACAGGTGATAATTAAACATCTCCAACCAGGATTTACTTTATTTTGCCCTCAGTTATTGTCCCCATTTTATTGTCTATCAGTTTTGAAAGGAATGGGTGTATAGTACTGAGTTTCCTCTCTGCTGTTCCTAATTTACTTATTCAGTGTGAAGTCCTCATGCCGAAAGGAACCCTTGCCTTTTTTTTTTTTTTAAACAGCAGCTTTATTGAGATATAATTCACATTCCATACAATTCACTCATTTAAAGTATGCAAGTCAATAGTTTTTAATATAGTTACACCACAATCAATTTTAGGCCCGTTTTTCACTTCCAAGGTAAGTCTCATACCCGCTTAAAGTCACTCCCTATTTTCCCATCCTCACTAGCCCTAGGCAACCACCATGAATCTACCTTCTATCGCTATAGATTGCCTGTTTGGAACATTTCATATAAACCTCTGGCTTTTTTAAGAGGCAAAATTCTTCTTTAACTCAGCATTTATCTGTTTCATCAAAATCCCCAGCCCTAGGACCAGGCACATAGTAGCTACCCAATAAATGTTCTGTTGAATGAAAACCAAAGCACGGGGTTGATCAAGTTAAATATATTTTTTTCACATTTCATCTTTAGGACCTTATTGGTCCAAAGCAAGATAGAGAAGTAGGTGAGGAACAAAGGCATTGTGTTTTTCTAAGGTATACAAAAGCTCCGTTGAGACTCCTTAAAATGAAATGCTAGTGCAGTGGTTCTCAAACTGGCTGCACCTTAGAGTCACCTGGGGAACAAAAAAATACTGAGGCCTGAGCCCTGGCCCACTGCATACCATATCCAATGTACTGATTTATCTGTTTGGAGCCATGGATTATATCTTTTAAAGTTTCCCCAGTGATTCTATGAGCAGCCAGGGTTCGTTGGGAACTCTTGTTCCAATGGAAACAATCGTTCAAAGCAAGAATAATTTGTTGAATTCCAGCCATGCCCAGAATGATACACAGCCAAAGTTTTCAACTCTGTCTTCAGGGAAATGAACCTCAGAATTTTTAAGAAAGCAATAAAAAACAGAATATTCATTTCACAAAAATTTTCTTTATAGCCAACATTACTATTACACTGAGCCATATAAAATTGCTGATACTTGACTGTTTTTGACCTAGAAAAATGAAAATTTCATATCATTCAACCTAATTGAATGCATTTATTTCATGAAATGAGATACATTTAATATTCAATCTGAATCACTATCTTGTTAATCACCCATTCACCTTCCTTGTGCTTCATGCATTTTAAAAAAAATTTTAAATTTTATTAAATATATATCTCTAATAGAGGATGGAAAGTAAATTAGCCATCAAAGGGGGACAAAAATCATGGAAATTCACAACAGATAAAACAAACACAAACTTTATAGATGACCTCTACATTTTGCCACATATTATTTCTGGAAAGCACGTCATAAAGTAGATTGTCATAAAGCAAGATATATTTTCCCATAGGAAAAATTTCATGATTAGGGATTCTGTTCCTGTCTAGGCCTCACATAAATCAAAGATACGATCAACAACAGGTCATGAAAGCAAAACTGCAACAGCCATAAACCTTTATAAACCTTCCGCAGCACTGCAAACATTTAAAATAATAAACTTATTATTCAAGCACTAAAAAATGCCAAAATTATATCCAATCCATTGATCATTATACTGGCATTTAGAAACGCAACTCAGTACTATCCATCAAAATTCAAAAAGTGTACATTCTTTGATCTACTTCTAGAGATATTTCCTGTAGGAAAACTGGTTTGGTTTCTTTCCTCTCTTCCAGAACCAAGTATAAATGTCTCAGTCTAGACCCACGGCCCTTCACAGTATCACTACTGAGTGGGCAGTGCTTTTCAGGGGCTCTCTAACCACCCACTCTTCCAACTCCTTATCCAAGACCCCATTCCTTCCACCAACAAGCTGAGGGCTGCCCTAGGCTCTGAGGACAATCCTGTTCCCTGTCAGGAGGAATTTAAGGAGCTTTAGTTCTCTGGTGCAGGCTCCACAATGTCTAGTCAACTGCATTTCTGCTTTCATTCCCATCTCAGGCTGGGAATTTGGCTTCCACCTCCTTTTGTGACCAAAACTGCTGGTGTCTCAGTGCTAATGAGCCTAGTTTCTTGCCAGGCCCTTTCTTCATTCTACCTCTGCCCGCAAGGGGCTGAATTCCTCCCACTGAATCCCACCCTGCAGCTGGAAGGAACCCTGCTTCCTATTGCCACAATTTTCTCATGCCAAACACCTTTCTGGAAAACAAATGTCTCATGAATGAGTGAATGAATTTCTAGATTTCTATATACTCCATTACTGTGTACAACTGAATACCCACTACCACCTCTTGCTGGGTCTCCCAGAGAGTAGGTATTTGAGATGTATCAGTGCATGATTCTACAGCACTTCTCAACCAGTCACAACCACCCACACCAGGGACATTTGGCAATGTGTGGAGATATTTTTGGCTGTCAAAACTGAGGGCATGCATGCTGCAGGCATCTTGTGCGTTGAGGCCAATGATGCTGCTAAACATTGTCCAGTGCACAGGGCTGCTCCCACAACTAGCTGAGGTTGAGAAACGCTGTTCCAGAGAAATCAAAAGCACTTTCTGCAGCACTACAAACCAAATCAAGCTGAAAATTACCAACAGAGAAGGATGATGCTTCTGTTTTCAGTAAAACACCCTTTTCCCACTCCAATTTTCAAAATTTATGCTCATTACAGAAAAACTGGAAAATAAAGAAAAGCAAAAGATCACCCATGATACCACTACCACTGTGTAGTTTTCCATAGTTGTGATGTCATATTACACACAAATTTGTAATCTGCTTTTTCTACATAATGTATTAACCAAGCTTTTCTCCGTATTACTGCAAAGTTATTTAGACCTCACTTTGAATTCTATGTGAAATTCCTCCTCATGATTTAACAACAGTGTAAGTAACCATTCTCTTATTACTGTTAATTTGTTTCCAGGTTTTCACTATTGTAAAGCTGTTATGATACACATATTTGTGCATAAAACTTTTTCTGCACATGAGGTTATTTCCTTGACAACTCTTAGAAAAGGTCTATCCTTGGCCAGGCATGGTGGCTCACGCCTGTAATCCCAGCACTTTGGGAGGCTGAGGCAGGTGGATCACGAGGTCAGGAGATCGAGACCATCCTGGCCAACTTGGTGAAACCCCATCTCTACTAAAAATACAAGAAATTTGTCCGCGTGCCTGTAGTCCCAGCTACTCAGGAGGCTGAGGCAGGAGGATGCCGTGAACTCAGGAAGCGGAGCTTGCAGTGAGCCGAGATTGCACCACTGCACTCCAGCCTGGGCAACAGAGTGAGACTCCATCTCAAAAAAAAAGAAAAAAAGAGAGAGAGAGAAAAAGGAAAAGGTCTATTCTCCTGATATCATTTTGAAAGGCAAACATGATTTGCCAAAGGATTCTAACATCAAAGCCCATGTGGAATGTCCCCCTGAACCCCATCTCTGCACTAGTAAAAACATACATCAAATCTGCAGCCTCAAGAGTCTTTGTCTGAGGAACATCAAAAGAGCCAGGGGAAAAAAAAAAAACAAACCATCCCAGAGCTTTCTGAATAGAGAACATTGCAGTGGATCATGAGAACAAGAATAAAAGTTCTTGTGATTTTTGGCACAGAGAGACAAAACTGCTACGTCTTTAATTTGCTGGTTGCAGAGGCAAAATATTTTATGTAGAATACCTTTCTTACAAGCCTATGCCATTTTCTGTTTATTAAGGCAGTTTAGCTTTATTTAACTTAATTTTATTTTTTGGCCATATTTTCTCCTTTGAATACTCTGGTTTCTCTTCAGATAGCATAAATCTTTCGCCTTTTTCTCCTTTGAGACAGAGTCTTGCTCTGTCACCCAGGCTGGAGTACAGTGGCACAGTCTTGGCTCACTGCAACCTCTGCCTCCCAGGTTCAAGCAATTCTCCTGCCTCAGCCTCCCAAGTAGCTGGGACAATAGGTGCGTGCCACCATGCCTGGCTAATTTTTGTATTTTTAGTAAAGATGGGGTTTTACCATGTTGGCCAGGCTGATCTCAAACTCCTAACCTCAAGTGGGTCACATTTTCTCTTTATCTCAGGTATTTATTTAGATTTTGGGGAATGCAATAAATTTGATAAACATCTTAACAGCTGTTTATTGAGACAAGCCCAGACCATTTTGAAACAAAAATGGTCAAAAATAATATTTTTTTCATTAACACATAATATTTTTTTCATTAACACCTAGATAGTGTTCTCACGTTTTAGCAACTGACTACATTATAACTGCAAAGCAGAAGTTAAACTCTTACCTTCATCCTGCTCCCAGATTCACAGGGAAACCTACAAGTTTATATAAATCTAAGCAAAGGCCAATATATCTAAATACATAAACTCAAAGGATGGCAGGAAATGGTAACAAGAAGTTGGGATTCAGAGGACCTGGGTTTCTGCTTGTCTATACTACTAGCAAGCCTGCACCTTAGGCCACTAGCAAGCCTGCACCTTAGGACAAATCATTGATATTTCTACATTTTGATTGCAGAAAAGGAAGACTATCAAATATGAAATGACATATGTGAAGTGCTCTTAAGAGACAAAGTTCTTTTCTACATGCAGTAAATACAAAGAGGGCTGTTACTGGGTATCACTGTGTATAATGTATTGTGCTTTGTGATGTCACTGCAGGTACAATCAAGGACAGAAAATCAGTATTGATGGGGTGAGCTGTGGGACTGGAAGGCAGCAGGAAGATGTCAGGGTCAGGGATTACTGGCTCAGAAGCAGGTATCATGGCAGAAGCCCAAGTCCCTCCAAGTCACAGGGTTAGGAACCAGGATATCAGCAGGGGAAGCAGGGGGTGGAGGGGGTATAAAAATGACCTAACTACCACCACCAATACTACCATTTACTGAGGTTTTACCATGCAGCAGGCACCCTGAAAAGTGTTTAGCTTTCATTATCTCTGTCAGTCCTCCTAACAGCCTGATTAGTAGGAGTTGTTACAGAAACACAGATGAGACCATGGGTTAGAAAGAGGTTGAGAGTGCTAGAGAATCTTAAGGATGCAAAATGTTAGGTAAGCAGAAACTTCAACCACTGTCTTCTGACTCACAGCCCAAAGGAAAGACCAGGCAAGAGTAGGGGTGAAGTAAGTAGCTCGGTGACAGCACAGAACCTGTGAGCCAGGGCTGAGGCTGAGGCTCCTGGCCTCCCTGACTCTTCCTTCAAAGGCACATAGTAGGCAAGGCACTTGGGGGCACTGGCTGCAGGCGAGCTCCCACCTTGCTTGTGATAGGGTGGAATGGGGCCAGGGGGCCTTACCAATGGACTGGGATGTTCTTTCACAAGCAGGAGCAGTTCTTGCTGCTGCACTTGCCTTCTCTCACCTCACTGAGTCCTCACCCCACTGAGGTCAGGGCTGAGCTACAAGGCTGTCAGACTCTCGCTTGTACTATGGAATTGAGAGAAGAAATGGTGGAGCCTTGGTCCTTGAGTGAAATTTCCTCCCGTCGGTTAGATGCACAGTCCAACCAGCCCAGCGCTTGTCTCCAATAGTGGAGTCAAACAACTAATGCAATGGTTTGTAGACTTTTAAAAAAAATAACAACTTTTTTTTTGTCTCTCACAAAGGAAATCTCATGTAGCAGCCCAGAACTTTCAAGAGATAAGAAGTAGAGAGATTCTGGTTTAAAGAGGGATGATGGAAGCCCCGAATGTCCTCTCTTCTGCTCCCCCAGATGCCTTCATGGACTACAGGGCTGTACATACCGTTAGAATCCTTGATCTCAATATGAATGGCTAAAGACTCCAAGCATCCTAACTCTAATTGGAAATCCAGTAGCAATGTATTACCATGCAGTTGTCTAAAACCTTTTCTAAAAAGCTATTTAAATTATCCGTCTGTTCACACTTTTGGCTACAGAGTCCACTGTTTACTAGCCCCATTTGGAAGTACTACTTACTACCTTTCTCTTGTCCTAAACTCACTCTGCTGTAACTTCAAGGGGTATCTTTGTAGTTTTACACTAGAACTATTTATGACTTCAGAAACTTTGTTCACATCCTCCTCCTGTCTTCTAGACAGACCATTTCTAATCTGTTTAGTCTGTTCTCACTGGGGAATTAAATGCAATAATGTATGTAAAGCACCAAGCAAGGGGGGTGGCATGAAGGAGGAGTTCAGCAACATCTTGCCCCTATCTTCCTTTTTCTCATCTCCTTCATCATTTAAAAGGCTCTTATCCAGTTTTGCTTTCCTTTAAAACTCTTTGTTCCTTTCTTAATCACACTCGCTGCTGTGCCCTAAATAACGGGTACAAAATGGGGTCATCTTTAACAACACAGCCGAATACTGACGCTACAAGTGTCAACCCAATTGGCACCACATAAAGCGTCACCACTGCCAGGAACAATCAGAACTCACTCTTCTCTAGGTAGCCTCTGAGACGCCTTGATGTGAATATTGTATCAAAGAAACCACTATGGTTTTATATAACCAAGGAGGTAGAGGGGAGAGGGAAGGAGAAAGGGGTGTGTGGGAGAGAGAGAGAGACAGATAGACAGAGACAGAGACAGATACAACATGAGCACCACTGAGTGAATAAAGAGGATTTTATATTATGGAGCAGCATGGGAAGAAAAAATACATTCACTGTGCAAAAAGAGAGGCATAGAGGCAAGACAAGCAGAGAATATGAGCTCCCAGATAGGAAAGGACTGGAACAGTTAAGGCAGAAGCATTCAATTCCTGAATGTGTGTGCAGAGGAAAATGGAATCATGGCAAACTGCAAGACACTATTTGTGGGAGGATAAATTGGCAAACTGCAAGACACTATTTGTGGGAGGATAAATTGGCAAACTGCAAGACACTATTTGTGGGAGGACAGCATTTTGAGGGGGCCATTTATCAGTATCTATCACAGTTTTAAGTGTGTATACCCCCAGACTCAGCAATCACATTTCTAGGAATCTGAATTACAGAAATATTTAGCATTATACACATAGATATATAAAGATACTCACTCCAGCATTGTTCCTAAGGGAAAAATCTTGGGAATAGCTGAAGTGTTCATCAACAGGGACTGACAAAATAAATTATGGGGTGTATCCGTACAAGAGTATACTAGGGAACAATGAAAAATAATGAGGCAGTGATATATGTAAGAGATATGTGTAGCAATATTTATGGAAAGATCTCAAAAATATAGCAAATTTAAAAGGCATGTTGTAGTATGTATAATTTTGGTTTTAAAATTATGTAAATATACTAGTTAACATAAGAAAACCATCTGGAAGAATACACATTGATTATCTAAATTCTTTTTGAAGTGGGTGAAAAATCGTTACTTTTTATGTACTTTCAGACAGTTGAAGTTTTTAACTAAAAATACACCAACAGGAAAGCCAGCCATGGCATAGTGGCTACATGTGTGGGATGTGAAGCCACACTTCCTGAGTTTGAATCCCAGCTCTGCCTCGTCTTAAAATTGTGATCATAGAGAGGTAACTTAACCTGTGGCTCAATTGCCTTATTTGTAAAATGGTAATAATGATAGTACCAACCTTATAGGTTTGCTGTGTGAATTAAATGAGTTAACACTCATAAAAAGGTTAGAAAAGGCTTGGCATTAACACTCAATAAGTTGAGTGTTTATTGGTACACAATACATTTTTACCTTAAAAAACAGCTATTTGGTTGTTTAATTAGCAGAGAACAGAAGGAAGGAAGGGAGCAAAATGGGAAAAGATTAGTGCCAGATGATAAAGGGCCTTGACTACCCAGCTAAGAAATGCAGATTAATTTCTTTAGCAGGAAATGAGGAGACTTTCATTCATTCAAGACATACTTATTGAGTGCTTTCTGTGTGCCAACATCGAAACTGGGATACAAGAGCGGGAGTGAATGAAGTGGACAATGGCAACATTTTAGAAAAGGACAAGGTAATCAAGACTGCTTTTTGAGAACAATGGGTCTGTGCCTTAAAAGTGTTTTGTGTGAGTGTGTGTTTGGGGGAGATGATCAGGAAGATGGGGAGGCGCTATCAGTCAATGCATTGTTTGGATGAGTGGCGATAAGTGCCTAATACACAAAGGGAATACAGGCCTGAAGCTTGAAGAGATATCTCTGGTCTGAGATAACGGACAGGTGATCCCTGGTATTTGGGTGTTGAGCGAGGTTGGAGGGGTCAGGTGGGGAGCTGTGGTGGGCAGGAGAACCCCTGAACACCAGCTTTTCAGAGTTTACCTCAACACTGTCCAACTCAGTTGGCCTAGAGTCAGGCAACCTGGTTGTAAGCCCATGTTCACCACCTTTGAGTGGAGGAACCCAGGCAAACTGCATTTCTCTGGGCCTGAGAATCCTTCTATAAAATAAGAGGGTCTCTTCTGATTATTTCCAGGGCCCTCATCAGCTCAAACATTCTATCGTTTTCATGGCATCACAAAGAGGTGAATGAACAGGGCTTTCTTTCTCATTTCCAACTGATTATATTCCAGACTCAAAAGAGAAACCAATAAATAAAACATAGGATTCAGATGTGCAGGATAATGTATGAGAAGACTGTTTACATTTGCTTCCTTTTTGAGAAAGCGCATGTTGAATTTTAAGCCAAATGTATGTGTCAAGGTTTGAAAATAGGTTACTCAAATAATTTCATTCCATACGTGCAGCTGCTGTTCTAAAGTATAAACCACACTCGTCTAGTAAAACCATCATCTGTTCTATAAGGAATATGAACATTCATCTGGCCCTTATTTTTAGAGTGAGAGGTCAAATGCACAAGAGGTGAATTGTAGTTGAGTCCACTGTGCCAGATACAGATGGGGGACTGAGGCCAAATATAAATCATAATATCTGGGCTGGGCGTGGTGGCTCATGCCTGTAATCCCAGCACTTTGGGAGGCTGAGGCGGGTAGATCATGAGGTCAGGAGATTGAGACCATCCTGGCTAACATGGTGAAACCCCATCTCTACAAAACAATTAGCTGGGTGTGGTGGCGGGCACCTGTAGTCCCAGCTACTCGGGAGGCTGAGGCAGGAGAATGGCGTGAACCTGGGAGGTGGAACTTGCAGTGAGCCGAGATCACGCCACTGTACTCCAGCCTGGGCAACTGAACAAGACTCCATCTCAAAAAAATGAAAAATCATAATATCTGAATGTATGGGTATTTAAATTAGATGGCTTAGAAGATCAAAAGAAATAAATCATGGAATATCAAAGTGGCAAACAAAAGCCGCAAAAGGCCATCATTCATTTGTTCATTCATTTGACAAATTGCTCTCACAAAATCAATCATCAAAATCAACAGGCTCTGATTCATTTCCCATTGCTTATTGTAGTTAGGTTTCTTTTTCTCCCCAGGGTCATGGAATATGTGAACTTCAGGTTTAACCTCTGTGTGAGAAAAACAGCATGAAGATAATCAACTCTATGTAAGAAGAAATTGGTAACACTACTAACCACGAGTAATGCACACCAAAGGCAAGCTACCTGAGCCCTGATCCCACCTGCCACTCTAGTGATGTGACTCCTTTCTGCTTCACTTTCCCCTTCATAGGGTTGTGAAGAGGATGTTACTATTTGTACACTGTTTCGAGCAGTGCCTGCTGTACAATAAGGACCATATATGTGTTTGTAAAATAAATCTTAGTTGCTAGAGGCAACGCCAGGCAGCTGAGAGTGGCCGCCATTGACTCTCTTAAAGAACACTTTCTCTCTTGCTCATCCTACTCAGCTCATAAAAGTTCCAGGGAAAACCATACATTGGACAAGACAAGGATCAGCTGTTCTTCATTTTTACTTAGGAAGGCCAAGAGGAATTTACACTGAAAAACCTCCTGCAAGGATGGCTGAAATCAAAATGACATTTCTCTTTAAAAAGGAGATAGTTTGTTGGTAGACATGAAATGAGAATGTCCTGGTCTGCTGCCTACTCGCCTTGGAGTCTGTAATTTCAACCAACTGTTTGCTTGAGTTATTCAAACCCATTTTATTCTTAGCTGTTTTGCTGTGTGGGTTGCATTGTGTGTGCATGTGCATGCACACACACAGTGCGGGTAAGGATAGAAGCCCTCCTGGGAGGAGGCAAGATGCTTGAGTTTGGGTCATTTCAGCTCAACACTTAGAGTTGCCTACAGCAAATTTCTTTCTTTTTTTTATTATACTTTAAGTTCTGGGGTACATGTGCAGAGCATGCCGTTTTGTTACATAGCTACACAAGTGCCACGGTGGTTTATACAGCCAATTTCTTGAGCCTCAATTACTGAAACTGAAACATGGCACTGATGTTCATCTAAAAGAAGGGAAGGATCTTGAAAAGTGGTCTTTTGGGTGCTTTTTTCTGGATCAAGAACTATTATTCAAAGTGGCTGGGATAATCTGTTTTTACAAGGATTGCTCTCTTGCAGGTCAGAGGGCTGCTGCCACTCCCCTGGCTTAGATGATTGCTCAGGGTGTCTGGTAGCATCAGTAATTAACAGGCCCAAGGTTCAAGCCCTAGCTTTGCCACTTGTAAAAATAAGCCTCAGTTTGCCTATCTGTAAAATGGTGATAATGACAATAACAGTATCTGTCTCATCAGGTGGTTGTGAAGAATAAGTGAGAATACTCAGAAACTCAGCATGATGCCTGACAGTCAGTGCCTAATAAACAGTAGATTCACAGTAACAGCTGGTCTCGTCCTCAAGTGCTCCAGTGAAATTTTAGGTATATCTATCTTTAGATTGTGATGGACAGTTTATTAGCTAGTTTTTATATTGGCTTTAAAAATCTCCAGCAATAACTCTTTTAAAACATGCCATCTGCCTCCTCCACGTTTTTCTTCTTTGTATTTTTAAAAAATTTCAAAACAAACCAAACTATTTTAAACTATGCCTGAGTGGTTACCTATTATTCATCAGAAGAGATTCCAGGGCTTTTTGTAGAAGGATTTCACATTGGGATGCTTTCGTCAAAGAGCTGCCTGTCCTGTTCTGTCTTCCTGCTGGATGGCCCCTGGGAATGGGTGGGCTTCTCATACCACCTGCCGTGGCACCAGGATGAGAAGCTGGGAGTGCAGCCCGGGGCTGGGGTGTGGAGGATGCAGACAGGATAGCCATGGAAGAGGTGCTGGCACAAGTTCTGGCCTAGGCCCCTCTGATAAGCAGCTGTGTGGCCTTGGTCAGGTCACTCAAACACACTGGACCGTATTATCCTCACGTGTGACATGACATGAGTTGCCTAGCAACGGACAAAGCCAAGAAGACAATCCACCCAGGAGGCAGATGGCAGACACGTTGTTCACCTTCACTAGTTATCAACAAAATGCAAAAGGGGACAAAGGTATCATTTTTACATTTATTAAAGTAAAAACTTAAAAACAATAATACTCAATGTTGCTTATGTTTTACATTACTGTGAGTACGGCATTGGTACAACTGCTTGGGATTGGAAAACACAACTTAGACTATGTCTCTCTCGTGTAAGAGAAACAGGTACACTTGGGTGTGGTTCCCCATCTCTGCAATTCACTAGTTTCAAAGCTCAATGTTTCTCGGGCTCACTGGAATATGGGGTAAAATGGGGATTAAAAACAATGCCCCCTAGACAGGTTGTTGTGAGTGGGAATAATGTAGATAACAGGCAGAGCCTAATGCTTGGCATAGAACAGATGCTTATTGTCACTACTGATGTGACAATGCTGATGCCTCATTCAATGCATTTGGCTCATGTTACAATGCCAAGGAGAGAAAACCCATTTACCTCCCTTTCTCAGTTTCCCTGTCTGAATCTGACTTCTCAGCAGGCAGAGCAGAGAGCCGCCTGTCTGCAGCCCCACTCATCCGAGTGGTTCTGTCTCATAGCCCCAGAGGTCCCCAGGCAACTCTGGGTACATGTCCTGGGTACATGTCCTGGGTACATGTCTCCTATCACATGCCCACCACCGCACAAGAGATGCCAGTTCTGCCCAGCCCAGGTGGCATTCACTCAGCTCTACAAATGGCCTTCCAGGCCAGACCCCTTTGGTGCCTCCACACAGAGCAGGGGGCAACATCCTTTTGTGCCCACAACCTTTGCTCCCATCTCCCTCCAGGCAAAGGCAAGCCAGCCCCTCCAGAGAGCTCAGGCTCTCTGACTCACACCTGCTGCCACCATCACTCTGGCATGTCTTCCCGTGCCAGCCACTGGCCCTGTCTTTACTGAGTAGCTCACCCCACCGACAGGAGGTCACCTGAGTCACTTGTTTTCAAATGCCCACTTGCTTCTGAGGGGGTTTTCTCCTCTTCCTCAGGTTTCTCCTTTGATTTATTTCTTGTTTGTTGGTAACTCAAGCCCAGTGTAGACTAAAATTGCCATAAATTCTTTATCTACTCAATATCAAAGATGTCTCTTCTTAAATGCTTCTTTGAATTCTTTCTCAATACCAGGTTCTGTCTCTGTTTCCATTTTGCGACCTAATAAGGACTGAAATCTGTTTTCAGTATTACTTGATTTTTTTTTTCCTCAGCTTTAAAAATATTTTCAGAGAGCCAAAGAGCTGAGGAACTGAAAGGACTTCGTTGAGTCCTCATTTCATTCATGAAAACACTGAAGCCCCAAGGGGTGAGCCGTGTGCTGTGCACACATGGGTGAGGTGTGCAGGTGAGAGATTGCTAGGAAGTACTCTTCTATCACCTCGCTGTCTCATGCCCCATTTCCTCCTAAGCCTCATGCCGCCTCAGCAGGGCTTCTGACAAACAATGACCATATTTCCTCTGTGGAGAGCTCTGAGGGGCCTGTGAATCTGCAGAAATAGCTCCCCACAGGGGTTCCAAACCCATCATGGACTCCTCTCTCTCACTTCTAGGCTTCTGCAAATGCTGTTCCCTCTTTGTGGTAACTACAGCTAAGTCACACTCCATCTCTAAATGCTTCCTGGAGGAAGCCCCTTCTGAGCCTTCAATTCCAGACAGGGAACCTTCCCCTGTGGCCCCTGCAGAAACTTGTATACCCTCCCAAGCTGGTATTGCTCACCAGTCTTACAACAGGTCATTCCTGTTTGCATCCATCTTCCATAGTGGTCTGCACACAGTATGAGGAAGAGCAGACACAATTAACTCACAACAAAGTGTTAGTGACTTGAAAATCTCTCTTAGCTGCAGGAAGACCCATGGAAGAACCAAGAGAAGTCAAGAACTGAAGTTCTTCCATTCCCACCTCTGGGTCACCTTCCCTGCTTTCTCTTTCCCCAAAAGAGATGCAGTCAACATCCCAAAGACCAATGATGCCATTGTTTTACACCAAATATCCCTCCTCTAAATTTTTCAAGAAATTGGGAATAAACTTCTTAAGAAAATTTGGGGAGCAAAAGCAAGTAGCCAGCCTAGATGAGCACATCCAACCTCTCTCCTCTTGATTCTCACATGTATTACCCAGGATCCCGTTTCTGCAGAAAGCAGAGAGCCCTTGAGAACATTTTCACTTTGTCACTTTAGCAGCCTAACTCCGTGGTACCCCTGAGATAGGGAGGGTGAAGGGGTAGGGAAGACTGCAACCCCAATAGAAGCAGGGAAGGTGACATAGATGTGGGAATGGAAGGACTTAAGTTATTGACTTCTCTTCGTTTCTGCCCTGGGTCTTTCCGGCACTATCTTTCCCTATATTATTTCATCTAATTCCCCAAACATCCCTAGATAGCCTATATCATTAAGTCCTTTATGATCTCCATTTTACCTAGAAAGAAACAGTGAGATGCAAAGAAGTTTAGTAACTTGCTGAGACCACAGGACCAGACAGAGGTTGTGCTGAGACCCACCAGAGCACCAGGCTCTTCATCACAGCCTCTTTTTGTAATTTCCCACTCAGTCTTCTTAACGGTGTCAGGGGTGTACCTGTGTGTTCTCCCTGACCATTAAAACCTCACTGGCATTAACTGGACAAACAGGAAGTTTAAAGAGGGTATTTTTAACACCCTATTCATGTAGTCTCCCTGCTTGGGCTGCTCCCCTATCCTAGAATGTGCTTTTATCTCCTGTGATAACCAAAGACCCACTGGATCCTTCCTGCCCCCTCTCTCACCATAAGGGCCTCAATGCAAGTTAATGTCTCCATTTTCCATATTCCTATTGTGTTTATAGATGGCTCTGTACAATTTCATGTTTTACATACAATGTTCAACCATTGATATAATAACAACCATGAAAACAAATACTTTTGTGCATTTGTTATCTGTTAAGTACCTTTTGTCTTATTTAATTTCCATAATAATTCTATAAAGTCGATATGATAGCTCCCTCCTTGTAAACAAGAATATTGAACCTTGACATACGCATTTGAGAGAAATAATATATCTTGGCAGTTTAATGTTTGAGCTTCGACTTTGCGTTTAAATCCTAATTCACTAAGTAGGTAAATGTACACAAACTGCTTCTCTAAGCCTCAGTTTTGTGATCTGTAAAACAGGGTTGCTGAGAGGCCTAAACTGAGGTAATGTGTATGAAGTACTGAGTACAGGACTGGCATGGAGTAAAGTAGCCCATGACTGCAGGTACTTAATATCAGAAGGAAGCAGGGCTTAAAGTCTAACTCCAGGGCCCATGTTTCCTGCTTTTCATATAATCCTGAAGTAGGCAGAGTTTTTCCTTGCTATTTTAAAGAAGAGGAATTAGGTTCAGAAATATAAAATGACTTGTTCACCAACACCCAGCTGTTAAGAGTCAAGGCTGGGGTTTGAGCCAAGTGTAGCTTTACTTGACTTCCCAACACTGAGCTGCCTATGTTAATCTGTTAGTTTCAGGCAATCTTCTTTCTTCCAAATTTGTGATAAGCTCCTCGGAGCCAGGCAAAGGCACTTCTACTCTGCCTGTGTTTCCCAGATGGCCTGGCACGGCCTCGCACGTGCTGTGTTCTCAATATGTCATTAGTAAAGAAAATCCTTGCTGCCCTTGCACAGCCTGGCACTCAGCTCCCTAGAACCAGCTATGGAGGACTGAGAATCCTAAACAGAAGGAATACAAGATAGGTCATTGCAGAATTACCTAACAATTTTATGCCTATTGTACTCATAAGAAGTAAGCCTCAAACACTAACTCAAGGTGTTCCAAAGAAAGCTGAATGTCTTACAGGTCCATTGCCACAGATTCTTCAGTAAGTAAAGAGTGTATAAAAGAATAAAAAGATATAATCTATTAGAGATGAAAAGATTCATGGGAAATATCAGTCAAATGTAATATTTGGACCTCATCTGATTACTGTTCCAAAAACCAAATATTAAAAGCCATTTTAAAGACAACCAGGGAAGTCTGAATATAGGCTTGTCATTAAATCATAATTTGGAATATTTATTTAGGTATGATAATATTGCATTCTTTTTTTATAAAGTCTCTATTTATTAAAAATATGCCATGAAGTATTTATTCATGAAGTGATATAAAATCTAGGATTTAAATACTTCAGCAAGGTAGAGAGGAAATACTCCTGAGGGGAGATTGATAAAACAATATCGGCAATGTTTATAAATGTTGAAGCTAGGTGATGGGTACATAGGGGGTCATTATACTATTCTCTGTATTTCTGTGTTTGTTTAAAAATTTACACAATAAGCAGTTTTTGTTAAAAAAGGAAGGAATGGTGAATCCCCAGCAATCTTCCGTTTTGTTCTGCAACTACTTGTCTTCCACAAGAGTTCAGTCTCCTTGACGACATGAAAAGTCATTCTCTTCCTAAGGTTCCTAAATGTACTTGTACAAGTGAGGACTAAGCAGCTGTTGCGAGGACAGCTCACCTGGACCATTCCCCAGTCCCTCACAAATCAGGCTGCTTCAAACTGACCTTGTCACTTTCCCCCAAATATGCACACTGTCTCCATAATCTCATCTCTATCTCCTGTCTGCTGCTGTAGATCAGAAACCTCAGCAACACCTTTGTGTCTTTCCTCTCCTTCAACCCCTAGGCCAGGCAGCCAATGCTACTTTGGAGCATGACTCAGATGACACCTTTCCTCTCCATTCTGACTGCTCCAGCTCTGGCTAAAGCCTCAACACCACATACTTGGACTATGGCAGCAGGCTCCTGGTGGGTTCCCTTATTTCAACCTTTTCCCTTTCTGTGCAAACAGCTGAACTTTCCAAAACACTAGACCACCAAGCTTAAGGCTTTTACTTGGAATCACTCATTCTGAAACCCATCTGTTAAATCCCTGTATCAAATAGGCCGCTCAGGAGTTCTTATGGTTAAGCTCCACCTTACTACCTTTCATAGCTCACTGAATACCTTCCTTAATCATTTCAGAATATGTCTGGTCACAGCTAGACTGGAAGCTCAAAGGGAAAGAGGCTTGTCTGTCTACCCCTATATCCCGGCACTTAGCATCATGCTTGGTACACTGTTGTGGGTGCACAGTAAATATTGGTTGAATGAAAGAATAGATTTATTAATGAATAAATTCTGTGAAAAAAATCATTTTTTCCCCCTTGATGTGTGCCTATGTGGTGCTTTCTTCAGCACAGGTCCTAATCTTTCCAGCACAGCATACCTGCAGTCCATGATGACCAAATCTTTAAGAGCCTCTGGAGGGAGACATAATCTCCTTACAAAGATAATTTTCAAGTAAAATCTAAATAAAAGGTATTTTATGGTTTCCCTTCTCCCACATACACAGTGTAAACAAACCTCTATTTATAGGTCGAGTAGCCTTAGCTTTAGCTCTGACTACACATGAACTTGGTCTACCCATCCATGTCTCTGGTCCTCAGTTTCATCATCAGTTAAAGGAGAGGGGTAGTTGGGTAATCAGTGTGATCCTTTCAATTATAACCTTCTTGGTACTTTCCTTCATAGAAGTCACAATGCCGTGTGCCCAAAATGTCATATTACCTAAGTATAGAAAGTTTCCCTTTATTACAAGTTCCAATTGCTAGCCTGACGCAGAAGTCAGACTCGCTAATATGAACGTTTCTCTCCGGAACTCACCTTCTTATGGAGTCACCCTCATCCCTTTGCTTAACAAACATGTCTCTCTTATAAGCCAATTCAATGAGGAATTTTTCCCCTTTATTGTTGACACAGCATCTCTTTACGATGGTAAGTTGTGCATCTTTTCAGCCTGTCTTCATAACCATTATGTGATTTCATGCCCAGGGCAACCAGTTGAGACAATCAGGTAGGGTTTATGGTTGGTGATATGGTTTGGTTGTGTCCCCGCTCAAATCTCACCTTGAATTGTAGTTCCTATAATCCCTACATGTCGTGGGAGGGACCTGGTGGGAGGTAATTGAATCATGGGGGCAGTCACCCTCATGCTGTTCTCATGATAGTGAGTGATTTCTCATGAGATCTGACAGTTTTATAAAGGGCTTTTCCCCCTTTTGCTTGGCACTTCTCCTTGCTGCCACCAGGTGAAGGACATGTTTGCTTCCCCTTCTGCTATGATTAAGTTTCACGAGGCCTCCCCAGCCCTTCAGAACTGTGAGTCAATTAAATCTCTTTCCTTTATAAATTACCCAGTCTTCAGTATGTCTTTATTAGTAGGGTGAGAATGGACTAATAGAACTGGTTTATCATTTTGCAAAAGCATCTGTTGGATAAGCAACAGATTTACTTGTTGCTTGGTCTTCAGTGTGTTAGCAAGTGGAAGGTGGTGGTACCTAGTCTCCAGATTTCCTAAATTCTGGTTCTGGAATCTTTAACATCATTCCATTATGCCCTAGGAACAGGCAGCAGGACAGCTGTGAGGGTAAGGAGAACTGGGGTCCTTGCTTTTGAAGCCATCTCAGCAATCTGGGAATGGGCAATGAAGTGATGGCCCAAATAAGGATTATGTAGATCACAAGAAGCCCCCAACAACAGCTGAAGATGACAGTCTCCCTCAAGTCCAGATCCGCCTTGTAGCCTGAAGACCCCTGATGATATTATCCTAATGGCCTGGGAGCTGGGCCACAAGAAGACCCACTGGCCTGAATAGTTCCTCCAGAACACAGAAGTAGAAGGAACATGGGCTTCAGGGTCTGACAAAGGGCTCAGATCCCACCTGTACCCCTTTACAGCTGTATAAAATCAGGCCTGGTCCTCATCTGTAAAGTGAGGAAGACACCACCCATTAAGGGTTTTCTGGGAGTATTAAGGGAGATAGCTTACTTGAAGTGGCTAGTATGGTGCTAGGCTTAGTAATTTTCTTTTCCCCTACCTTTTAGTGCCTCTCTCTCCTCTCCCATGTGGCCCTGTGGCTGGTGACACAAGCAAGTGCTCAATGTCAATCATTGTTATTAAGAAATTTCCAGCCTGGGCAACATAATGAAACCTCATTTCTACAAAAATTAGCCAGGCGCGGTGGTGCATGCCTATAGTCCCCGCTACTCAGGAGGCTGAGGGGGGACGATTGCTTGAACCTGGGAGGCGGAGATTTCAGTGAGCCAAGATTGTGCCACTGCACTCCAGCCTGGGTGACAGAGAGAGATCCTGTCTCAAAACCAAAACCAAAGGGAAACAATTAAAAACAAGAAATAAAGAAAGAAAGAAAAACTGAAGGGCCCCTGAGGGACAAGGGGATCAAGGAGCCAAGAGGAAAAGAAATGCTGCAGAGGGGATCCTACCATGTGAAGACACAAAGTACATCTTTCCTGAATGTGCCTATCATTGCATGAGTCCTGAGGCTGACCCAGCATGTGGCCAACGGGCCTTTGCTGGCAGAAATACAGACCAGTCTCTCTCTAGAAAGGAGCCAGGTATAGAGCAAATAGAGGGAAAAGGGAGGTATTTTAAGGATGATTACAATGTATTCTTTGTTAAACAGTTGCCAAAACGGTCTGCAGTTACCAGCACTTGGAAACAGTTTGTGGAGTAGCCATGTAAGTTTTTTTGCTAATAAATTTTTAATCTTGGTCAAATGAACTTAGATTTAGCTAATCAAAAATAGGCATTGGAGCTGAAAGGAGCAGTCAATTTAGTGAGAATTCTACTGCTATGGAATTAGATACTGACCTTCCTCCCCTCTTTGAGACCACAAAGCCTAAGGGTCTCTAAACCACATCACTCCTCATCTAGTGGCAGTTACGCACATGAGCACAGCCTCCAAAGCATGCTATCAGATGCCAGGTGTGAAACTCTGGCCCTTGGGCATTGATAAGGCTGGCACCAAAAGGAGCATCCACCACTGGTAAGAGTAGCTACCCATGGTAGCTACCCATGGCTGACCCAGGGCTTCCTCCCTCTGGTCTCCAGGTCTAGCCTTTCCCTTCCTTGACTGTCCTCTTCCAACTTTCAAGTGAGGGCTACTCATCCTGCAGATGCCTTGTAGGATACGACTTCCTCTAGGCAGTCTTCCTTCACCTCCGGGTCTGCATGAGGAAGCCCTGCTGTGATCTCCCATAACGGCCTATTCTTTCTCCATTCACGCGCCTATCATACTCTCCCACAGTGGTTCTCAAACAGGGGCAATTTTGCCTCTAGGAAATATTTGGATGTCAACCTAGTGTCCAGATTGAGAAATCTTGCTCTACTGTAATTGTTTACTGGTTTCTCTTCATCACAGTGGCTACCTTGTTCATATTTGTATCCCCAGTACAATGCCTGGTACATTCTAGGAGCTCAAAAGAAATACCGATTAAATGACTGAGTGACCATCTCCATTCCACATCTCTGGTTTACTGCTAGCTTTTGATCCTGACAAACCCTGTACTTGGCTCTCTGTCTTACCCAGCACCAATTCTGTCTTACCCAGACCCTCATCATTATTCTACTATACGACACAGAGTGCAGGTCGTGGGTGATAGAAAACTAGGGCCACCTGCAGTAAAGCAGAGAACAGAGCACCTGGGCTGCAGGGCTAGGCAGAGTCAAGACCTCAAGAAATGGAAGAAGGCCTGAGATAAAGGAAAGCAGGGCCAGACCACCAGGCAAATTGGGCAGTGGGACTGTGCAGCTAGGAGCTCAGAAGCTGATTAGTTTTCAAATCCTTCACACAGCATTTATTTAATTAATGGACACTGAGTGTCTGTTTCTGAGGCTGCAGGATTCTTTTCCCCTTTTAGTGAAGTAACGTTGTATGATGAATCCTTTCTTGAAACTGAGTCCCTGCCCATTTGTTTCTTTGTGCTTTTGCTACTGAGTTCACATGAATTATGATAAGCTTATTTTACATGATTCTAAGGGGCTGGTAATTCTCAACAATTTCAAGAATGAAACGTTCACAAAGACTTTCAAAACAGTGACGTGACATGGTTTGGGAATTCAAAATCACAGTTACTGAAAACATATTATTTGATTTATTATATTTTACATCCATATTATAATTTATGTTTAAATAATGTACTGCAGGGAGATGGAGCTGGGCAATTTTACCAGGCAACCAAGGTTTAGGGGGTTGCTAGACTTTCGAAAGTAAAAATTAGTTGCTTTTAACAACAGCCCCATGATTTCACCCTTGAATTCCTTTAGAACTGTTGGATGAAAGCCAACCTGTCCCTGTGATTTATCCATATCCAGTTTGTCAACTCAGTCTAGAACATTCTGTTCATTTACTACTATTTGATCTAGTACCTCTGCTTCTAAAGATGATTTTGATATATTTTTCTGAAAAGACCAAGGCAAATAATTTATTGTGTCTGCTGGCTCCTTTTTCTATCGCCCAAGGAGTATTCTGAGCATCTGCAAAGGTTCTGCTGGATCTTTGCCTGGTTGCTTCATTTTGATTCCTATAAAAAAGTCTCTCCTATTTTTGCTTTAATGTCAGTTTCTTATAGAATGCTCCTTAAATTATGTGTGAGCCTTTTTACTTGTCTTTCTAGGTGGGTTTCTCTGGTTTTCTAACTGAACTTCCTATTTTTTTCAAAGATGTCTCTTCCTTATGAAGTCTCTTCCTTATTTTTGCCTGGCTCCTTCACTTCAATTCCTATAAAAGTCTCTCTTATTTTTGCTTTAATGTCAGTTTCTTATAGAATGCTCCTTAAATTATGTGAACCTTTTCCCTGGGCTTTCTAGGTGGGTTTCTCTGGTTTTCCAACTGAACTTCCTATTTTTTTCAAAGATGTGCCTTCCTTATGAAGGAATATGCTCTTCCTTGAGCAATCCTCTTTGCACTGTATCTGTAAACGATAATTATGATCCCAACCTCCAGAGCTATAAGGGCAAAATAAATTAAGGCACATAAAGGATTTCACACAATACCTGCCACAAAGAAAGTGTTTAGCGTTGGCTGTTTATTCTTACTTTATTGGACAAAGAAGGTGGGGTAGGGGAAAAAACCTAGTTCTTCTCACCTGTGCCTCTCAAAAAGATTTTTTGAATCTTGTCATATTTTGTGTTTCTGAAAAGGTGTTTGGTAGTTAACCTTTTAAAAAAATTAATTGACAAGATCCTTGAGGCTTGCTATTTTTCATAATTACTATTCATGCTTTTAAAATTCTCATCAGTTATACATTATCTTGGTTTTCTGTTCCTTGCATCAGGCCATTAATCTTACGTTTCTTAGGGTTATTAAATTACAGTGGCTAACACACGGACACCTCCCTGTACCTTCTACAGTATTTCTTTTTCTTTTCTGCTATAAAATCATTAGCACAGGAAGTGATCATTTGTCCTCATTCGTTCCAGGGAGGTATTTTGCCAATCTACAAGTGAATAAACACTCTCATTATTGCTAATTGGCCTGATTTTTTTTTGCTTGGCCAGTCCTATTCCAGTTTCCAGCTCAATCTCATTATCCTTGTCAGGTGGCCCATAACCCCCTTCTATTGCTATATTTTCCATTAACTATGGACTATTTCCCTATTTCCACCCACTGGGCCTCTCCCGACGGCATTTTTATGCTGAAGCTCCTTGGATTTCTTCACTACTGCAATACTCTATTTCATGACCGTGGCTTCTTACTCTTCACTGACAACTGTCTCAAGAGCATTTTCAATTCTTAAGAAACTCAACAGTCTTTTTTTCTTTGTACCCCTGTCTCCTGCTGTCACTAGGATACTCAAATTCCACCTGTCTCTTAGGTACTATAGACTGTAGTTATATAATGAACTATAGTTATCTTTCTCTCCCCTCTCAATCTACTCCTCACACCCCAAAGAGCCTAAGAAATTGTGTTGTAACCAACTCTGCAGGTGTTGCTTATACATACAAAAGTTTGAAAAGCACAAGTCTAAAGCATTGTTTACTGCTGAGGGAAGAACTGAGTGTTAAGATGCCATGGAGGAGGCTTTTCATTGTTTACCCTTTTCATACTGTTTGAATTTTTTTCAACCATGCACATGTCTTACCATTTTAATAGAAATAAAAAGAGTAAACAAGTAAAACCTTCATCAAGATCACATTAAGAAGGAAAAGATAATTCATGGCAACTGTTCCCAGATGTTCCTGGCAATTGTTCCTCAATTGTTTACCTGAACAATTTTCCCTCTGTCCAAAATGACAGATGAGGAGAAAGAAGACAGAATGAGGATAATGTAATACATTGACAAAAAATTATATTTTGTTTCGGTTTTCCGAAAACATTTTAGGAAAAGCATTTATAACAATAGCTTGTCTAGATTCCTCAAAAATAGGAGAATGGATACAGCACAATTAAGAGTCTGCATGTTTTAACTCTTGGAATGATTTTCTTTTCCTAAAGATTACAGCTACTCTCACACCTTCTCAAATTGAGGCTTAAGCCAACCTTATTATTAGCCGTCCCACTAAAAGAAAATACAATGGTTAAAATGCTAGATTAAAGTAATACAAAATGCAAGAGACTGCTGCCAGTCTGTTTCCAAAAAGAAAAACAGGACGACATGGACTGAAAGGGCTCACTGAACAAAAACAAGAAGAACCACTGGGTGCATAGACCTTGTCTCACTCACCCAAAGCTGGAAAGTCAGAGTCCCCTACATCTAATGAAAACATTTGATTTCCAATAAATTAAAGTGACCAGGAGTACCTGCATCTATCCATCTACCACAACAACCACAGACATTCACTTCTACCAAGACACCCCACACCTTCCATAAGGAAGGAGATATGCCAAATGCTCCCTTTCCACACTACTTTGTATAGGAAAAATGAGCCTGTGTCAGGACACTGACACAATTTCTCATGTTATTTTTCTGAGGGTTGTTATCTGTCTCTCAGGGTTGTAGAAGGAATGAACACTTAATTGAAAATTTTAACCCTAATACTCATAAAATATCATATGCTCTTGAAAAGGATTATGGAAATTCACAGATAGAATTATGTGAACCATTTCAAGAGTAGTCTTCATAGCTTGAATTCCTTAAACACAGTACTTTGTGATGAAGTTAGCCAAATACAGAGAAACAAAACAGTTTTCAAGTTTTATTCTGGGTTATTTTTAACTCCTTTTTTTTAAAGAAAAGAAACAGAATTTGGAATTGAGTTGGCGGTTAGCAGAAAACTACTCCTTTCAATGACCTCTTCTTCAGCTAATCTTATCAAAGGTCTAATATCCTTTTAATGTTTATAAGTAAATGAACACTCAGATAAACTGCACTACCTTTCCCACAAACTATGGACATTTACACTGAATATCTTTTAAAAAGCATATTTGAAACACCAAAAAAACATGTAGTCCATTTTAATCAGGGATGCTATCAAATGTTTGCATTTAACTCCTGAGTATAGTTTTTTCCTCTTAGAAATTAGTTCTACTTCAGGATATTCGTTACTAGTATCATAATCACAAAAGCCAAAAGGTGAAAAAGAAAGCAACAAACCAAATCTGCAAAAAGAAGAGCAACTTACTCAAAAGCGAGTATCCTGAAGAATATAATGAGTGAGAAGTTTTCATCCCATTAAATGTTGATACATAATATACCATAGGCCATTGCAAAAGGAATGAAAACCAACATCTAATAAACTCTCAGGATACCTATAGAGATCTTGTAGATTAACATGCAAAAAAAAAAAAAAATCTCAAAGCTGAAATGCACAACAAAAAAAAAATAATTTGTATCTCTATAGTTAAGCATTTTAGGTTAAAACGTTTTAGAAACTTTCTTAACAAGGAAAGAAACTTCTCTGATCCTCTTTGTAAAATGTCTCAGAGGAATTGTATTTTGGCTAACACTGCACGATGGTGCTAGTAAAGAAACAGTCCCCAGGATTCCATGCATTAAGAACACTGGAGGATTTCTTAGACAACAAGAACCCTTACCTGGTCTTCTTTAAGCCTCCAGCATCAACATCCGTCCTTTAACAAGGTAAAATTGGGTACCTCAGAGAGCGGGAAGAGCCAACCAACCTTCAAGGCAGCTGAGAGCGTGCAAAGGCACAGCTGACAGCCTGCTTCCCTCTCCTGGGGCTCTCTGCCTAAGAGGCTGCACAGAAACCAAGCCTGGTGCCAAATCTTAATCCTTTTGCAGAATCTCACATGGAGCTGCCTCACCTCTTCCATTCCTGCAAAGTCTCTTCCTGCTGCACTTCCTTCTGAAACCATTAATCACCACAACGACCCACTGAATGAAGCCCAATCTCAAATCGTAGTGAAAAATCCTGCAACGTGCAGGGTGATGAGTGTTTACATTAGCTGAAATGAAATGATGTAATACCCAGAATCGAGGGACGGCTGCAATCCAGCGTCAGGGCATTGCAAAAACCTCTGTGAAATACAACTTTTCTATATTAAAAAAAAATGCCCTTGGGTTTTAGTAATCTGGCTTCTGTAAATTTAGGATTACTTGGATTTTTCTGATCTCATCAATTTGTTTTCCAAATAGAAATTCAGAACTTCCCAATTACTCATTGTTTTAGTCAAGGTTTTAAAAAAGGGTAGCAAATAGAACCCAAAGTGCATGCATGTGCAAAGAACCCAGTATCAAGGGAATAACAAAAGAAGGCAGCCATCCAGGCATGTGGGCACCTGCCATGCTGCAGAATAGCAGGGCCTCCCAAAGGTCTAAGTGCCTTCAAAGTCAAGACACCTTCTAAGAGAGGCAGTACTTGTTTAAGCCAGTGGTCAATTTTTCTTCCTATAACTGATGATGAACAAGAAAACCCAGGAGTTCCTAGCCCTATATATTGATGGGCAACTGCTGTTGATTACTTTAGGATCTTGTGGTCCACGGTTGGGGTGAAACAGGAGATGTGAGAGGTCATGTTACTTTTGGATGAGGGGCGAGGTGAAGGGAGGGGTAAAAGTCTGTCAACAGCACCTGCTTGGAAGAGAGACCAGGTAAGGCTTCATGGCAGATCAGAGGTTAGCTTGAGACTAGTGGAGACGCCAGAGGCAGAATATTTGGTTTGGATGTATTACAGATCATAACAGTAAATTTGAAGAAGTGTTTATCCTGTGCCAGGCAATGTGTAAGCACTTTCATGCATTATCTCATTTAATCCTCACAACAATCCTATGGGTGGATACCATTATTGTTCCTATGCTACAGGTGAAGAAGGTGAAGCTCAGAGAGGTCAAGCAGTGGTAAGCTGGTAAGTAACGGTACCAGGTTTGTCAGGCATGCTTCCTAACCACCAGTTTGTATTGCTTATGCCAGCTTTGTGAGATACACAACCACAGCATGCTCAGCACTCCACAGAGGGACAAAGTGTTGCTGCAAAAGGGTATGCAAAGCATGTGCTGTGGCTCCCCAAGTGCATATCCTAAATTCTTAGCTACCATTGTCCAGAAGTGCCAGTATCCAGAGCTCCTGGCCTAAATGCAAGGCCCTTGCAAGGAAGGTGAGACCTCCAAATGTAGGGGTAAGTACCAAACATCACATGAAAACAGCTCTGGCCTGGCCCAGTTCTGTCATGAACCAATGACTTTAGTCAGTCCATTTCCCATTTTGAATCTCATTAATATTAGGAGGTTGGGGCCAGGCAAGGTGGCTCATGCCTGTAATCCCAACACTTTGGGAGGATGAGGTGGGAGGATGGCTTGAGCTCAGGAGTTCAAGACCTTCCTGGGCAACATGGTGAGACCCCCCCACCCCTGCCTCTACAAAAATTAAAATTAGCTGGGTGTGGTGGTGTGTGCCTGTAGTCTCAGCTGCTTGACAGGCTGAGGTAGGAGGATAACCTGAGCCCAGGAGTTTGAGGTTACAGCTGTGATCGAACCACTGCACTCCAGCCTGGATGTCAGAGCAAGACCCTCTCTCTACAAAAGAAAAAGAAAATTAGGAAGTTGGACTTAGATAATGGTCTCTAGGGTTCCTTGCAGAATACATTTTCTATGATAAATGATTTTTCTTTTCTTTCTTTCTTTCTTTTTTTTTTTTTTTTTTTTGGGACAGGGTATCACTCTGTCATCCAGGCTGGAGTGCAGTGGCGTGATCACAGCTCACTGCAGACTCGATCTCCCAAGCTCAAGTGATTTTCCCACCTCAGCCTCCTGAGTAGCTAGGACCACAGGTGCAAGCCACCACACCTGGCTAATTTTTAAAAAAAATTTATAGCCGCAGGGTCTCACTATGTTTCCCAGGCTGGTCTTGAACTCCCGGGCTCAAGTAATCCTCATGCCTTGGCCTCCCAAAGTGCTGGGATTACAGGCATGAGCCACTGTGCTTGGTCAGCAAATGATTTTAAATAATGTGACTTCTGGGTAAGTTATTTTTTTAAATCAGAATTTATGCATCCAAATGAGAATTTGCTCCAATATTATAAGAATACTAATCACCTCCATTTAGGTACTATGCTTAGGGCACTATGTGAATATTCCACTTGTCCTTATAATAGCCCGAGTAAGGCAAGTATTATTATCTCTATTCCACAGATGAGGAAATGAAGGATCTGAGGGAATGAATGATTTGCATAGGGCCACACAGCTGCTCAAGGGGACAAATACGGATTGGAGCAAGACCTGTGAGATTCCGCAGCCCTCTGGGCTGCCCATCATTCCAACAGTGCTCCTGTTACTCAGAGCAATCCTGAGACACCTCTTGGATTCCTTTCAATTCAACCCATACATTCAATTATAATAAATACACATTTTGAACATCTGCTCCGTGCTGGGTACTATAGAGAGTGTAGACATATGGGCCTATCCTCCAAGGCCCCCACCCTAGTGGGGAAAACACAGGCAGGAGGAGGTAATTCAGTTGCAAGAGAGATTGGACAGTGTTACAACAGAGATATAAAGGACAATGGGAGCTTGGGCAAGTGAGAAATTGCTTCAAAATTATCAAAATTACTGCTAACATGCTCAGTGGTCATAAATATCCATCTTTAGAGGGTGGATGTAATTTTGGCTCACAAGAAAGTCAGAGCCAAGACTGGAATATAAAATAGGTCGTCAAGCTGGGCAATACCATTTTTGGTCACAAGCTAGGTGTGGCTATAAAATAAAAGTGAGATAGATTTTCCTGTGTGACCCAAATCAGCTCCAAAGGCAATTCTTAAAGGGCAGTTCCAAAAATGTTTCAAGCAATGATACCATCTCCAGATTAAAGAAAGAGCCACCCAAAGTGATTCCAAAAGAGAAGGCTTCCCCAGCACAGCACTTAACCACACCAGAAGTCATGGCCTGTGGAATAATCACATGCCTGCCTGCTCGCTGTGAGCTCCCAATCAGCAGGTCCCCAACGAGCTTGCTTGCTGCCGTACCCCCAGGATCTGGCATCTTACTAGGCATAGGGGGTGACTGAGAGATACTTTTGAACATGCAAATGCTCAACTATTTGTTTCTTAAAATTGTCTTACTATTTGGCCACATCTAGACATCTGCATATTGACTGTGGGCACATTGCCAGTTGAGCACAATGGCCAAATTAAGACTATACTTACCCCGTCTGTCTTCCAGGCCAGGCCCTGGGTGATCAGCCTGCTTGTGACAGGCCACTACAGTTTCCCATCCTGCCCCTGCTAGTGGCCATTCTGGCATTCAGGGCTAAGAGAAGTAAGTGCAGAGCACTGAATATTCCATGGGAACTGTTTAGGATTTGTGGTCAAATGGGCTGACTAGTTCCTCCTTTAGTGCCAACCCTGGAAGTCAGGCAACCCCTGGGGAATATTTCTACAGACTCATCAGGTGTAGGCAGGGTGCCTCAATGGACGTGTGGAACACCCTGCAGCCCAGGTGGTCTCCTAACAGACCCGCCTGCAGGAACTCAGGATGACTCCTCCAAGCACAGCTCTACCTCCATACACATTCCAAAATATGGACTGCCTCTGAGACTCCACAGATTCCTCAAGTCAGTACCAGAGTTCAGAGTAGATCTCAGGATAGTCAGAAGCCAGAGAGGGTTTTCCTGCCTTCTATGGTCATCAGTTCTCCCCTCCTCCTCCTTGTCTTTTTCTTGGTTGTTTGACTTTGGTTAGCTTACTAGTTAGCCACATAAACAAGCCCGTACCAGATGGGGCAAAGCCTCTCTGCCACTAGGATCCCCAAGGCCAAAGGAATTTTGTGGGGTCTAATGTCCCCCCAAATCCTGCCTATCCTCATTTTAAAATAAATACAATAATAGTACCCCCAAACACAAGATTGTTGAAAGAGAAAATATATATAAACCACTTAGAACAATGACTGGTCCAGAGTAGGTCCTTTATACATTTTATTTGTTACTGTTGTTGTAATTGCATACTCACTAGGAGCGGAGAAGGGGCCAGATGATGGGTGTAGCTGACAGTGAGGAGGGGTATTCACGCACTTCTGCATTTATTTACTATGTCATTCTGCCTGGGTGATTTATCCTGTTTAATGCCACAAATGGATTTGATGTGGCTTCTCCATTAAAGTATATAAAATTAAACAACAACATCCAGTTTTAAGACAGATTTTGAGACCTGACTTGTTTGAGGGAAGCCACAATTGCTGGTCACTGTATTTAGCTCTGAGAATCTTGGCAAATGAAACAATAACAGAAATACCCTGAGGTATATCACTGGCATTTTCCAATCAGAAACAGTGTGAAGATTCGAGCAGCAAGAGAAATTTTCCCTGGCTCCAAATTTTAAGAGGAATTTAAAGCTGGGATGTATGGACACCAGACAAGAAAAAAGACAAAGCCACCTCTTGACTCACATGAAAGATGCAGAGACATCTTTTCAATGGCCCAGACTTACAAAGGCCCTGAGGGCTCACATTAAACTGTAGCTCAAGGCAAGTGTTTATGGTTTCACAGAATGTCAGCACAGGAAGGGCCTCTTAGTCCAGCCCCCTGGTTTTACAGAAGAAGAACAGGTGGCCAGGATGGGGGCCTGAAGAGGCAGACTAAAGAAGACCAGACTCAGCTTCCAGTCCAGTTCTTCCCTACCCCAAACTCTTGCCCTCTCCCCTCATTTCTTCCACCAACAAAAGGAAGCTTCCCTCAGGCCCTTCCTCAGGGGAAATGGCAAAGCTATGGCAGCCCCTTTCACACTGTGGAATCCCTTTTCTTTAAACTGGGTCAAAAATAAATTTGAAAAATATTTAAATTTTCAAAGTCCAGACTGGAGAGCTTCCAGGTGGCTTTAGGAGGCTTGGCTGCACGGAGCCACCCTCAATCTAAACTGTTGGCAGCTACTGCTGGCTGTCGAAGCGCACTCCTTACCCCAAAGTCCAGCTTTAAAGGATTGTATGTTCTAGCAGCTACCATTCTTAAAAGCTTTCTAAGCACCCCATGGTGCTAAGTGCCCTATGTGATAGCCTCCTTCAATCCTCCCAATAATACTATGTGGAAGGTTCTATTATTAAGCCAGAACTTGAACCGTGTCCACTGAGTCCAGAGTCCAAGATCTTAACTACAAACTCTTAGTTACCTTCACAGAATGAACGTCTTTGCTAGGCAAGAAAAAAGTCGGCTAATCGTTACTGGCAACAGACCCCCGTTGAAGCAATAAATTTTCCGAGGCCAACACTTGGCAAATGTCATTCAGACTGTACTTGGTTATCCTGAATTTCTGAGAGACTCTCTGGAAAGATGATCTTAAAATTAGGATAATTCTTTAATTGTGGCATACTGAGCACAACATCAAAATGAAGCCTCCAAAGTCCAAGCACACACTATACCTAACAGGAAAAATACTTGTAGCGAATCAGAGAAAACTGCTGTTGGCTATCTTTAGGCCAGAAATGAGAAGGGCTGCACAGCAGGGCAAATGGGTGTCTGGGTGTAGGTTCTGGTCCGTCACATGCTAGGGTGGAACCCTGGCCAAATGGCTCATCTTCCCTAGCCCTCAGTTTCCACTTCTGTAAAAGGAGATGATAACAGTGCCTCCTTCATAGAGTTGTTTGGGGAACTGGCAAGCACATGCTGTGGGCCCCATAAAAATGGGCTGATGAAAACGACAGACGTATTTAGACATCAGAATACAGATTAATTATTGGAATCAGTAATATTAAGGGTCTTTAATTAGGTACTGCTAAACATTTGAGGCAAAGTCCCATTTTTCACTCACACCCTGATGTTATTTTATCCAATACACACCTTTCCAATTCACAAAGCAATTATGGTACCATATGTTATGGGCTCACCTTAATTCCTAACAGCACCCTTTATTGGCAACATTCAGATTCTTGACCAAGAATTGATGCAATCAATGCAAACAGAGAATGCAAACTCCAATTCTCTACGATTCCTTCTTACTAGGAGCTTGGTTGCAAAAAGAAATAATCATAGAGAACTGCCAAAATGATGTTCAGCTTAAATATTCCTCTTAAAATTTAAAATTACACCTTTTGATCAAGTCAGATCATCAGAAAGCCACATACCTAGAAATCTCTGTAGTGTTACTTCACATAGAATTGTTTTTAATGAATTTGTTCAAATGTTTTGCCATTGGTTTTTCTACAATGTCCTGTAGTTTTCAGTGAATAAGTCTTACATCTCTTTTGATAAATTTACTCCTAAGTATTTTATTGTTTTGATGATATTATAAGTGGAATTTTTAGAAATTTTATTTTCAGATTGTTTATTGCTAGTTTATGGAAAAAATTATTAATTTTTGTGTAGTGATCTTGTATCCACCCACTGGCTTTTATTGATAGAAATTACAAATAACATTCATTCATTCAAAAATACATTATGAGCACCCATTATGTCTCAGGCACTGTGGTGGGCCCTGATATATGATGAAGAACACAGTAGATATGGTGTTCACCCCTCAAGGAGCTTGAGGTAAAGTAGGGGAACGCAGTCACATGAGGTGCACTCCCACCACTGAGAAGATGCTGTAAGCACTGTCCCTGTGATTGCACAGGGCCCCTCTCTGGAGGCCAAAGAGCAATTTTCTCTCCAGTCTCAGGAGCAGGAAGCACTGAGTATCCCCCTAGCAACCATTCTATTTTCATCTCATGCCCACTGTGAATTGTAGAGCTGGATAGGTTTTCTTTGCTTCAGTTGCTAGGAAGCTTAGGATTATGTTGTGGCCAAACTCTAGCTAATGACACTAAGGCAAGAATTATTTTCTGTTTTATCATATTTATTTCTCTTTGTCCTAATTTTCTCATCTTCTTATTTCACCTTGTTTTAGGTCAATCTTTGTTAGGTGCCTCAGGTTTTTCATGGAGAGAGGCTGGGAAGGAAGGCATTGCAGTTACTTGTTAATATTCCTCAGAATGTTAACTTACTATGAAGATCTACTCCCTATAGCTGAAGTTCCACTGAGATGTGATTATATTACCTGAGTGAATGCTTATATTATCTGGAATAAGAACTGTTTCATACTTATAAGGTTCTTTAATCTACTCTTGGCAGGTCTAAATTAAACAAAGTCTATTAGTTTTCTCCAGACACACTGGAAGTGCTTCTCTGGCATCACTTCAGTAAAATTTCATGCCTGCACAAGCAGGCAAGGTGGAAAGGGACACCTTTCCCCCAAGTCATCTGAGACCAAGAGGCAGTATAGGCAGTTAGACTCTGAAGTCACTGAGACCAGGGTTTGACCCCAGGCTCTGTTATTTACCTCCTAGCTGTATGATTCTGGAAAGGTTGCTTAACTACTGTAAACTTCGGTCACCTCATCTATAAAGCTGATATAGACCTACATTATTGATTATTAGTGTAATCAAGTTAAATAAGGTCTAGCAAATGCCTGATGACACGTCTATTTAATACCATACTAGAGATACTAGGCAGTGTAATAAGACATGAAAAACAAGCCAGTGGTATATAGATAAGCAAAAGAATAAATATACTCAATTGCATACTACAGCTAGGTTAAAATAAATTAGATTTCTATCTAATTACAAAAATAAATTCCAAATTAAAGGTTAAAATGTAAAAAACAAAACATTTAAAACATTTTGATGAGAATACCTTCACCATCTCAGCATAACGGTTTCTTAAAATATAAAAAGCAGAAATCTTAAAGAAAAATGTTCATCAGATCACAAAGACATTTAAAATTTCTACACAATACATGATAATATAAACAAAACTAAATGAAAAGCTATGGATTAGAAGTTGATATTTGTAACACATATTACAGGCAACAGAATAATCCAAATATACAGAGATCTTTACAAACCAAGAAGAAAGATAAATAAACAGAAAAATGGCAAATAGATAAAACAGAAAAAGATATAAACATGTAATTCATCGAAGCAGCCCAGATAGCCAACAAACATTAAAAATGCTCAACTTTACTAGAAATCAGTTAAATATTTAAAAAAACAAGAGTGAGATAACATTTCCCACCCATAATCTAGCCAAAATGTCAAGTTTCCTATTTACTTTCATTTGCAGGTGTTCCAACAATTCATCTGGCAGTTGTCCACACAGTGGTTAGCTCTGAGGGGAGAGGAGAGAGTGGGAGCCTCAACTGTTTCTGTAACATTTTATTTCTTTGAAGCAAACATAGCAAATGGTTCCACCTGCAAGTCTGGGCAGTGGGTACATGGCTATTTGTCATAAGCTCCTTGTGCTTTCCTCATATTCTTGAAATATCCACAATAAATAAACAGTAGCAAACAAACTATCTCTGAAACAACCTGTTGATATTAAGAAACAACAGAATAGAGAAGTACCTTGATAAGTCTGTTTTTGAGAGCGCAGGCTGGGCCTAGAATGGGAACAGTGTAAAGGCTGGTGAACGGGGCCAGTGAATGATGTGAGGAAACACACATATTTTAGTAAAAATGTAGGTCTGGAAAATAAAGTCTAAAAGCAGAGAGGCTGACTGGGAATCCAGAGAAGTACAGGCCTCATTTGTTCATTCACTGCACAAATAGTTATTGCACTGAAACATTTTACTTGGTTCCTGGGCTAACAGCATATCCAATCTCATGGTAGAGACTGACTTATGAAATAATCACAACTAATAGCTGATCTTGGCTAAGAGAAGGGGTATGGTGGTCTATGAAGGCTTCCTTTAGAACATAAACTGAAGTTAACAACCAGGTAAAAAGCGGCTGGTAGCTCCGAAAGTGTGTCCCAGACAGAGGGATTAGCACATACAAAGGGCCTGAGGCAGAGACGAGTTTGGACCTGTGAGGTGTTCATGCAGAATCTAAAGACACCTCAAGGTTCAGGGGTGCTGTGAGAATGGGCATTTAAATGAGGGACTAAGGGGAGTGTACTTAGGTCTTTCTCAAAGACCAAAGAACCAGAGAGAACTCATCAAAGGTGAAGGACCGTGGGTAAAAAGCTGAAAGACAGCTGAAAGTAACAATAAAAGCCTACCAAGCCAAGAAATAACAGGAGTAGTTAACTGGCCTGCACACAGTTCATACCCTGGGATTCCCCATCACAATAGTAAAATCAGCTATAAACTTGAAATGTTAAAACAAATCAGTAGATTGAGTTGCAGAGGACACAGTGGAGAAGGAACATCAGAAACTCCTCCAAGGAAGAAATATGAAAGTTCCTTGCATATGCTTTTTGGAGAAACCTCAAGAGCTAGGAGGCAGCAAAGGGAATCATGTCAGCAACAGCTAAAAAACCAACATAGAAGCATCCTTCCTGGACTTTACCCCAGGCTAAGCTTGTCACACACAAAAAATTCAGGAGTCAGAAATTCCAGTTGGCTTGGGGCAAGAATTTTTCCTGAGGGTTCTTGAATTGGCTCTGCTGTAAAGAATAGAAGATAATATGTTTTAAAATTTTTTTTACATTAAATTGAATTTCTTTTTTAAAATTATACTTTAAGTTCTGGGATACATGTGCAGAACATGCAGTTTTATTACATAGGCATACACATGCCATGGTGGTTTGCTGCACCCATCAACCTGTCATCTACGTTATGTATTTCTCCTAATGCTATCCCTCCCCTAGCCCCTCAACCCACGACAGGCCCTGGTGTGTGATGTTTCCCTCCCCTTTCATAATGAAAACCGACATCTTCTTGGGATTAAACCAAAAGAAATAAATATAACTCGATGCTTTTCCCTAATTTCATGTCAATTCCAGGCTCCAGGGAGGACATTAATGTTTTCTCATTTCGAATAATGCTTAATTCTTTGGTGGGAGAGCTTTGTGACCTCAGATTTGCTCCAATGCTTTCTCTTAATGTTGTGATGAAAATATCCACTTGACTCAAGCAACATTTGCCTATTTGCTGTCAAGTCCAACTGTAGCCCCTTGAGAGAAAAAGCATGGCTACCAATTACAATTTAATTAATTTAATAGAAATATTAAAACTCTGTCCACAAGGGGGAAAGTGATTTCTAATTACACCAGGGAGGGATGTAGCACATACAACTGCAGATTTGGGTTCTGCCTCTTCCCAGATGTTACTCTGCACACATCCTCAACTTCCAGAAGCCCATTCCCTGCAGATAAACTAAGATAAAAAGACTACCTCCTACAAGTATTGTTGTGGAGGTCAGATTTGGTAATGTTTGCTAAGCATGAAACAGAGCAAGCATGCAAAATGTTTTAGCTATTGCCAATCTTTTAAAGAATGAGCAGGCCAGGCATGGTGGCTCACCCCTATAATCCCAGCACTTGGGGAGGCCAAGGTGGGTGGATCATGAGGTCAGGAGTTCAAGACCAGCCTGGCCATGATGGTAAAACTCATCTCTACTGAAAATACAAAAATTATAAGGGCATGGTGGCAAGCACCTGTAATCCCAGCTACTCAGGAGGCTGAGGCAGAGAATTGCTTGAACCTGGGAGGCGGAGGCTGCAGTGAGCCGAGATTGCACCATTACCTTCCAGCCTGGGCGACAGAGTGAGACTCTGTCTTGAAAAAAAAAAAAAAAAAAAAGAATGAGTAAAAAGTGATTTTCAAGACCATGCTTCATGTTTTCTGAGGGGCTAATTTGTATGGAAAAGCACAAGGCAAAAATTGTGACCTGAAAACATGCAATTTTTCTTTATAGGACTAAAATCACCTTTAAAAGGGGGTTATAGATGCTGAAGACAAAATCACTGAAGTCACACAACCTGCTCATTTCAACATATAAGAATTATTAAGGACTAAATGCTGCACATCACTATAATATTAAATTCCCGAGGCTGCCATTCTAATGCAAACAAATCTATCAGATAGCAATGTTTGCCAAAAAGCTGAAAGAGCTTTGGAATTCAATTCAGGTATTTTTAAAAAGTCAATAAGGTGCCATATTATGTAACTACATCATCAGAGACTGAGACAGTATCCCATAATCAAACAAAGATTTCTGCAACAGATGTCTAAATATTCACATTAAATGTAATAAATAAAGACTAGCCTCACACAAGTTCAAGTAAGGTTTTGCCACCAAATTCTGAGTTTGCTGTTAATTTTTAAACTTTGTTTTTAGGTCTTTTGCTTTTTGGAACTGTGAATTAGGGATTCTGGGTGTAAAATAGCACTTTTTACTTTTAAAATAAAGTCCCTATCCTCAGATATTTTAATTTTGTGTCTTTATCTCACGGAAACAAAATCTCAAAGTACACAAAGGTGTAAACGAATATTTATTCCAATACTGCTGTTTTTGTTTTGTTTGGTTTGGTTTTTTTGAAACAGGGTCTTGCTCTGTCACCCAGGCTGCAGTACAGTGGCATGATCATAGTTCACTGTAGCCTTGAACTCCTGGGCTCAAGTGATCCTCCCACCTCAGTCTCCAGAGTAGCTAGTACTACAGATGCACACCATCACGCCCAGCTAATTTTTTTTTTTTTTTTTTGGCAGACTTGGGGTCTCACTATGTTGCCTGGGCTGGTCTCAAACTGCTGGCCTTAAGCTATTCTCTCACCTCGGCCTCCCAAAGGGCTGGGATTATAGGTGAGATGAGTTGGAAACAACCTTACGTGACTGCCTGTAGGAAAACATTAACACAGGATGAGAAATTCACACTCTAGAATACAGTGCACCATTGCAAAGAATGAGGTTACCTAGCAAAGGGTTTCTCAACCTCAGTACTAAACATTAGGGCCTGGATAATGCTTTGTGAGGTGCTGTCCTGTGCCTTGTGGAATATTTAGCAACATCTCTGGTCTCTACCCACTAGATGCCAGTAGCATCCCATCACTCTAGTTGTTGACAACTGAAAATGTCTCCAGACATTGCCAAGTGTCACCTCAGGGGCCAAACTGCCCCCAGCTGCAAAACACCAGAGCTAATCACATTCACGAGCAGCCCTGATACACTCAAAAGTGCAAAAAGCAAGACATAGAACAACATTTGTTACATAATGCCAGTTTTATTTTGATGAGATATATAGTTGTTCATGTTATAGAAAAAGTCTGGATAGGTATGCAAAAAACGTATGTTAATACAATGAGAAAGTGGGGGAACTGTGGGTGGGAGGCTTTCCTCTTGTACTTTATCCATTTATGTGCTGTTTCAGCTTGGTAGATTTTAATTTCAGAAATGTAGTTTCTGAAAATAAATATGATACACAATTTGACAGTAAAGACAAAGGTTTAAATGGGTGGGACAGGGGGAGTAAAAGGATGTGTGGTCAGGATAGGAAAAGCCCCCCTCGAGGTGGGTGTCCAGCAGAGCTCATGGGACACCCACGGCTGCCAGCAGCTGCTTCCAGCACCCTGGCCTTCTAGGAGGCTGAAACCATTATCTGACCATCAGACTGGAAGTATTCCAGTCTGCAGAGTAACAGTCCTCTAACTGAACACTCCAAACTTCTCCTGAGGTTTTTTATTTTTTTCCTTCACGGCAGAAATTAAAGGCATCCTGCCAGTATTCAGCTGAAAGAGCAAGTGCTGAAAGATTCAGTTCTATTTCCACCTACTGGCAGGAAAAAAGACAACCATGCGCAGCTCAGAAAAGGCAGCACAACCTCCAATGCTCCATTCACACTGACCCCTCCAACTGTGGAAGACCTTTGTCCTCTGAACTTGTACTGCAATGAAGCAACATCTCAGAAATCACCTGACAGCAATGTAAGTGTAACTAGATTCAAAACATCTTGAGGTGTCAATCAAATCAACCAGGGTACAGTTTTTATACCATCTATCTTTACTCTAGGCTGAGAATTTCCTCAAGAAAACATGTAATAAACCTCCTACTAAACACTCTTCTCCCTAAGAAGGATATCCCGTGCCCCTTTGATTTATTTAGCTCTTTTATGGGGCTCTCCAGAGTGATCGCAGAAGCAGCTTAGCATGGAGGTAAAACACACACACACACACACACACACACACACACACACACACACACACACAGGCCCAGTGGTCAGAAAGACTTGAATTTGGGTCTCAGACTTTTCCATTGACTAGCAGTTGGCCTTGAGCACATCACTTAACCTCTCCAAGGTGCCATTTCCTCTCCTGTAAAGTGGGGATCCTAATAGTACCACCTCACAGGGCTGTTGTCAGGATTAAACGAGCTCGTGTATTCGTATAGTACTTGATGCATAGGAAATAAACATTAGCTGTTTTTATTGCACAATAATTCCACTGACTTCCAACCATTTTCCATCTGAAGAACTGAGGCAAAGGGTGATACTCAAGAGCAAGGAAACTCTGAACAGCAGAACACATTCTGAATGTGACCCAGGTCATGCTGCAGGCCTCCCCAAACTCCCTGCCTTTCCCAAGTTACTCAGGAAGTGGATATCATCTGTTGTCATAACAGAAATGCCAGCATATTTGTCTCATGACATGCATATTTCCACTCAGATGATCCAAATATTCCCTTCACTCAAACAAAGGTAGTCTCAGCTCAAAACAGCTAGACACCAATACCAATGCTTTCACCCAATGTCACTTTTACTGTAAAGAACAGAATGCCAGCAGTTTAGTCAGTAGAAGTCAGCAGTAGAATTCAATCTTCCAATGTGAGTGACTCCCTAAAGCCACATTTACAAATTTATCACCTAATTTTACACCAATTATGTGTTCTCAAGTAAACCAACATGGACATTAACCTGTTCAAACAAAATGAAAATTCTACTAGCCCAATATTTTTTTGATGTCTTATTGATGTCAGTCATTCGGAAAGGATGCATCTGCCACCTACTTTGCATTAATGGAGAGGAGAAGAAGGTAAAAAGGCATGTACTGCCCTCAAGGAGCTCCAAGTCTAGCTGGGGACATGGGCATGTCCCCGACTAACTAGTCATTCTGCTAAAGGTTCAAAAACAAAGTGCTACGGAACTGAGAGAAGAGACTAATTGTGACATTGAATGTGGGGATTCCGGAAAGATCTCACGGAAAGGTAATTCCTGTGTTAGTTCGTGAAAGATAATAATTAAGCCAAGAAGAGAAGGGGAAGAAGGCAGGCAGAGAAGGGAATCCAAAAAGGCAAGAGCAGAACCCCAGTCACATGAAATCCTACTGACATTGTAGAAAACATTATGTGTAGACCCATGCTTACAAGGCATAAATTGTCCATTTGATGAGAGGACTATAATTGATTGACATGGCTGTTTCACTTAATATTATACCAATTATTCTTTAAAAAATCAATACGAAGCTCTGGAAAATGGATCGTGCAAAATTGGGATTTGAGGAAATAAAGCAATTAATATCATTAGTAACTGGACCAATGACACCTTTTAAAAGCAAATATATTTAAGCATTAGTTAAGAGGGTTTTGGTTTATCACTATGAATGTATGTTCTGGCAAGACAGTATCATGTAGCATTTGAATAATTATATTAATGTTGTTATAAATGGCTGTTTACATTTCTGACTTAATAAAGATACTCATAAAGCAGTTCCATTTATAAAAATCTCCAGATTGACTAAACTCAGGACGTGATTAGAAAATGGATTTCACAGGGGTAGGTTCCAAGATGGCCGAATAGGAACAGCTCCAGTCTGCAGCTCCCAGCGTGAGCAATACAGAAGACGGGTGATTTCTGCATTTCCAACTGAGGTACCGGGTTCATCTCACTGGGGTTTGTCAGACAGTGGGTGCAGCCCATGGAGCAGGGTGGGGCATCGCCTCACCCAGGAAGTACAAGGGATTGGGAATTCCCTTTCCCAGCAAAGGGAAGCTGTGACAGAAGGTACCTGGAAAATTGGGACACTCCCACCCTAATACTGCGCTTTTCCAATGGCCTTAGCAAATGGCACTCCAGGAGATTATATCCAGCGCCTGGCTCAGAGGGTCCCATGCCCACGGAGCCTCGCTCACTGCTAGCACAGCAGTCTGAGGTTGAACTACAAGGTGGCAGTAAGGCTGGAGGAGGGGCATCCACCATTGCTGAGGCTTGAGTAGGTAAACAAAGCAGCCTGGAAGCTCCAACTGGGTGGAGCCCACCGCAGCTCAAGGAGGCCTGCCTGCCTCTGTAGACTCCACCTCTGGGGGCAGGGCATAGCTGAACAAAAGGCAGCAGAAACTTCTGCAGACTTAAACATCCCTGTCTGACAGCTTTGAAGAGAGTAGTGCTTATTCCAGCACGGAGTTTCAGATCTGAGAACAGACAGACTGCCTCCTCAAGTGGGTCCCTGACCCCCGAGTAGCCTAACTGGGAGACACCTCCCAAGAGGGGCCAACGGACACCTCACACAGCCAGATGTCCCTCTGAGATGAAGCTTCCAGAGGAAGGATCAGGTGGCAACATTTGCTGTTCTGCAATATTTGCTGTTCTGCAGCCTCCGCTGGTGATACTCAGGCAAACAGGGTCTGAAGTGGACCTCCAGCAAACTCCAACAGACCTGCAGCTGAGGATCTTGACTGTCAGAAGGAAAACTAACAAACAGAAAGGACATCCACACCAAAACCCCATGTGTACATCACCATAATCAAAGACCAAAGGTAGATAAAACCACAAAGATGGGGAGAAATCAGAGCAGAGAAGCCAAAAGTTCTAAAAATCAGAGTGCCTCTTCTCTTCCAAAGGACCGCAGCTCCTCGCCAGCAGTGGAACAAAGCTGGATGGGGAATGACTTTGACGAGTTGGGAGAAGAAGGCTTCAGATGATCGGTAATAACAAACATCTCCTAGCTAAAGGAGGACGTTCAAACCCATTGCAAAGAAGCTAAAAACCTTGAAAAAAGGTTAGACGAATGGTTAGCTAGATTAACAGTGTAGAGAAGTCCTTAAATGACCTGATGGAGCTGAAAACCATGGCACAAGAACTATGTGATGCATGCACAAGCTTCAGTAGCCGATTTGATCAAATGGAAGAAAGGGTATCAATGATTGAAGATCAAATAAATGAAATGAAGTGAGAAGAGAAGTTTAGAGAAAAAAAAGTAAAAAGAAATGAACAAAGCCTCCAAGAAATATGGGACTATGTGAAAAGACCAAATCTACGTCCAACTGGTGTACCTGAAAGTGACAGAGAGAATGGAACCAAGTTGGAAAACATTCTTCAGGATATAATCCAGGAGAACTTCGCCAACCTAGCAAGGCAGGCCGCCATTCAAATCCAGGAAATACAGAGAATGCCACAAAGGTACTCCTTGAGAAGAGCAACTCCAAGACACATAATTGTCAGATTCACCAAAGTTGAAATGAAGGAAAAAAATGTTAAGGGCAGCCAGAGAGGAAGGTCAGGTTACCCACAAAGGGAAGCCCATCAGACTAACAGCGGATCTCTCGGCAGAAACTCTACAAGCCAGAAGAGTGGGGGCCAACATTCAACATTCTTAAAGAAAATAATTGTCAACCCAGAATTACATATACAGCCAAACTAAGCTTCATAAGTGAAGGAGAAATAAAATCCTTTGCAGACAAACAAATGCTGAGAGATTTTGTCACCACCAGGCCTACCTTACAAGACTTCCTGAAGGAAGCACTAAACATGGAAAGGAAAAGACACAACATACCACAGTCTCTGGAACACATTTAAAGCAGTGTGTAGAGGGAAATTTATAGCACTAAATGCCCACAAGAGAAAGCAGGAAAGATCTAAAATTGACAACCTAACATCACAATTA